>NW_026087412.1:1822500-2136998 GCF_022539395.1 Myiozetetes cayanensis | reverse complement strand
CAAGGCCAAGTTGGATGGGGCTTGGAGCAACCTGGGCTAGTGGAAGGTGTCCCTGCCCATGGCAGGGGGTGGAACTGGATGAGCTTTAAGGTCCCTTCCAACCCAAACCATTCCAGGATTCCATGATTCTGTTTTGCAGGAATTCAGAGCTCAGGAGATCCCTTCCCATGGTGTTGTCAGCAGGCACAGAGCACCAGCTCCCCAATGAGCCCCTGAACGCTGCTCTCAGGGTAACACTGAACAGCTTGGCAGGAGCAAGGGAGACAGAGGACAGCCACAGAGCGCTCCTAAATCCTTCTGCCTGGGGGAATGACCTCCAGGTTCACCCCTGGGAGGATGGAGAAGGAGATATGGCAACACCCACACCTGCTTACAGCCTGGGGAAGGCTCACACCTCGCCTTGCAGGACCTGCTCCGAGCAGAGGGACTGGGCAGCCCCTGCCACTGGGGAACCAGAAAGCTGTGATCAAACTGTTTTTCCTGGCAATGATCATGGCTTACCCAAACAGAGCTGCTCTCCCCTCCCCTCCATCCCCACACCACGCTGTGGGGCTGGGACACTTCCACACAAAGCAGCCCCCGGCCTGAGCCTGGCAGCCAATTCTCACACAAGGGGAGGGCTGCAGGGTTCCAAAATCACCTCACTTTGCCACAGGAGCCCTGGATTTTCCTGCCAAACAGTCTGGGAGCCCAGAGCCGTTCCCTATTGCTTTTGGACAGTGCCTGATGCTCTGGGACACCGTTGATAGGGGGGGTTTGGGTGAGGTGTCACCACGCCAGGCTCCGGCAGCTCCAGCGCTCCTCATCCCGCGGTGTCCCAGGGACGCTTTGCGGGCAGGCACGTGGGGGAACTTTTACAGGTTTCACTTCAGAATTCCTCCCTTTTTATTGGGCCCACCCTGGGCAGGAGCCAAAAGCTTCAGAGCCTTTATTGCCATTGGCTTTGAGACGGTTTAAAGCAAATCTTTTACGAGGTAAAACCCAACGCAAACCTGCCGGCTGCAGCTTTCCCGTGCGAGCAGCAAGGATGCCATTATCACAATTTACCCTCACCCAAGCGATTGTGGACAGAATCCATGTGATCCCTGGGTTTTCTCCCTGCTGCCTGCCTAAGGTTTTCCCCCAGCTCCCATCACAGCCATATCCAAGGACTGACAGAGCTGTATCCACCTGACAGAAGGGTATCCGTGCAGAAATGCAGCTGCCAAGAGGAATGAATGGTCTATTCAGGAGCCATTGACAAGGTGTATTTCCCAATTTTGAAACTTGTTGTGGAACAACTAAGCAGACGGGAAGCTGACAGCGACAGCTCTATCCCTGTTGGGTTTGGACACTCTCTGCTGGAACCCTGAGCCAATTTATTGTTGCACACCTGAGGTTTGGGGGGTTTTAGCTGAGCACTTGCTTTTCTGAAAGAAAATATGTCTCAGCTCAAAATATGGGGGTTTTAAAGCACAGGAGTAGAGAGAAAATCAAGTAGCAGCACTCTAGGGACCCATTTGTCATGGTCCTGAGCAGGACTTCATCCTGGAGAATGATGGGAAAGATAATGTAGAGCCTCTTGTCCTCCCTTTGGATGTATTATGCTGCTTGGTCTGCCTTTCCTCCTCACTCCTGAACAGAGAGACCATGGAAGGAGGAGAAACAACTTTATAAATAACTTTGACTTGTTCCTGATCCTGCAGTGAAGATTCTGGGGGAGCACTGGACGAGTCTCTGACTATCCACCTCCCAGAAGGTCAGTCCAAGGATGTCCTGGCCTCACTGGGATGCATTTCCTGCACCTGAGATACAGAGGCAGCTCAAGAAATTCCAGAGAAAACAGCTGAAAAGAACCATTTTTTTTTCCAAGAAAGAAAAGCCCAGAAGAACACAACTTTCCCAGAGCGACCAACTGGAGATGCTCAGATGACTCACCTCCCTTCTGCCACTGCACAGCCCCTCCAGCCTCCACCAGCCAACAAGGACAAGCTGTCCTCGCTGCCAGCACCACTCTCTGCCATCACCATGTTCAGACTAACACTGGGAAGAGCAGCACAATTTCTCTGCAACCGCTTTAAAGAAAGACCTACTTGCACCCTACGAGATCAAATTAAAGGTTTTGGAGCCCTCAGGGAGAAACTAACTTTTTGTTGTTGTTGTTCTTTGCTGTTTCAGCACTGCCTGATAGTTCAAATCTTTATTTAAAGGTCCAGGATCAAAGTTTCTGTGTGGGTTGCCTGCACTACAAGGTCCACTGTGCACCACCACCATCGGTCCAGTGGGGTATTTCCACCAGAAAAATTCATGTTTGTATGAATAATTCAGAGCCAACAAGCAGCCAGGCTGTAAGCAAGCATGGCCAACACACATATTTATGCTCTGCACACCTCAGAGCTGAACTCCCCACCCCTCACTCTGCCAGCCCCCCTTCCGAGTGTTCCACACACCGAGGATGCCTCTGCTCACCGCGCACACACAGGATCAAGGTGTTTCCAAACGGCATGAAAATCACTTATTCCTCTTCTGATACAGCTCTGAAGGTCCCCCCACGCCGTGAAACCCCCGACCCTCAGAGCTGCCCACCCAGGGCCGCACTCACCTGCTCGTGGTACTCGATGCCCATGCTCAGGGTGTTGATGAGGATGGCGATCATGATGCCCCGGTTGAAGTACTTGCTCTCCACGATCCTCTTCAGTTTGCTGCCAAAAGCCTTCCACAGCTGCACCACCTTGTTCCTCTCCTTGGGTTTTTTCTTCTTCCTCCTCCTCCTGCCCCTCTGCTGCTGGAGCTGGTCCCGGTGGTCCCCGTGCCGCAGGTCCTGCGTGAATTCGTAGACGCCATTGCTGTCGGAGTCGCAGCTCTCGGAGTCGCTGAGGGCGAACTCGGGGTCGTCCAGGAGGCTGGCACAGAAGGGGCAGTCCTGGAGCTCACAGGTCAGGGTGGGGCCAGGGGGGCTGGGCAGGGGGGTCGTGCTCAGCCCCGACAGCCGGCTGGGCGTGCGCCGCAGACCTGCAAGGGACACGCGCGCCGTGAGGCACCACACCGTGACAGCCCGCTCCGGTCTGCCCTGGGCAGGGCAGCTCCTGCCACCTCCTCAGATCAGTGCAATCACGGAATCATTGAGGCTGGAAAAGACCTCCAAGGTCACTGAGTCCAACCTTTGACTGAACAACACCAGCCCGTTTAAAGCATCCTGTGAAGTGCCACGTCTGCTTCACGGGGCTGACTCATGGTGGCTCTTGGAGGTGTTTTGTGAACGCTCCCAGGGATGGTGACTCCACCACTGCCCCAGGCAGCCCATTCCAATGGTTAGCCACTCTTTTAGTGAAGAAATTTTCCCTACTATCCAGCCTGAACCTCACCTGGCACAACTCAAGGCTGTTTCCTCTCCTCCTGTCCCTTCTTCCCTGGGAGCAGAGCCCAACCCAACCCTGGCTACCCCTCCTGCCAGGGAGCTGGAGAGATTAAAACCCTCTCCCTGAGCCTCCTTTTCTCCAGGCTGAGCCCACCCAGCTGCTCCTCACAGGAATTATTCTTCAACCCTAAAAGAGCCTTCCAGCCAGCCATCTTACCAAGCAGCTCTGGTTTTGCCTCATTTCCCCCTGTGGTTTCCTTTCCCCCAGCCCTGACACTCACCCTCTCCCCCTGCAGAACATGGCACCCCATTCAGTGCCCTGGGCTGAGGAAAGGCTGATGGACCCACCTCTCCCCTTTCAATTATTCCTGATTACCTCTGCCCAGGCTCACATCATCAGTGACATCTGAGAGCTTACCAAGCTGTTACACCCAATTTAGCCAGTGCTTCCATTTAGCTCCTAACGAGGAGGGAGAGGGAGGAACAGATCAAAGGTGGCTCTAGACCACGGGTCACGTAATCCCCTCAGTCTCCTTCATCCCTCCTTCAGCCTTTAATAAAGCTCAGGTGAATTCCTTGCTGGAGGTCCAGGACTGAGTGTTCAGGGTGTTATAAAAATCAAACACGTTGTTCTGCAGTGTGAGGAGAAATCCTGACTGCCCTCGTGGAGCCAGGGAATGGAGAGGACAGGGACGAGTGTAACAAGGATGATTTGGGGGGAATGGGAGCCAGATTCTATTTCCTCATATTTAACATACAACAAATTCTTAGTTTCCTCTTATTTAGGAACCAAATTCTTAGTTTCCTTATGTTTTGGAACCAGGGGGAAAAAAAACCCAACATGAACACAGTACTGGAAGCATGGGATCCTCCCTACAAAAAGCCATTTAAGCACCAATGAAAGTTTTCCTTGAGATTCAGGGAAATAAGTAATAAATTCAGGCAGTTTTCCTCTGTCACAGGATCACTGAGGTTTGAAAAGAGCTCCAAGATCACCGAGTCCAACCATTAACCCAGCACTATGTTCACCACTAAACCATCTCCCTAAGTGCCACATCCACAGTGCTCCTGTCTGGAGACTGGATGGGGACCACTTGGATCAGTTTTGGAGAGTCCAAGATAAAAGCAGTGGATGCTCCTGGCTCTGGGCCCCGGAGCTTGGAGCTCACCCAGCAGGAATGCTGATTTCAGCCACCCCTGGCTGAGCACACCAAACAAAGCCAAAGCAACCCCATCGCTTGAAAACTGGGTTGTGACAAGAGTCAAAATACATTTTACTCGCCTGAACGTCACAGAGACATCAGTGACCTTCAAAACAGCCTTGAAAGCCAGGACTGGCCTGCTGGTAACACGTCAAAGACACCAGGAGGAGCAGGAACGTTTCCCCCTTGCTCAGCCTGCAAAAGCACTGCACACCAGCTCCTGTTCAGGGCTGGCCCAACATGGACAGGCTCAGCACAGGCACAGGGGATGGATAACAGAGGGAAGGGGCTTTCCAGACAGCTTTTAATGCTATCAAAGTGTTAAAAATTATATGAAACACACTGGCGCCACAGATGTCTTCAAAATACCAGAGCCTCCTTGGCTGCCTGCTAAAATAACCTCCCAGCATTGCAGGGCACGAGAACACCGAGGAACAGCCTGTACTTTCTGCTCTTCACATCCACAACAAAAGGAGGGAAGAGAATACTCTCTCCCACAATTGCATCTTTCCCAGCAGACACCAACCTTGTTTCCAGCTGGGGCTGTGAGTGCCCTGGCTGCTAATGCCTCCTTAATGCTCTCAATTATCACTTCTGTGCTCCCCTTGCACCAGTCTTGCAGTGAACAGGCTCTGCCTGTTGACTTGTGAGAGGAGAGAGGGAATTAAGTGGAACAGCTCTCTGTTTGCCCAAAAAGGCTGAGAGCAGGAGGGCTGGGAGAGCTCCTGAGCCCACCTCTCCTTCCCCACTGAGAACAGGGTAGGACCTCACATGGCTCCTTTGCTGAGTTTAGGGGTGGAGAAACACAAGCTGGGAGCTGTGTCTGGCAGAGCTACACCCTCAGGAGCTGGTTTGTTTGGCACCAAAGATCATCCTGAAGCCTCAAAGTCATATCCCATCACCCCTGATCTCTGAAGATGGTTGTGGTGCAGAAGTGAATCCGGCTCAGCCCTGTTGGGTTGGGAAGGAGGGCCTGGAAAGAGGCAGAACCATGGAGGGGAAGAGCTGGGCACTGCCATGTGATGTGACACAAGTGGGAAGGAGGGCCTGGAAAGAGCCAAAGCCATGGAGGGGAAGAGCTGGGCCCTGCCACGTGGCAGGACAGGGTCTCCAGCTGGACCTGGCTGCCTCCCATCCCTTCCCTGTGCTCCTCAGGGGATGGATAAGCAGCAGCCAAGAACAGCAGCATCCACCCCTTCCCCCAGCTGTGACCACACTTCTGAAAGGAGACAAAACAATTCCAGGAGATTTGTTTAAAGCATTTTGGCATCCTCTGGGCTGAAATCCCCCTGTGAAAAGAGGACACTGTAATTGCATTATTAATAACAACTCAATCTAATCTCCAGCTTTCAAAGAACCACCGCAGGCTACGTGAAAATCTCCCAAAATCCCTGCACTGGCTCTGGGATATCACAGTTGGGACTGAGATCTGGGGGCTTTCTTCTCCTGAAGACCCCAGGGGCAGCTCCCCTTGCAAGCACCAAGATCCAAACCTCCGACTTCGCCAGCTCTCCCGCTCCTCCTCTCCTTCCTGCTTCCAGACTTCTGCACAGCCTGGGCTTTTATCTCAAGGTAAAATACACATTCTTCCAGCAACCTTCACTCATTTGCATGGCTAGAGATGAACCAGTGATTCACACAGAGTCCTTGCTGAACAACAGAAGGACGCTGCAAACTAACCTTGCCCCCCTCTCTGCCGAGCTCCCAAGTGTTCAGAAGCGGCTGCCCAAGGCAGTTTCTATCAACAATCCACTTTACCCTTTTGTGTGGTCACTGGGAAAAAAAAAAAAAATTCACAAAGACAAGCCACCCAACCTCTCTGGCAAGTAACCTTTCCTGTGACCCACCCCTCCCAAGTGAGGCTCGGTATTTTTTCAGCACACACATCACCAGGGTAAATATTTGTGTCCATGCACACGCAGATAAACAGTTTTGGAAAACACAGGCATCGAAAAAAAAAAAACAGATGACGACTTCGGCTTGAAAAGATTAAAAAATAGAAGCTGGATCTTTTTGACTTTTCACTGTTTGAGGGCTCAAGACTATTTCTCAGTCTTCAGCTCCAGCCACGAGGGCTGGAAAAAACGTTTTGCAAAATAGAAACCCAAGTGTTGCGTGTAATCACCGCTCCAGTGGGTGATTTATATGTGAAGGGAGATAAAACCTCGCTGACTATTCTGGTGTTGCTGCAGAGTGTACAGATAGGGATGGGACTGAGGTACAAAGGAGTGCCCCAGAATGCTCCTCAGACTGAATGGAGCTCCAAATCTGCAGGAACACCCAGTCCTACATTTCTTCTGCACATGGGGAGTGCCTGAGGTGTGTAACTCCACTGCTCCTGCCCTCCTCACATCCTCTGAGGACCAGCACAGAGCAAGACCCTGCAGTGCCCACGGGCCTCCCTCCAAACCCTCTGCTCCTCCTTGCCAAGGAGAAATTCAGAGGCTCAAGAGCCCATCAAAGCAGAACTAGAAGTGTCTAGAAGTGTCTGGTTTGAGTTTTTTCAGTGCCTCCCCATTTTAAACTTCTTACACTTCCTGCATCTTTTGCTTCTCCACCACTTTTCACCTGCTCATCCCTTTCAAGGTGCCTCCCAGCCCCTGGGGCTTCTCTGCCTCAGGGATGGAGCTGGCAGGTCCATCACTCACTGGAGATGTAATTCCAGGGGGTGCACAGGTCTGTTCTTGGGTGGGAACAGAGGGAGAACCTCCAGGATATCACAAGGCACATGAGAGGGGCTCAAACCCATGTTTTGTAACTGCAGGAAAGAGGCCTCCAACAACAGCCTGAACTCACTGCCTGGACCACCCTGTATCTTGCAAGGGTGCCCTTCCCAGTGACTGCAAATACAGGGATAGAGGGAACAGAGCTCCCAGCCTTCACCTGCCCTTCTTCTGCCTTCAGCAGCCACAAGGCCACCATTAACACCTCCAGCTCTCGAGCAATTCGCCCTTTGCCCAGTTTTCCTCAAGCAAAAAAACAAGAAAAAAAAAAAAAAGAATCAGTTTGATTATCCTTACCATGTTCTCCTACCAGTTGCTGCAGCTTCCCGTAAGGATCCACACCCAAATTCACCGGGCTGTTAACCACGGCCACGGGTGAATTCCCGTTCTTCTTCCCTTTGGGAGCGGGCGCGGAGCCGGCTCTGCCCGTGGGCGAGGGCAGGATGGTGGGGTAGTTGGTGTTGCCGCGGCTGGAGAGCCCGGCGGCCACTTTGACGCCCGCGGGGGCGTTGGAAGACTTGCAGCTCACGGGGGGCCCCTCCACGTGGCAGTCGGCGTGGTAAATGCTGTGCACGGCCTCGGCGTCGGGGCGGGGGGCCGGGCTCTGCGGGCGGGGGGCCGGGGCGGGGAGCATCAGCTGGGCCCCGGGCTTCACCACCCTGAGCTCCAGGTCGCAGATCTCGGGGCTGGGGCGCGGGCCCCGCGGGCTGCCGTTGCTGATGTGGTAGTGGTGGTGGTGGTGGTGGTGGTGGTGGTGGATGAGGTGGTGGATGGAGGTGATGCGCCTGCGGCCGCGGTGGCTCTGCCCGTTGGCGCTGCCGTTGGGGTTCACCTTTTTCCGGCGCTTGCTCTGCCAGTTGTGGTACAGGCGGACGGTCCTGCGCTTCACCTTCCTGAAGATGTGGCAGATGTACTTGAGCAGCTCCTCGTAGCAGCTCCCCGGCTCCGAGAAGCTGGCGATTGTGCTGTCGTTGGAGAGGTAGCGGGCCCGCTGCTCCTGCATCAGCTGGTTCTCCCGCTGCTTGGTCTCAGAGAACTGTGTGGCTATCACAACCAGGCACAAGTTGATCATGAAGAAGGAACCGACCTGGAGGGAACACGGGGAGAGGGATCAGCAGGGATTTCACGCTCCCACTCACCATGAGTTGTCTGGACATGTACTGCGGTTCTTAGCCTGGCTTCCAAACGTGCCAAATCCCAGGGTCTGCTCACCAAATGTCATGTCCACATGTGGCCCAGGCCGCTAAATTTGCTCCTAAGCCATGCTAAATTATTTTGGCAGTGGCAAAGCGAGCTGTTAACAACGGCCCTCACCGCCCTCCTCCCCTCAGCACGGATGGCATTTGCTACTAACGCCGGGTGGAACACGAGGCAGTCAGTCACCACCACAGAACATTTGGCCAACCTGCAGGTCTGAAGTCCAATTTCTGCTCTACGGGAACAGGGCCTTTTCTTCACTCCCTCTGATCACACCCCAGCAGAGTCCACCCTTGGAAATGCACCTCCAGGAGGTTCAGTGCTCCTAGAGGGGCCTGATTTCTTGCCTGGTTGAGTGGATGTGTTCTTGGGTGACAACTGAGTTTTAAGTCCCAAGGACAAGAATGTGAAGTGACCTAAGGCTACATTCCTCCCTCAGCTGCTGAGCCCACAAACTGGACTTGGGCTCATAAATCCGCCACAGGGAAATGCCAAATATTCCCAGCAGGGAATCGGTGCCCTTGGGTGTGAGGGGGGCTGACGTCAGGCAAGTGCCACTGTCTGCAGGGCCAAACCTCAGCGCTGGGCTCAGCAGGACACACATGGATTTAATCTGGGCCATTGTCTGGGGAATCCTCAAGGGGAAGCCGCTGGGAGATGGTTTGTGGTGCTGATCTCCAGTTTGGAATATCAGCCTGGATACTGGTAGGGAAGCAGCAAGGATGCCTTTCCCAGCTCCAAGTGACTTGGAGATTAGTCACCTCCTGGCTTTTCTGCAAGGATCCATGTGCAGAGAAGGGCTCAGAGCAGTGGAGTGTGAATCCCTACTATTCACAGCCCATTGCTAAAGCTCAAAAATCACTGAGTTCAAAATGCTCTCCCTGACTGGGACACTCTCAGTGCTCTGATCCATGCCTTTCCCACTGCTGCTGAGAGCTGGCTTCCATTCCCAAGGCCTTCAAACCCACACTGATGAGGATGAGGTTATATATAAGGAATACCCAGCCTCCAAAGCACTTTTAATTTCCTCCATCCCATGTCCTGCCTGACAGCTACATGGTACCTTTCCCTCTGCTTCCTTCTTGACTTAAATGCTTCCCTTTCCCACAGATGTAGACCCCTGGAGAAGGTTGTGCCCACTGGAAAAACAGAACCTTATTAACATGGAATGGCAGCTTCTGAAGATGCCCTCCAGCACCTCCAGTGGGTAATACTTTTTTTTTTTTTTTAGGAATGACAGCACTGTGAGACCTCAGAAAGCTGCAGTGCTATTATTGGGATTATTGTTATTTGAAGGGCTCAGGTGAAGTTCAAAAGTTTAAGGGCCCTCCACTGAGAGGAGGTGTCCTCTGGCACACTGAGGAGACCAGAGGAAGAAAAGCTGCAGCCTCTCTGCTCTTTGTTCTGATTAACAGTTGCTTGGCCAAGGCACAGCAGCTCAAGACACATCAAGGTGACAAGCCCAAGGCTGGGAGGGCGAGAGGGAGGGGAGTCCATATGGCCTGACAAGCTGTGACTGGGCAGCACATGGGACACCGAGCAGGGCTGTCACAGCCAATAATCTGCCCCCACAGCACGAAGCACAACCTGCATGATTACACCTGATGGCAGCAGGAAGGTCTCCCCCTCTGAATCCTGCCTGGCTCTTCCCCGGGAAGAAGCCAGGGAACAACTTGACCCCACAAGGGAAAGGAATAGGAGCATCTCCCAGTTCATACTTACTATTATAAGCAATATAAAATATATAAAATTGTAAAAAGAATGTGCATCCATCACGTAGTACATGATGTCAACCCATCCTTCCAGGGTTATAACCTATGGGAAGACAGAGAAAGAAAGTGTAAGGACAAAAGTCAACCAAAAAGTTATTAAATGTCAACCTTCTGATGGTGCCTCGTACTCATCACTCCACAGCACCTCTTGGGATCCACCCAGACCTGCTGCACTCCTGTTCCCAGCTGGCTTAGGAGAGCAGCAAAGTGGGACCAAAGGACTGGCCTGAGGTTTCTACAGGAATCTGGCACAATTAAAACGATGGAACATTCAAATAAACCACCTGAAACGCTGGTTTTGAGGCAGCACAAAGACATTCCAAGGAGGGATTCTAATAAAAAAAAAGCCTCTGTGTGCAGAGATCTGGAGTTTTACCTTTGGCTCCTGGTTTTGTGATGCTACCCATAAAATTCCCAGTTTTTAAGTCAATTTTGTTTCCTCAAAACCAACTTCTTTGAGATTCCTACTAGCTCAGGAGTACAACTGCATCACCAATATCATAGTGGGAAAGCATCTGAATGGAAGAGAGTTACTTTAATTAAATGTAGGATTGATTTAATACTCGTTTTCTCAGCCTTCCTTTCACTAAAAAAAAGAAGCTGAGGATTTAATTAACACCACACAGGCTGTGTGCAGAGCAGAGTGAGTTCTACCACGTAATTTACAGTTCTTATTTAGGTAAAAAACACACCAAACTTCTGGTGCAATCTCGCTGCTAATCCTGGAGCTGGAATTCCAGCACAGTTTCCCTCAGAATCAAAGCTGGTGCCTGAAGTGACTCACAGCGACTCGACACCAACGTGAGCCTTGGTGGCCTTGGCAAACCCCAGAACTGCTCCTGCCTGCACTTCCACAGGGCAACCTCTGCCAGGGCCTCATCACCCCCCTGAGTAAAGAATTTCTTCCCAACATCTAATCTAACCCTGTCCTAATCTAACCCTGCCCTCTGGCAGTTCAAAACCACTGCCCCTTGTCCTGTCCCAACCAGCCCAGAAGCGACAGGGGTTTCACAAACCCCAAAAGAATCCTTTCAATCCCCATGAACTCCAGAGATCAACCTGTGGTAGATGGTTTCCAGCAGGAGAGACCTTTTTTTTGTGTGTATGTGGATTCCAGTGGAGCCTGGGAAGGGGTTAAGCTGCCTGGGTTTAACAATCAGGGCAGCAGTCGGGGTGTTCAGCCGAGTGGAACCGACAAGCAATCAAAGCTCAGCTGCCCCTTCCTGCCTGTCCCTGAACACGGGTGAAACATTTATGGAGAGCAAAGTTCTCTCTGGGTCTGTCCCTCGCCTGTGTGGGCTGTGTTCTGCAGCTGATCCTCTCCCAGCCACTGCAGGTTCACAGGCAAAACACAGGGATGGAGTCGGGAGGTGACAGAAGGCTGAACCAAATCACTGCCAATTACCTAAGAAATTGTTTCCTTTGTGCCCTCCCTTCCTTCCCTCTGCTTGGAGGCACAGCTGGCACAGCAGGTGCTCCATCCATTTACACTTAGGGATGACAAACGAGCCCAGAGACCCCAAATGGATCAACTACACCCCCCTCCACCGGATCTGCATTTGGCTGGCAGTCCCCAAATCTGACACATCAGAACGATTAAACACAGAGCCCTCCGTACCAAGAGGAGCTTCCCGAGGGCTGCTCTCGGGCTTCTGCAGGTGCTGCCACCTCCCCACCTGGGAAACAGCTGCTGAGACAACACTGAGGGCCAACCAGCATTTATAGAGATATTTTTCTTGCATGCTAGACAGCACTTTGAACAAGAATCAATCAGCACGCCAGGTTTCTCCTCCGGAGGGCTCAAAACGCTCATCCTGCCCGGCGAATATTTAGGACGTAATTAGAACTTGCATTATTTACTACTCACTTGTAAAGCAAGGGGATGCAGGAGGCATAAACAGACCTCTGGGCTTTTGTTCTCCTGTTTGACATCTTTGGGGATTCGTTCTTGGCCTCAACCACCCAGCACAAAGGCAGCAGTGCTGAGGGGAAGGACCTGCTGGGATCAGTGAGTAGCAGCAGTCCTGCAGGAGAGCGGGAACCACAGACATCCGCCTGCTTCTGCTAATCAGGGAGCTCTGGAGAAATGCAGGACAACACACAGGCATAGCCACCTGTCTGCTCTGGAACGGGGTCTGGGATTTTTCCAGCCTGGCTCTTGCCTTGCTGCCCTTTAAAGTGCTCCAAACAACTTTTACGAGGACGTTTTCACTGCACGTCCCCAGCAAGGCCTGGGTGTAAATGGGAACCAGAGCACCTGAACCTGCCAACAGCTGGTTTATGCACCACAAACTGAACTCTCCAACTATTTTTGGAGCTAAGACAGAGGCATCTGCACAAGGTTCACTGTTGCACTGCACACTTTGATCCCATACACTGAATTCTCAGACCAGATGAACTTGTGGATGTCCCATCCCTGGAAGTGCCCAAGGCCAGGTTGGACGGGGCTTGGAGCAACCTGGGCTGGTGGAAGGTGTCCCTGCCCATGGCAGGGGTTGGAACTGGGTGATCCTTAAGGTCCCTTCCAACCCAAACCATTCTGGGATTTCATGATGTCAGAGGGAAATCCTGCAGCTCTCACCACTCTCCCAAGAACAGGGGTGTATTTTTCCAGCCTTGCTTTGCCTGCTGTTCCTCCCTTGGGGCACCCTGACTGCAATCTCACCTATTTCACTAAGCAGAAATGACTTCCTCCTCTCTTCACTTTCCAGTTTGATTAATCCACTTGACTGCACCTCCAGCATTTGGCCCTCCAAGCCCTTTAGAGATGTCTTCCAAAGACCTGGAGCACCTTTCTTGTGCCTTCCAATCTCAGCAATCCATTCTCAGTAATTAAATTCTGTTCAAGCCCTGGTTGTTCGCAGAGAGTCATATTAAACAGCATCTCCAAATGTACCAGTTCAAAGCCTCCAATAAATGCAACATACAATTATTTATCCACGGAGATAAGATGGCAAGAACACGTTTCCTAATTCAGCTCTGATGAAAAAGATGTGCAAGGTACGTGGCACTAATATTGGCAGCTGCAGGGAAATAGCTGAAAGATTCAATTAAGATGATTGGCACAGTCCTGCCAGAGGGGGCTGCTGGCTCTGATTGTGCTGCAGACCCAGCAGGAGAGGAGATCCCAGGACATGCTGAGTTGGGAGGAATCCACAAGGACCATCCAGTCCAACTCTCAGCCCTGCACAGAACCGTCCCCAAGAGTCACCCCCTGTGCCCCAGAGGATCATCCAAACCCTCCTGCAGCTCTGGCAGCCTTGGGGCTGTGCCCACTGCCCTGGGGAGCCTGTTCAGTGCCAACCACCCTCTGGGGGAAGAACCTTTCCCTGAGATCCACCCTGAGCCTGCCCTGACACAGCTCCAGCCATTCCCTGGGGGCTGTCCCTGCTCCCCCCAGAGCAGAGCTCAGTCCTGCCCCTCCTCTGCCCCTGCTGAGGAAGCTGTCACTGCAGTGAGGTCTCCCCTCAGTCTCCTCCTCTCCAGCTGAACACCCCAAGTGCCCTCAGTGTCCTCACACACCTTCAAATCAAAGCCCTTCCCCATCCTCGTGGCCTCCTTTGGACTCTCCCTGATGGCTTCAGATCTTCCTTATATTGTGGTACCCAAAACTGCAGATGCCCCCTCAGCCTGGGGAAAGGATTTTTGCCTGCAAAGGCCTGGGATGGGCAGAGCACTGAGCTGTTCTCCAACCACCTGAGACCCTGAATGATGTTCAGGCTGATTCTCCTTCCCTGCTTGTTCAGTTCCTCACCTCTCCCACACTGTGGGCAGGGATGGGATAAATCATTTCTCTCCCATTAATACCCATGAGGGCAAGTACTAAAGCCCCCAGTCTTATGTCTCATCCTCTCATAGAATCATAGAATAACTCTCTACCACTGCAAGAATTTAATAAAAAACTCACCCAGGTGAAGATAAAGAGAATTTTAACTTCATTGATCTCTGGCTTGGACAGCAGTCAGGCACTCCCTGATCACCCCACTAACAGGAGCAGGATGAGAGTGGACAATCAGACTTATTTTTAAGTCTTCTGTGATTCTGACCCTCCTGCTTTGCTCATGCCACAACAATTTCATCAGTTGTAATAAAGATGCTCATCTGATTTACAGCAGCGTAACTGGGGACAGAATCAGGTCTTCTAGTCAAGCTAATCAGAGTCAATCTGAACCTCCAGAGTGAAAATCACGAGGGAGATGGAGATTAAAGGCGCTGGCAATTAACTCAGACCTCCTCACTGCTCCCAGGGAGACAGCAGGTTTACATTGTTTTTTCTGGGGTTACTTCACAGAACAATTTCTTTTATTATGTCAAGAAGTTTTCATCATAAAAATCCCTGTCCTTGAGCTCTGCCAAAATTTTTGCAAGTTCTTGGCTAGAGCCGATTCGAGAGCAGGTTATTCTTTTGCTTTACTGTCATTTAAAAAAAAAAAAAAAAGGAGAGGAAAAAAAGAACTATGCAGGGGAAAAAACCCCACCCAAACTGCTTAAATTGGCCAAGTCAAACACTTGAATTACTGAACATTAGAAAGCACTGATGGTGGTGGGGACACCCGCGCTCGGTGTCTACCTGAAGCAGGAGGTGATCTGGAAACACAGGAGAAACTCCCAAGTGCTGCCAAACCATCTCAAGTTCTTCATCTTGATGGACAGCTATCATTTGCACTCAGCCACTCTTTTTGCCCTGGCCTAAATGGAGTCCTTTTAGGGAAAGGTGGGCATTATCTGCATCAAAAATCGATCGCCCTGGACCAAACGGCAGCTCTGGGTTTATTCACTCTTTACCTCCTCACTCCCCTGGCCCTGCTGCAGGGCCTTTTCATGTGTTATTTCTGTAAACTTTATCAAGACAAGATCCAATGCTATAAATTGTGAGAGCTATTAATTATTATGATGGTCTCAGTAAGTTTTACAAGGCCTTTAAGCATCCATTTCTGAAAGCCTCTTTATCTCTGCATTCTGCCCTCTCGGGCACATTGATTTGGCTCCCAAGCACTGCCCAGTGAATAGCAGAGTATTCCACAGGCAGAGCGCTTGGCAGATCATCAATTCACTATTTTTGAAGTCAACCTCACAATTTTAATTATTTCCTCATGAAACATCTTGTTAAGTAACCTCAGTGGTCAGAAAAACAGGTTTTATTACACTGAGTAATGTCCTCTGAACAGATGCTTTTCCTTTCACTTTAAGGGCTTGCTCACTGTGGCCATTTCTCTATAAACTGAGAGTCCTGCAAAGCATGAATCTGCTCTAAAAAGTAGCCCTGCAAAACAAAACAAAACAAAAAAAAGGAAACTGGGCATCTTTGCATGTCTTGGACCCCTGACCTCTCAGATTTGTTCCCCATAAATGCAATCCCTGGTCAGTGCTACCAATTCTCAGTGGATCTTGAAAAGCAAAGTGCACAATTAAGTGTGTAATAAAGTGAGATGCTGTTGTTGGTGGCCCAGCACCACCTGAAAGTGTAGCTATGGGCTTAAAACCAGCATAAACCCAGGTTTTGCTACAAAATGAAGGTGAGTTGTTGTTGCTGTTTCACACTAAATAATGCAGGATCCTCGTCCGAAGCAAAACCTTCCGATTTCAGACAGCTGATTTCAGACAACTGCTGCTTCTGACAAATCCCACCTCAGTCCATATTCATGAGGTTTGATTTACTGGCATAATTAGCCCCTGTCTCCATTGTTTGTGTAAAGTATCTGCTGCACAGGGAACGTATTTAACTGTTTAGCTTCAGCAATGACGAGCCCATTATGGGAGAGAGCCCCATAAATCAAGAGTTTTATAGCAGAGCAAAGCTGAAAGAGGAGAGTTTGCAATGAGGACAAGGGCACCAAAGCCAGACTGAGATCCTTGCTTATAGATGAGTGCAGCTCCCACCTTGTTTAAATTATATTAGAGATTATTAGGGCAAAGGGTGCACAGAGGGAGCCCCCTGTGCAGAACTACGACACAAAACACGTTTCAGGTGTCCAAGTGTCCGAGCTTTGCTCATTCACACAAACCAGAGTGTGTGGGGGGGTGTATCTTGTTCTCCTGGATGGATCCACCAGCTCACCAGTCTGGGACATCAGGGGGAAGAAGCTGAACACTCCCAACACTCCTGCCCTGACCCTCAGAGTGTTGTCCAAACCCTGCTGGAGCTCTGGCAGCCTTGGGGCTGTGCCCACTGCCCTGGGGAGCCTGTTCAGTGCCAACCACCCTCTGGGGGAAGAACCTTTCCCTGAGATCCAACCTGAGCCTGCCCTGGCACAGCTCCAGCCATCCCTTGGGGTCAGTTGTTGATGTATCTCAGCACCAGCAGCTTCCTCATCACCTCACTGGACTCCAGTTTAGGTCATGGCTTGCTGAAGACACCCCTCTTCCTACCCTAAACACAAGAATCCATGACTGAGGCAGGATGAAACTCTTCCAGAACTGCAGAAGGTTCTCTGGGTCCCTCCAATACCTCCCACAGGTACACCTGGGATCCAGGTGGCCTCTCTGACTTGTGCTACACGGGACAATTCCTTCTAACCTTCAAAATCAAGGAGATTTTCCAAAAGCAACTAAATCCTCTCGGAAGCACACTCGGAGATGCTTTGAAAGGGTGGATATTTTTAGGTTGGTTATTCATCATGAAAGCTCTTCAAATGCAGAAAGTGATGTTTATTTGGCTGACCAAATTAAAAAAAAAAAAATGGCAACACCAACAAAACTCAAACCCCATGATTTAGAGGGAAATATTTTCAGTGATCCAAACCAGATTCAAGCTGAGTGACAAAGCACCATCCTGAAGCAGTGGAAATGAAAAGCTTCGAACTATTTTCTTGCCAAATCCAGCACAGATAAGCATTGTTGACACATATCTCTGATTTAAAGAATGAACCATTTGACAAAAAAAAAAAAAAAAAAAAGTCCTTTTGGCCAAAAAACGATGTACTCAGTGAGCACTGAAAACATGGGCACCCACTGTGACAGGTGCTTCTAAAAACAGGGCTAAAAACTACATTGCCCACACAAACACAACTGCAGTTGGAAACCTCAGACCCTTTCCTTCTGCTCCAGTGTCTTTTGGCTCTTCCCCCAAATTCTTAAAGACTACTGGAAGTGGGAGAACAGAGCTTGCAGCAGCCAGGCAAGCAAGAGCATTAGTAGGATCCTTGTACAATACTCCAGAGACGCTGGAGAAACATTTCCTGAGCTGGGATTTTGTACAGAGCTTGGCTGAGGGGTCCTGAGGTCCCAGCAATGGTGAAAGAGAAGCAGGCCCCCCCAAAAAGGTCCTCATTAACATCTGAGTGACAGCCCAGGCAGGAGGAAGTAGGTAAGTAGGATCCAAGAGGAACAGGATAAGGAGGGATGGCTTCAAATTGACAGAGAGGCTGTGGCTGAGCCATCCCTGGAAGTGTCCAAGGCTGGGTTGGAAAGTGAGGAGCTTTAAAGGTCCCTTCCAACCCAAACCATTTGTGATTCTAAGAATGACCCTGCCAATTCTGCCCTGCCAGTAGGTCCCAGATTGGAGGTCTGTGCTTCCCATCTCCTCAGACAAGACCCTTTCTTGACTGAGTGACAGCACAGACAAGGAGGCACCCTGAGCTCATTCTTGTGTTTGGCCACTGCAGAAGTGCACTGAAGAACACACAATTTTTACTTTAACTCAAGCAGAAGGTGTCCTTCCCCTAGAGTTTTAGCTGAAAGATTTCCAGGCGATAAAGAAACCCTCAGGGAAGGATTTCAGTCGTGAACAGCAGCCGAAACAACGCGCAGTGGGCAATGGCTGTGGAACAGATCAGGGCACCACATGACAGTGAGAGGAGACAAATGAGCCTTTGTCTTTCCAAAGCTGAGCTCTCCCCCAAGCTCTGTACCTGCTCAGCTGGCCCAGCTGGCTGGGGTGCAGAGTCAGCAACACGGAGACAAAACGAGCTCCTCATCAGCACAGAACGCCGGGTCAGAACGAACAGATCCTTGACTGGGCTGAGACAGCTTCCACGAGCTCCCAGGGGCTTTCCTGACAGGCTGGAGCACAGAAGAGCTGCCTTCCCATGCAGACAAGAGGGCTCTTCGTGCAGGTGGCCTGCAGCACGCGCTGTCACTGCCACCAGCTGTCACACCCGCTCTGCCACCGCCTCCGGAGGGACGTGTCCGCTGGAGGACGAACGAAGGGGGAACTGGGTGGAAGCAATTCCCTGCTTTCCCACCACAAAGGTGTTCTCCCTCCCTCGGTGGATGTGCCACCCTCACAGCTCTGGTGAGCCCAGGAGCAGTTCTCCACCTGAGAGCACCCCGAGCTCCCTCAGTTCCTTTAACGCCGCTCTTTCCCAGGCGACTTTCTTCGGAAGGCGAGTCAGCTTTGCCTTCCTTGGGGCATTTGCATCACATCGTGCGCCTGCTGGGCTGTCTTCAGCCCTCCTGCACTCAGATCCAGGGTTTTTCCTCTCCCTGACAGCAGGATTGGGGGCTGCTCACTGCGGGAGTGTCCTGGGAGAGTCCCCTCACCGAGGCTTTCCGCTGAGGGGCCGGAGATGTGTTCCTTGGATGACTTGATTAACTCGTTCCCTGAGACGTCTTTCCTAAGCAAAACCCCGGAGAGGCAACACTTTCCTCAGAACAACAGCAGCTTGGATCTGAGAGTTGCTTCCAGGGACTCATTCCAAGAGGGTCCCTCATTAAGGAAGCCCTTTAGAAAATGCAATTGCTTCTGAAAGGCACGTGGAGAAGATGCCACGGGAAAGGTCACTCAGCAGCACCAGCAGGGCCACAGCCCCTCTGAATTGCCAGACAAATCTCTCTTGTATTGGATGGACATTTCCTGAATTACACAGACATTTCCTGAAGTGTCCATGTAATTTTTTCTGACGCATTTGCTCTTGAGGTTCAGTCCCACCAACTACACCCAGAGGAACAGCGTGCTCCCTTCATCTCACCTTGGTTCTGCCTTGCTGATGGTTGTTCTTCCTCCAGATAGTGTTGCCAAAAGCATTGCAAAGTGCTTGTACAGGTCCTACTTTTCTGCAAATCATAGACAGAACCATCCAAGCAATGGTTCTGTGGTTTTCTAAGTAGCTTAAACCGCCTCCTCTTCCCAAACTCAGCCAACCCAAACCCCAAGCCAACATTTCTGCATTCAGGCCTGGCTGCTGGTGGGGAAGGTGGCAGGGCTTTGGTGGCTCCATTGAGACTGTCAGTAATTCCAATTAAATTGGACCTTGGTTAGGTGGGTAATTCATCATCCAGAGCGTGACAACAGTACCTGTAATTACTGCTCATATTGCTGCGGCTGAAATTCATGTGCAATAAAGGGATCTTAATATCATGCCAAACCTCACAGTTAATTTAGGTTCCATCTCCTTTCATTTATTCTGTAATAAGCTAATTAGTTCCCATAATTTGCCATTGAACGTGCCTTCGTAACAAATATATACACGAATTAGCTTATTACACAACAAATGAGGGGAACCAAGACATGAATCATTTGCAGGATTACATAAGGAATTATTGTCCTTCCCAACACCCAGACAACGCAGCCCTTGCCTTTATCACTTTCAGATATTTTGATTTCTTCCAGGTTGTCCTCCTGTCTGGTGCCTCTGGCTTACTCTTCTACTTGGAAGGTCAACAGCTCATTTCACTGTTCAAGTGTGTCCTGCTGCCACCTGCAAGTTCAGGGTCACCTCCATGGAGGGAAATGGCTTTCAGCTTGGCTGCTGGAATCCCAGTGCTGGCAGCTGAAAGAGCCTGGCCCTCCTGCAAGCTCAGAGCACCATTTGCAGGGTGTTCTGGAGTAGAGACTTTCAGATTTCCCTGTCAAAAACCTGCTTTTGGTTTGGTTGCTTTGTCATCTCAACAACATCAACCTGTGCCCTTGGAAACCCCCGGGCATGACCTGCAGTCTCTGTGCTTGGAATCTTCCAGCTCTTAAACCACACTAGATCTTAGAACCACAGAATTAAAGCTCATCTTGTTCCACCCCCTGCCATGGGCAGGGACACCTCCCACCAGCCCAGGTTGCTCCAAGCCCTGTCCAACCTGGCCTTGGACACTTCCAGGGATGGGGCAGCCACAGCTTCTCTGGGCATCCTGTGCCAGGGCCTGCCCACCCTCACAGAGAGTAATTCCTTCCCAATCTCCCATCTATCCCTGCCCTCTGTCAGTTTGAAGCCATCCCCCCTTGTCCTGTCACTCCGTGCCCTTGTAAATAGTCTCTCTCCATCTTTGTGTAGATCCTTCATACACTGGAAAAACACAATTAGGCCACCCTGAAGCCATCACTTTTCCAGGCTGAACAACCCAACGAGATGTCCACCTCATTTGGGATAAATCACGAGGGATGCTCCATCCAGCTGCATCCTCAGATTGTCACGATGCCCGCTGGAGGTTTGCCAGACCTGATGGCTCCCTCCACGCTGTAACTCTTGCAAAGCACCACAGATTCATTATTCTGCAGAATAATGGATCAGGACAATTGGGCCTGTCTCATCCAAGTGCTTTCTGCCAGTAACTCCACACCAATTCACAGGGAAGCTCCCGAGCTACTAAACCCATCAGTTGTACTTTCTGCACTACTTACTTTGAGGCCTCATCTCGCTGCTGACCTGGTGCTCCCCAGCTTCAACCATTAAATGTAATGAGAGCACAGCTCAACAGCTTTATTTGTTAAATGTTCTCTGCTCACAGCAATTGTTTTGATTTAGCATCTCACCTCCTGCTGTCATGATTTACTCTTTCCATCCCCCAGTTAAGCAAGCACCTTGCTCCCCACAGCTGCCTTTTTACCTGCACTTGTATCGCTCCCAGCTTCCGAAAATGAGCCCTTGGTTCTAAAAGGAATAAAGACTTCACAAGAATTTTAGGCTGGAAATCCTCTCTAGCATTTGGATGGCCTAAGCAGCACTAAACCCAATCATAAACCCCCTGGCAGCTGCCAAAATGATCTATGGATACAATATCCAACCTTGCCAGACACTCTGCTCTGCCCAAAGGAATCGGCTGAAACCTCTCCCGGGGCTGGTTTGTTCTTCCCGAGTTAAAGCTCAACACTTTCAGGCTGAGCAAATAAACTCCCAAGGTGAAATGAAAACCTGCAGCCTGCAAAAAAAAGGCTCTGGAGGTAAAAAGGAAGCTCCTGGTCATCCTCAATGCCCTGGCACAATCCATTGTCCTCTGCCCTGTCCCTGCAAGAACATTGGTGCCCATGGTGGGAGTCAGACAGGACCTCCTGGGCACAGCCATCAGCTCTGGCAAAGAACTGGAGGAAAAGCAGAATTCAAGAGCAGCCAGAGTCCCATTTACTTTGATTTCCCTCTTTCCTTTATCCAGCACTCACCACCAGCCAGCAGCTCCTCTCCTGACACACCAGTTCCAGGAAAAACATCTTCACAAACAGCCTCGCAGAGAGGTGGGATCTGCCTGAGCCCTCCTGGATCTGGTTCTAAGCCTCTGAACCACCAGCAGTGTGATTCAAGGTGAGCTGCTGTGACAGCAGAGAGCAGACAAGATGCTCACAGCAAACACTCACCGCTTTACAAGTCCCAGGTGAAAACTGGAAGCTATTAAAGTTCATGCTGTAATATGAAACTGGAAGGAAATTCATAAATTAAATGTGGAGCTCTGAACGAGTAATTATTCATCATTAACAAAACTAAAAGGAGAGTTCTTTTCTCCTTTAGGAATAGATGTCACCTGCACTTCAGGAGGGCTAAATAAAACAGGGCATCTAGCCAAGAGCAGAGAAATGTATTAAAACCAGAAACTGCCAATTAAAAATGGAAAATAATAGATGGATCGTTTCAAATAGGGCAGCCCTAGGAGACCAGAGGCTCTGGACTGTGTGGATGATCTCCCAGAGCTACAAATGCTTTGAGAACACTTCAGTTGCTGCAGTGTTTTGCCACCTGTAAAGGCTCCCCCAGTCTGAGCCAGGAGCACTTTGGTCTGCAGTGAAGAGCTGGAAAGGTGTGGATCAAGAGAGGCTCAAATTCCACGTGAGCAGCATCTCCTCACAGGTGTCCTGGCCAAAGCAGCCTTTTCCTCCTTCCAGCACACCATGCTCAGTAGCATCATCCCCTAAGTCTAGAATCAGGCCTAACTCATGTCACCAGGTTCACGCATTTTAGAAGGAAATTAAATCCTGCTTAAGAACTTCAACAACACTCTCAGTTTCCTGATGCAACAAAGACCCTACTCCCCCAAATCCCTGGGATTTAGCTGGTTTGCAGAGCTAGAACTTGCCCTACCTTGTCCTGCCTCAAGAATTATTCTCCTCCTCTTTCAAAATGCACAAAAAAGAAAAAGTTATCCTCTCCAAACCGCACCATTTGTGCAGTCGTTGCCTGATTCGTTCTCTCCACGTGTCTCTACTCGCCAGTTTCACTCAGGTACAAATTCCTCTCTCCTCAGGCGCCTTCATCAAAACCTCTCCAAGCAAAAGATGACAGACCCAACAGAAACAGAGCAAACCAAGTTCTCTGGGAGAATCCTACCTGAAAAATAGCTATCCAGGCATATCCAATGTTATCAAAATTGATAGCTCCGTTGTGCGGGTTCACGTCCCCCGCCATGCACACGTTGTAATACTGGTTCCAGTTTATGCAGGAATTCCTGCTGCTGGAGTCGGGGTGGTACAAACTGGGGGTGTAGGAGTCCATGCTCAAGGTGCACTCCACCTTGTACTCCTTCCTGTTTGGGATGTTGGAGCACTTCTGCATCCCGTTCTCCCGGTGCGACGAGCAGATGAAGGGGTTCTCCTCCGCCTCGTCCGTGCGGTAGTAGGGGTGCAGGAAGGTCAGGTTGTAGGTCCTGGAGGGGGGAGAGAGAGAAAAATGAGAAGCAATGATCCATCCCTTGTTTCAGCAGCAGCAAAAGGTGCTGGTTTCTGTCCCTGGCTTGGGTGGGTTCTCTCTCCTTTGCCCCTCAGCCCCACCAGACTGGGGACAGCAAGTCCGAGATGAGACAAAGCCGTGTGAGGACTCTGAGGGCACTTGGAGTGTTCAGCTGGAGAAGGAGGAGACTGAGGGGACACCTCACTGCGGTGACATCTCCCTTGGGAGGGGCAGAGGAGGGGCAGGACTGAGCTCTGCTCTGGGGGGACCAGGGACAGCCCCCAGGGAATGGCTGGAGCTGTGTCAGGGCAGGCTCAGGGTGGATCTCAGGGAAAGGTTCTTCCCCCAGAGGGTGGTTGGCACTGAACAGGCTCCCCAGGGCAGTGGGCACAGCCCCAAGGCTGCCAGAGCTGCAGGAGGGTTTGGATGATCCTCTGGGGCACAGGGGGTGACTCTTGGGGACGGTTCTGTGCAGGGCTGAGGGTTGGACTGGATGATCCCTGTGGGTCCCTTCCAGCCCAGTATGTCTTGGGATTCTGTGAGATACCCTAAAATCATCTACAAAGCTTCTTCCATCCTGTAAGGCACCAGTGATCCTCCACTGAAAGATCAGCCTGAGTTTCCCCAAGCAAACAGGGCAGCTGAAAGTACGAAACGAGAGACAGAAAATCCCAGCAGTGCTTCCCGAAAATCTAGGGAAGTTTTGGTTCGTATGTAAGGATTTTAAGGTAACTCTTCTGATGCTCAGAACAGCTGATGGCAAAGCAGCTTTCCAACAAATTTGCCCCTCAGCATGTATGTGATGAGGGAGCTGAACTTCCACAAGGAGAGACCCAGCCCCAGGCCACCCTGAATTCCTCCTGCACTTCCATAAGAAAAGGAAAACACATTAATGGGAACTGTGTGCCTCCTGCATCTCGGATTTAATTGGCTTGGATAAAGTTTATGGCTCTGTTACAGCCCAGATAAGCAAGTGCTGTAACTGCAGCATGGCAGGGAAGTGCCTTTGCCCGAGTGCTGCCCCAGATCAGCGAGCAGGCAGAGCCCAGGACCTTCCCTGCTGTTTGCTCAGCATTACTGAGAGCCAGCAGCACTCCCTGCTGAAGCACTGCTCAAAATGGGAAGGTGCATTGCCCTAGGGCTGACTTTATCCACTGCTTTATCCACTTTTCAGAGCTGCAGGGATCTCAGATGCTCCATAATCATCGGGAGATAAGGGAAAGGCAACACACAAATTACCCGACCAAGCAAGATGTGGGGAGAAGATAAGCAGGTAATTCTTCAGGACAGGACAGCTCTATTTTTATCTGCTTCTGAATGCACCTATCTATTGAATAAATTCAGCTCTAACTGGTGCCAAACCAGTGTTATTCCATACAGCTGCTCCCCAAAACCCTTGAGTCAAGCAGGAGTCACTCAGTGATAAGCAGAGAATTGCTGCAGGGCAGAGCTGAGGGGAAATTAGCCCTGAGCAACTTTCCTGGGGAATTTGGTTCTCTTCCATCGATGAATTACTTGAGATGGGAGTTGAAAGTTCATCCAGCTTCAGGAACAGGCAAGAGGAGCACACTGGAGGAACTGGGCATTGTTGGCTGGATTGTATTCACCAGCTATCCCTCTCCCACTGCAAGGTGTCCCCACACCTCCAGACAAAGCTGTGACATCATCCTCCCTGTTTCTGTGCCCGAGATTTCAACTTCAAAGATGTTTTTCCTCCAGGACTGCCTGAAAGCCTTTCCTTCCCCTCCCACCAAATGGTCTCACACAGAGACACTGCCACATAAACCTGAGCTGAAGATCAGGCCAAGAGCTCCACAGGACAGTGTTTGCTGGAAGATCAGACACCAGTTGGTCACACAGAGGGAGGGGACACATCAAGATCCTTCCCCAGCTGTCTGGGAAGGATCCACACCCATGTGATGCTCCAAGTGAAGAGGGGAAGGGACACATCAGCTGACAGCAGACATGGCAAAATGAAGACCTTTCCTTAGCTCTGCTGCTTGAAGACCTTTCTGGCAAAACCAAAAAGGGGAAAGGAGGAAGAAGAGCAAGGATGAGAAACAAAAGTGATGCAGAACGAGGGAATCCCCAATATCCACAAAATAAATGAGTTCTCTTTGCCAAGTCCATCCACCTCCACGTGCAGGAAGGGTCAACCTGACTTCCCTGTTACTTGCCTATGGGTAGGGTGCAAATAACCTATTAATGCTAATGAATCCATTAATCATGTGGTGCTCTGGGGAAAAGACAGGAGAAACTAAGCCCCAGAATGGATTTGTTATCCCATTAGAGAGGATTAACACCCCTTGCCCAGCCAGCTGCCCTCTGCACATCTTCCTCTGCAACTTTGCAATGTATTCCTCCTTCTCTGTTCCCGAGCACGTTCACGTGGAGGAACAACAACAGTGGGGCAGGGAAGTCCATTCTCTGCACACCAAAGGAATTATTCCCTGTTCCATCTGCCCTCAACCACAGTTTTCCCACCCCAACCATCCCATGCAGGACAGTAGAACCACTGGAGTCTGGGGGGGTGTGTGCTGAGCACAATCCTGCTCCAGTTTCTGAGGAGCAGAGGAGGAAAGGGAAAAGGTGGAAGCAACTCAGCACTGAGCAGGATTTGGTCCCTGCAAGAAGCAGCTGCTCTCGGAGGAAATCCTGCTGCCAACCAGCACTGCAGCACAGAGCAAAGCCAGGAGGAGCAATTAAGCCCCTTTCAGACAAACTGAGCTGCCTGTGCCTCCTCCCAGCTCTGCACCAGCCCAGGAGCCAAAGGCAGAACAACACCGAGCAGGCTGGAGTTGATTCAGACCGAAGAGCTCACATCAGAACTGTCCTGCGGCATCAGAGACACGCAGAGCACTCCACAGCCCTCTCCCCTCTCCTGCTTCCAACCCACTGAGTTCCCTGAAAGGCTCCAGGACTGGAAAATGCTGCTCTGCAGAACAACACACGAGGAGCAGCCCCAGCAGCAGCAGCCCAGACGAGCTGGGGGTGACTCAGTTCCTCTATCGACAGAGCCCAGCTCAGGAGGGCAGGAGGGAGCCAGAGGGGCTGTGTGGGACACACATATCCCAGAGACCTTCCCCAGAAACTGCTGGCTCTGCTTGCCCTTCCCACACAGGCAGAACGAGTTCCTCTTTCACACCAGACCAACCAAGAAGTCCTTGTGGAATTCCCCCTCCGGCTCCCACTGCCCTCACTCACAGACAGCGCAGACCATCCCGGCACTGCTATTCCAAGCAGTTGTCCCAGGGAGCTCCCCAGGGCTTGAAGAGGTGTTTGAGCCACCAGAGACCTCCAAAACATCCCTCTGGATCTCCAGGGCAGGGTGGGGAGTGGCAGGTTCTCCCACCTCCCAAACACAAGCGAGCCAGGTCATTTTTGGCCACCTCACCGCTGCAACAGCCCAGTGACTGCTTGTAATTCCTTCAGAGTCACTACTGGGAGTCCTTAAACAACCTCCTTCCAGCAGGATACTGCAATTCCCCAGGAGAGAAAGCAGGTATTTCCAGTGCACCTCAAAGGAGCCCCCAAACTTCTATCAGAATGTGCTGCATTTAAAAATAGTTGCTTTAACTTGAGGCAGCCAACTTTTCAAGGGGGAATATTGAAAAGGTTTCCACGGGAAGAAGAATGATGGCAAAAATCAAAGCCACCTCTTCCATCTGATGCCTCCAGTGAAGCTGAAGGCCCAGAAAGCTGCTGGCAGTAAGAAGCTGTATCTGAAGCACTGAGCTTGCTTAAACTTTGTTTACTCCAGCAAATCTGGGGTTATGGCCCTTCCTTGCCTGGCCCCTGGGCTGTGTTCAGGTGTTCACCCCAGGTTCAAAGCAGTTTTGTTTTCAAATGGGGGGTTTGGCCCCACCACCAAGGTGAGCCCCTCCAGGAACTCAGGTCTTCTCTTTCTGGGGCTGTAAAGAAAAATGTGAGCCAGGACCATCGTGCTCAGCCCCAAACCTGGGCTGATCCATCCATCCATCCATCCATCCACCCACCCATCCTCCAGCCCCTCCCAGCTCTGCAGCCTCCTTTGTCCAGGTGTCTCTGGAATGCCGTAACTTTAACCACAGCATCCCTGAGCACGTGGCATGGAGCAACAGGACTCAAGCCCCCCAAATTCCCCACTGCCTGCTGCTGGAGGGACCCAGGGAGCAGCTCAGAGCTGTGGTGAAGGGGAGAAGGAGATGATTCCTCCCAAAACCTCCTCAGAACCAGCCCTTGAGCCTGACTGACTCTGCCTTCCCTGACTGGGAGCGAGACCCTGATAAGAAAATCCTGGGCTGCCTTTGATGCTGCTAAATGGCCATTACATAACTGCCTGCTTAATATCTGCACTTAGCCAACGTTTTCCCCCTGTGGTTCGTTTTAAAAGCTCCACTTTGCAGGAAAAAAATCACACAGCGTTTAAAAACCCGAGCAAAGGGATGGGAGGGGCTCGCCCCGGGGCTAATTACGGCTCCAAGCACTGCACCAGCCCACCCAAGCAGAGCTTTAACACCACAATCTGGGCTTTTAAGTGACGGCTCAGGGGTCACTCTGAGCCTGGAGGGTCTTGGTGACCAGCAAGCACCTCTTGGGGGTGCGGGAGAGAGTTTGGAGCATCAAGGTGTTGGAGTAGAAACACACACTCAGTTGATTTTCCGGCTTTCAGCGCCTCTGATGGGATGAAAAAGAGCCCCCCAAGAGCTGGTCTGCAGGGCAGGGAAAAGCCTGGAGAGCTGAGAGCCACAGGACTGAGCAGTGAGAGGCAGGAGCAGGACCTGGGGTAGAGCTCAGGGATAATCTCTGCTTGTCTTCCAGACAATACGAGTTGTAGACAGCAGATGATTACACACACAGATGTAATTACAGGCTCCATCTTCTCTTACAGAGTTAGAGCTGCCCTAAATAGCTGGTCTCAGGCATTTCCTCACCTCTGAGCCACTGACATCCTCAGACAGGAGCACTCCAAAGGGTTTTCCCAGGCAGAGCTCCCCGTCCTGGGGGAGCTGGAAGGCTGCACTGAGTTTTCCTCTTTTCGTTGTGCTGATGGGTTTGAAGGGGTCCTGACACCCCTGAGGGGGCAGGGGCAGAACAGCCCAGGCTCAGTGTCCTGCTGAGGGAGCAGCAAGAGCCAGGGTGTCCCATGGCATGGGATGGGCCAGGAGCCATCCCAGTGCCAGCAGCACCTCCCTGGGCAGACCCTGAACACAGCAGAGTCTGCCCAGGGCTGGCACCAGGGCCCAGGAGAAGCCCCAGACAGGGAAAATGATGAACCAGATCCAGGGAGCTCAGGCAGGAGCCAAAGGCATCAAAATCAAAGAGCTGGAGAGAAGAACAGCAACAGCCCAGCCCAAACCAGGGCTAAGAGCCACGGGCTGAGCTTAAGTGGAGTTGCTGGGTGGGGAGGTGGGGGGTCCAGGTGAGGCTCACCAGGGCAGTAAAAGCCTTATGAGCTCCCTCACACCTGGCAGGGATGTTGGTCCACACAACTGCTGAGTCTGGAAGAACCAAAACTCAAGTTTGCTTCATTAAGGTTGGACTTGACAATCTCAGAGGACTTTTCCAACCTCAGTGATTCCATAAATCCATCGAAAAGAGCAGGTGCTGCCCAACCCTGATGCCTGTCCCACACTGAGAGCCCTGTACAAATGCTTTTAATGCCTCTCACATCAAGCTTCTTATCTTAATACACCCACAGGGACTTATCTGTGTGTTCCAGCAGCATCTCCCACCTCCCAACCCCCTGCCAGGGGCTGGGCTGTGCTCAGTGACCCCCCAGACCTGAACCACTTGGGAGAGGTGGCAATCCTAGCAGAGCTGTAATCCCTTTGCCTGACCTAAACCCTTAAATTCCCAGAGTCAGGGTTCTCAGCTTCCTCAGGCAGAGATAATCCCAACCACCCCCCCCCCTTTGTCCTTCAGGTGCAGCTCCAAACCCTCAGTAACTTTGCTGACAAGTGGATTTTTTTTTCTTTCCCTGGACAAAAAAGCTCCTGCTTGGACCTGCCGGGATTTCTCTCCAGCTGGAGAGAGGAAGGAAGGAAAAAAAGAAAAAAAAAAAGGGGGAGAGTTTCTTTTGCTGTACTCACATTGCAAAATTCCTGTCTAGGAAACACCTGTTCCTCAGCAGCCCTGCCCAGAGCTGGACACCCACAATCCCAAAGATGAAGAAGACAAAGAAGCACAAGAGGAGGACGTTGCCTAACATAGGCAGAGTATCCAACAGCAGGGTGACCAGGATTCTCATACCTGTGGGCAGAAGGAAAAAAACTGGATTAGAAGAGCCCTTAATGGGGAAAAAAAAAAATCACCTTTCCCAGCTCAGTTGTGCATCCTGGGGAGAAAAAACTGGGATGTTGGTATTTTCTCCCTAAACCTCAAGGCTGAAAAGGGAAGGTAAAGAGGGCAAAAGGCACAGCAGGCAATGGGAACAAACAGCACACACCTCCAAAGAGGGGGGTTTGCAGATGTTTGGCTGGCACTCAAGGACAAACAGACAGGGGCAAAGCTGCCAGACAGCTTTTCCTGGGGAAACACCCCCAGGAACCATCAGCCTCTGGAGAAACTGTCAAAATATGCGTTTATAAACATATCAAACATCTCTCATGAGTCACACAAGTTGTTCCCTAAGCAACACAGAGCCTGGTGTGGGAGGATCACAGGGCCTCTGATGTGGACAAGTCCTCTCCCATGGAGTTCCTCCTCTTCCTCCTCTCCTTGCTGGCCACAGGACTGCAAAACAGGGAAAATTTTGACTTTTTGAGGGTGGAAAGCAGGATGTAAATGTTTCTTCCCCCAAGGAAAGCTCTGCTCTCTTTCCCTCCTCCTGTGGAGGCTGTGGGGGACCTTCCCACCAGTCCCACACCTCTCCATGAACCTTTGGTCTCCCCCAGCACCTCTGCTGCCAGGGAAATGCTGATTTCCAGGCATGACAGTCCACCTTGAATATTCCAACTCGAGGAATGAGTCAACCCTGCAGAGCCCCAGCAAACCCTGGCATCTTCCAGCACTGACTGGGCAAGGAGGCAGGGATGGGGTTGGCACCTGGGGGGCTGCCCTGCCTCACTCATCGGGGCACCTTCACACTCAAGGATAAGGCGGGAATAAAAAGGGAATAACGACTCACAGCTCAGCAGTCCCATGGAGGCTAAAGGAGCCTCTGAGACAGCCACCAGCCATTAATGAAAAGAGCAAGAAACAAAGGAAATGCTAAAGAAAAAAAGCTGAGCTGAGCTGAGCCTCGGGATCCCAGCGCTCCACAGGGAGCAGGGCTCGAGTTCACGGCCCAGGAAATCAGCGTGGCTGCTGCTGGGAGATTTTATCCCCCTGAAATTCCCCTCTGCAAACACCTTTTTGCTGCCTGCCTTCGTGGAGCCTCTTGTCCCCTCCCTATTCCCTGGCCAGGACGCTGCTCTCCATCAGCCATCCCACGGGAACGGAGAGTGGCTTTGACACCTCGGCTTCTCCCAGGCCGTGCCCAACGCCTCTCCTGCAGATTCCATGGTGCTGGGTGGTGGGATGGGGAGGAGAGATGAACCCCTCCATCCCAGCCCTTCCCAGGGCAGGGCTGGCAGGAGCTGGGATCCTGTCCCGCCGCTTCATCCCGCTCCTCGCCAGCGGAAATCCAAGGCAGCCAAGCGGGGATGGAGCTGCCACCACCCTGTCAGCACAGCCTGGACCAGCCCGGCCAAGAAGTCTGTGCTGATAAATAATTAGGTGTGAGTCATGACCCCTGCACCCAGGGCAGGAGCCTCCCAAGGTCTCCATGCCCAGCTGTGCCTTGGCTCTGGCACAGCTTCCCGCGGCTGGCGCCGGCAGTGGATGCCTCTCTGGAGGAGCCTGGTCCTGGCGCCCAGCCCTGTGCCAGCCACCCTCCAAACCCCGTCCCCCTGCTGCCCTGGTGCCAGTGCCACCCTGCAGGGAAGGGATGTGGCAAATTCCATCCCCTGGAACCGCAGGGAACAGCACCATGCTCAGCTCCGAGCACAGAGAAACCCAGAGCTGGGGGCAAAGGGGGGGAGGAATTGAATTCCTGGTGTTTATTCCCAACTTTTGTTGTCATCGAAGCCCCCCCCAGGAGCACATCCCACAGCACAGCCCTGCAGGCTTTCCTTGCAAATCTATCTTTGGAAAAGCAGAAAAGACTCACTGAATTCCCGCTGGAAAGACAATGCTGGGCTTTTCTTTCTCCCCCCCCCCCCCCCAACTCTCATTAATAACCTCGCTCTTTTTTTATCCAAAAATGGTTAAAATTCATCTCCCTGTGCCAGACAACTTTTTTTTCTGCTCAGCTACTTTTGGTATTTTGGGTTGTTTCGTGGCACCATTCTCGGGATTGAATCCATCTGTTCCTTATCTGCTCAGGGGGCTCTCAGGGAATGTCAAGTGTGCCATGGGAAAAGAGCACGGGCATCACTTAGGCTGAAACAAGGCTCAGGATTCCTTTCCATTCCCATTCCATGTGATGCCTGGTTGAAACCACCTAGTAGAAAAATAAAAATAAAGCACTGAAGTGGATTTGAAAAAAACCCTCGGTGACCACTGCTAAAAAAAAAAACAAAACCCAAACTACAGCCCCTGCCAAAAATATAAATTGCAGGAATTCTATTTTTCCAGTCATTTCCAAGGAATAATTTCTAATAGAGATGATGTTTTTATTGGCTGGGGCTCTTCTTTCTTTTCTTACCAAACAGAATCGAAATGAAATAATCCTGTGGGTGACTTTATTGTGCCTGGAAGCACAAGAGCTAAGAGTGCTTGGCTGCATCCCAGGAAAGCGCCCAGGAATCTCAGGGATAAATCTCCAGGGGAGTTCTCCAGGGTCCCTGCTTCCCTGGGTGGTGACTGACCACCAGCCTCATCTCTCCTGACCCAGCTGGAATTTGTTGTGCTCCGTGTCTGTCCCTGAGCCAAAACTGCTGTTCCCAGTGCTGGGAATGCCATGGATGGTGCTGACCAGGAGCTGCTGGCTGGGATGGGCTGCATATCCAAGGTAATTCCTTGACTAAGCTGGAGCATCCTCATGGAGGAAAGACTAAAAGTGTAACTCTTTTATTACCAGAAACAGCAAAAATGCAATAAAATAGAGGGGTGTCACTGCCCATTCCACGCAGACCCGGGATTGTATCAGTCTGGAACAGTAAAATTCCCAGTGTTCAGAGTGGATGGAGTTGGTGGCTCTTAAACAAGTGAGGGCTGTGATGATCTGCCCTCCAGGAACAGAGATATTTCCAAGAACACTAATCCTGCCCTGGCACTGGTTCAGGACACTGATGGTGGTGCGAGCCCAGCTGCTCCTCAAACCAGGCAACTCCTCCCCAAACCTGGGCTGAGCTCACTGGATTCAATCTCAGGGAATATTAATAAAAATTTGGAATATTTTCTATTGCCTGTCCTTTGAAAAAAAATACAAAAATCCCAGGGGAAGTGCGGCAGAAACAGCCTGAAAGGCTCATTTCAAAGCTTCACAGTCAGAGTCCTAAGGCAGAAAAATCAAAAGCTGGCCACAGATCCGAATTTCACCTGAACCTGGAGGCATTTGGATGAATAGGCATGCAAATCCTCCCATTCCCACGCTGAATCCCCAGCTTGACACTCCCACTGCTCCATGGGAGAGCTAGGAAGGGTTTCATGGATTTAGAGAACTTCAGAGGGCGCCTGATCCCGGCCCCAGCCTGGAGCCCCCACGCCGAGCGCGTGCCGTGTCCCGCTGCTCCAGCCCAGCCCAGCCACCAAATCCCACCGGGAAACCCTGGGCTGAGCTTTGGGGCAGCTCTGACACCCCGGGGACAAAACCTCCCCAGGAAAACAACAGCTCCAGAGGGGGTTTCCTGGTCCCTTTCAGCCTCTTTTTGTCTTGTTTTGAACTGATGATGTCACGGCCGAAGTCACGGATTTTGAGTTGATTTTTTTTTTGTTCCCCTCTCCCCGCCCCCCAAGAAAAATCCTGTAGAATTGGGAGTTCAGAGAGAAACTTCAAAGACTCCTGTGAGTAAACATCCATCTGTTCCCTCACATGTTCCTCTGAGAGACTGGAACCGAAACCCTTCTGGGGGAGGTTGTTTTGCTGTCCCTGGAAGTGCCGACACGACGGGCAATTAATCCAGGCAGGATGTGGGGCTGTGCCATTCAGAAGCCCTTCCAAAAAGAACAGGAAATGCAGGAAATGTCCTTTTTTTTTTTTTTTTTGCAAGGGACCTCTATGATTTCCATACAATCCTGCTGCATTTTGATTTGAGTGGGATTTGGCTGCCAGCTGATGGAAGCTCCATGAAATGAGCACCTCGCAAAGGGTTGCTCAGCAGTAACCGATTCCGGCAGGAAATTATTTCAACTTGTTGGGTCGTCTTTCAAATTGGATTTAGAAGACAAGCAGCTGAAGCCACTTGAAAATGGATTTAGGGGCCACTTGAACTTCCTATCGTGGATGAACCCAATTTTGTTCTACATGACAGCAAATTTTAGCAGCAACGGAGGCTCCTGCGCTGCTAATCCTGAACACAAAGCCATGGAAAGACCTCAAATCGCTGAGCAGGGAAAATGAACCCACCAGGGCAAGAAGATCCTTCTTAGAACTGACCTCTCCCCTTTCTTTATAGGAACTTTATTTAGTTTACACAAGGAGCAGGGAGTTATTTGCCTCAGAGAAGTCAGGAAAATGCTGGAGGACAGCCACAAAAATTTGGGCCCCGGGTATAAAATCTTATTCCCTTTGCCCTTTGCTAACGCTAATAATGAGAAAAATTGACCTCTAAAAATTAAAATCAATGAGTTTGGTCTCAGCAGCAGGAGAGCAGGGTACTAATGCCAGGCTCAGTGTCACTCACTTGGGACCCTGTTGATGGCTCGCAGGGGCCGCAGGACGCGGACGGTGCGGATGGCGGACAGGCTGACGTTGTGTCCATCCAGGGAATACTCCATCATGCTGTGGGGAGAGAGCAGAGCAGTCAGGACCAGGGCGTGCTGGGAATGGGGCTGCCTGGAGTTCTTGCTGCCTGAGAGCCCAGCTAAAGTACCTCCAAGGCAATAACATGTTCCTGACACATCCCCCCTACCAGCACCCCGGAGTATTTACACACCAGCTTATCCCCCCCACCACGACAAGAGCTGAACATCCAAGCTGACAAACAACGTTGGAGTAGTTTGATTTCCATTTGATTATTAAAGGAACATTTTCTTTTTCATGCTTCATCTCCACCTCCCATAAACATTTCTCTTCCAGGCTGGGAAGGACGTTAAATGAACTCAGTTCTCTTGCTCTTTTATAGCAATGAGTGGCAAATGTGTGTAGTGTTGTTTTTTTAATGGGGTTATGGCTAGTTAGCATGGCTGTAATTACAATTTATGAGTCTGACTACGGGGAAACACTTGTAAATATGTCACAAATCTCTCACCACGCCTGTTCAAATAACAGAACAGCATCAAAAGCAACCCTGTGAGTGAGCTGTTGGATCCCGTGGAGAAAGAGCTTTTGTTTTGGTTTTTTTAAATAAACAAACAGACAGGGAAGGACAGAGGCAAAGAGGAGCTGAACTGCTGCAACCAGGCCTTTCAGAAGCTGCATATTTTCCACAGAAGCCTCCTGCAGCCAGGACAGACCCAAATCCTTAGGTGCCCTCAGAAAGCAACAGCTGAGTGGATTTTGGGCACCAGCAGAGGAGGTTTGGTGTCGGGCCAGCTCATCGCTGCCCATGTGCCCATGCTCTGCGCTGCTGGAGCCTTGCACTTTGTACTTGAAGCCTTGCCCTGCTCTACACTGATTAATTAGGAGTATCTGGATGTTCTGATGTTTCTTCTCTGCTGGCTTTGTCCTGGAGCTGGTTGGTGTCACACTGAGGTGACTTTGCCCCATTGTCCCCACCTTGCTCTGCAGAGACTCTGGTGATTTCGAGCTGTTTTCAGGGATAACCTTCCAGAGATTATTAATTTTTTTTTTCCTGGAGTAGTTAGTGAGTCTTTATAAATCCAACCCACTTTGTGTGTAGGAACTGAGCCAAATCTGATGGGCAGGACCTGCTGAGGACACGGGCTGAGGGCTGGGTTTGGCGATCTTGGAGGCCCTTTCCAACCTCAATCATTCTGTTATTCTAAAAGCTTCCAAACTCAGCACTGCACAAAACCAGGCTTTAAATCTGCCCTGTGTTTGTGAGGCTGGAGCAGAGCACTGGGAATCAGCCCAGTGCCCCACGAAGGACCACACAGTGGGAACACCATCGGAAGTGCCCGTCCACACCTGCACGGAGGGGTCTGGGGCCAGCACCAGGGGCTTGCTCACAACACACCTTGCAGGGATAAGACAAAGTGTGGTTTAAAGCTCCCAAAATGAGCAGTGCCAGGGCCTGGATCTGTTCACTGGCCTGGCCCCAGTGCAGCACACTCCCAATTTATCAGGTGCAACTGATACAGCCTGTGAGCTCCTATAGCATGGGAAAGGAGCAGGAAATGCTCCAGAGAGCCCATCCAAAATTAGCATGTCAAAGGGCCAGCTCCTGGAGCCTCACTTTAACTTGACCCTTGGAGTTTCAGGGTGGCTGATAAAAGATGAATAATCCAGGATTTGCCCTAGGAAACAGACTTTCTGAATATCTGGATTTCCATGATATTCCATTTAGACTCAGGGGGGTCTATCCTGCCCACCTAAGAGCCAGAAACACTTGATGGATTCCATGCTGGATTTTCTACAAGCAGAGAAAGTATTTGAAACCTTCATGAAAAGGTCAAAGTTTTCCTTGTCAAGGCCAAGCTTGGGGTCCTGGTCTCAGATCACACCTGTAAACCAAGAATACCTTGGAAAAACCCACCAGAAGCCTGCTGGAGCTGGAAAATTCGGACAGACTGGCACTCGGTAGGTGATTCCCTACAGCCTCTGGGCACTGAAAAACAGGAGGCACGGGCTGTCTCCTGCCATCAGCAGCTCCCAACCCTTCAGCTGTCGCGTTCAAAGACGTCCAAAGCACATCCTGGGAGCCTGCAATGTCTCCAGGGACTGGATGCACAAGAAACCTCTCTGGTTTCAGCTCCCTGTGAACAACATTCCTGATGCTGAGGAAACGCTTTCAACTTGGCTGCTGGACAGACGGAGCCGCTTGGAGCTCCCCTCGGTTTGAAATTTTCCAGGGTACGTTTCTCAGGCGAGGAAAACATGAAAGGGCTTTCGGAGCTGGAACAAACTTCAGACACAAGCTGTTGCTGGAGGCAGGAGAGATGTTTATTTTGTAGTTTCCCTGCTTCCCCTCCGCTCTCTTTGGTGTGTTGCTGGTGAGGCAAATCAGCTTCTTTGAGGAGATGGAACGGGACAAACAAAGCAGGGCAGCTCTGCCTCTCACTTGTTTCCCTTCTTGTCAGAAAAAGCCTCATCAGAACTCCAGCACATCCATCTGCTCGCTGGAAAAAGCGGCTCTTGTTATTCCAGCAGCGTTTTCCCTGCTAAAACCACCTCCAGTTTTAGGGGCAGACACTGGGTCGAAGGGTGTTGGTGGGAGAGGTGAACCCCAGGCATTGCACAGCAACTCCTTGTCCTCCACCAGTGCTACCAGCCAGCTCAGCTCCCAGTCCAGCCTCTCCTCTGACAGATGGGAAATAATATCCAAAAACACAAGATAACCAAAGTCATCTGGAGATGACCCAGGATTGGCCAGAGAAGGGGTTTTTCCTCTGAGTAATGCCAGCAGGGCTTCCCTGTGGGGTCTCCCGGTGCTTCTGCTGCTTTCATCCTTCTGAAACTCATTCCAGCCGTGGAGGGTGGGGAAAAGCCCTGGAAAACCACCCAAGTGATTCACTTTCCCCCTCATCCCGGGTGCTACGAGGGCAAAGCTCGCTCTCTCTGGTGCCAACCCTGCCTCTGTGTCATCCTCCTGGTGCTGGGGTGACCTGTGTGATGATCTGCTCACCCCTCAGGCACAGTCCACACGTTGGTCACGGGTGGCAAAGTTCTGCCCCCGAGTTCTCCCGTCTCCCACAGCCTCGCTCTGCCCTCCCCACTTAAACAGCAGCTTAAACACCGCAGCAGCTTTGGCAGGAAAAAATAATTAACTGGTTCTTTCGCTGTCCCTGATGTTCCTTCCTGGGCTGGAACCACACAGGGGTTCAAAGGAAGAGCTCATGTTTTATTCAAACTGCTCAGGCCGTTCCTAATTGTATTCCAGACAAATAACATGGAGCAAAACAAAACTCCATTAGTGCACTGGAAGATGGTACATCACTAATGGAAGGGGAAAAATGCCCCAACATATTACAAGAATGTTCTAATTAACCCCAGGCTGGTCATTATAAACCCAGGAATTCAGGACTAAGGCAGTAATTAAAGGATTATATCCCTTCTCAGGGGCTGCTAAGCAGGTAACAGAGCCCAGGGTTTCTAAACCCATTTATTTATTGGGAAAAAAGTTTTAGGCTTGCCAAGCTTTTAGTCCACTCAGTTATTCCCTGGGGCGTGAGGGAACTGGTGTCAAAAGCAACAGGATCTTCCTTGTATCTGTTTGTTAACACATCCTGCACAAACAAGCAGCTGTGGGAGATGGTGTTCAACTGCAAACCAAGAGGAGTTTACAGGAGGCATTTGCCTGTACTTGTGATTTGGGTTAAATTCTGGCCAGCTCCTTCCACTGGGATTTCAACTTCCTGAAGCAGGTTTTTGGGTGCAGTTCTCCTCGTTTGGCCAATTTCTGCCTCGCTCTAAGGTTGTCCCAGCAGGAGCAGTGACAAAGGAACTCTAAGGGTGTCCCAGCAGGAGCAGGGCTGAGCTGCCCTGTGCTTTTTCCACCCCTTCTGGAGACACCAGCTAACGCTGAGCACTGGGATGCTGTGGCCACCACAAGGGCCAGATCAGCACGTTCTTGATTTGGCAGAGGTGACAGAGGTGGAAGGTGCTACAAGAACCCAACAGCTTTGCCTGACCCTCATAACCCACCCCAAAAACGGGCGTGGTTACAAGGTGGGGTACGAAAAATAAGAGTGATGAGACTTTGCCTTGGCTTGAGCCTTCACGAAACACGATGAAAACCAGCCAGGCCAGCCTGCAGTTTTGGCTCACTGGGGTTTTCCTGCTTTCAGCATGAAAAGCAAAAGGCTGAGGTGTTTTTTTTTACTGACCCTGCCATCACGATGAAGAAGTCCAGGCGGTTCCACGTGTCTCCAAGGTAACACTTCTGCCCGAAGATCCCCAGGGCCACCATCTTGATGACCATCTCCACCGCAAAGAAAGCGAAAATGAAGTCGTCAAAAGCCTGGAGACCAAAAAAAAATGAAACAAAGAGGGTTACAGTCAGTTCTGCTGTAACTTAGGGAGAGCAGAGACCCCGCTGCTCCCGCCATGTGGACCCTGGGACAGGCTGCCAGGTGAAGCACTGCCACCAAAGTGCCACCTCCCAGCTCCAAAATAAAACCTGCTGCGCCTGGTGGGTGGTGGCAACCCCTGGGTGTAGCTCCCGGGTCAGTGCCGTGCCTGGGAAGTGTCAGCAGCTCCTATTTATCTACTGATAAATGTACATGGACATCACAGCCCCTCTGCTCTGGAGCCAGGCTGGGAGAACTGGGGAGGTTCAACTGGAGAAGAGAAGGCTCCAGGGAGACCTGAGAGCCCCTTCCAAGGCCTAAAGGATCTCCAGGAGATCTGCAGAGCTCCCCAGAAGTTTTGCTGAGTTATTTCAGTTCATTTAATAACTGGCATCCAAACACCTCCATAAAGAAGTTCAGGCTTTTCCACCCCATGTTCTGGCTTCCACTTCCTCCTGCAAGCTGGGACAAGGGGAGGGATAATGGTGGTTTTACTCACAACCCTTTTCTGCCTGAAAACCTGTCAGGAGTTTCCATGGCCAGGCTGGACGGGGCTTGGAGCAACCTGGGATGATGGAAGGAGTCCCTGCCCATGGCAGGGGGGTGGAAGGGAATCTTTAAGGTCCCTTCCAACCCAACCCATTGTGGGATTCTCTGAGGGGTCTCACTGGCTGGAACACTCAGAGGGAAGCAAAGCAGCAGATCCGTGTGGGACTCAAAGGAACCGAGCTCGTTGCACCAGCACACGGCAATCCCTGCCCGGGCTGATGTCACGCTTCGGGAACACGGGGGGTTGGTTCCCAGCCTGAGGAATGAGTTGCTGCAGGGAGCCCAGCGCCAAGGTGCAGCCCACACAGCAGATGCCGCCGGGATGTGCTTCCAAACCCAATCCTGCGGGCGTGTGGCAGCGAGGACACTGCCGGGAGAGGGGGGGGACACGGGCGCGGTGCCGGGGGTGGCCGATGGGGCTGGGATGCATCTCCCAAAGGTCACTTACCCCGGGACCTGGCACTGCTGAACTTCAGCTGGGGGGCCCTGCTGTGCAGCAGAGCAGGCACAGGCGCATCCCGGGCTTTGTCGTTCCTGAATTTGGGGATGAAGCGGCAAAGTCGCCGGTGCCACAAGGCACAGGCCAGACTGCACAAATCCAAGGGGTGGAACTGATGGACTGCAAAGGGGGGATTCCCCATGGAACTGGCCACAGAATCCCAGAATAGGTTGGGTTTGAAGGCACTTTTTTAAAGCTCATCTCGTTCCACCCCCTGCTGTGGGCAGGGACACCTTTGACTATCCCAGGTTGCTCCAAGCCCTGTCCAACCTGGCCTTGGGCACTTCCAGGGATGGGGCAGCCATGAATTTTGTAATTAAATAGTGTTTAACAATCCCAGTGGGAGCTGGCTGCCCACTTTGGAGCCCCCCTTCCCTTATTAAGCGTGCAGTGAAAGGATCTTGCTGGATCAAGTCCCAGTCAGCCTCTGGGTCTCACCCAAGGCCAGGGCAGCAGGTTTCTCTGCATGAGGAAGTGTGGCTTATTGGAAAAACCATCCAATAGCTGGATTCTGGGGAAAAAGGGACAAGATAGGGGTCTACCCTGCCCCACTGCACCCCTCCCAGGCACACAGGGCAGGGTGGGCTCCTCACCTCCAGGATGGTGCAGCGCTCCGACTGGCACTCCACGTCCTCGCAGGGCTGGAACATGCCCAGGGTGACGCAGTTCAGCAGGATCACCAGCATGCTGACGTGCTCAAACCACCTGGGAGCGGGGTTAAGGACAGCACAGGCTTTGGGAGGGGGGAGGCTGAGGCAAAGAACGCACCAAAACCCCTTCTCCCATCACAGACCCTTCTCCCGGGACATCTCCCACCTCCAGATCTCCCAGTCTGAGCAGTGGATCACCCCAAACGGCCTCCAGCATGAAATCCTTCCCTGTTAAGGTAAAGAGAGCAAACAAAGGCACCACCAACCACCAGGACCCAGCCTGTACCCCATTCCTTGCTCCAGGATGTAAACCAGGACCCACCAGCCCTCAGCTAACAGTAATAGTATCCAAGCTGATATCCAAGTGGTGATTTGCAGGAGGGTGAAATAGCCCCAGAGCTGCTGGTTCCTGCTGCTGGGAGGACTAATAAAAATCATTAAAAAAAAAAAGATTTGGGTGGACTGAACAGGAGTTTCACAAATTGAGCATGAATGAGGGAACTGTTTTAGGAAAATAATTGGAAACATCTGGCTATGAATAAATCTTTTTGCTTCCAAACACACACACCTATGTGAGAGAGAAGGGCACAGACATTGTCTTATTCCTGATAACAGCAATTCTGCTTTGGAAACCTCAACAAAAAAACCCCACCATATTTATCCTTGCTGCTTTTAGAAGTATTTTATCAGTTCAGCACAAGATTTATTGCAGCATAAGATTAAGTGCAGGGCTGCAGATCAAACTACTTTTGCACTCACTGTCATTTATCCAGATGAGAAGGAAAAAGAGAAATCAGCAGGGTCAGGTCTCGTAGCTTCCCTAAAACCTGATCCCATCCCAATTCCTGTTTGAGAGGGGGCTTCAATTTGAAAAGCCAGAGTTGGGAACACCTTGCTGGGAACCAAACATGCCAGGCTTGGAAACCCACTTGTCTAAAAGGGAAATGCATGAAATCAGATAAAGAACTGAAATAAACCCCCAGGTCAGTGGAGCAGGAGAAGCTCCTGCCCACAGCCCCAAGGACTTGTGCCCCACTGAAATACCAACCTTGGTTTAATTTCTCCCTCCCTTAAATGACTCTAACCTCAGTTTTGACATCTTCAGGGGCTGGTTGGATCCCCTTCCCTCTTGCCTAACTAGAAGCAGAGTGACAATCCTGCCCCATAGAGGACACAGCCCGAATCAGACCCAAACAAAGCCCAACCACGGCCACATCCTACTCACAATATTTGCATTGTCTGATGGGATCCACGTGAAACTCCCTGTAAACAGGGCTCCTGTGCTATTCCCAGGGCTCCAGTATCATTCCCAGAGAACCTGCAGTTGCATTCATTTCACTTATTATACTTGTAGATGTGTTTGTTTGGTTTTTTTCCTTTAAGTAATCAAAGTAAGAGCATGTGAATTTTGAACTGCTAAAAGGCTCTGCTGAGCTACCCCAGACCTTTGTTCAGGTGCTCTGCTCAACAGATCTCAAAAAAACTTTACCTTTTAGTCTTCTAAATGATCTAATTGTGCTTTTTATGGTGAAACCATCACCTGCACGAGGAGAACTGTCACTGGAGTCCAAACCAGAGCCCTGACTCCTTAAAGGCAGGCAGAGCCCCTCCTGTCCCCAGCCCATTTCACACCAGAGTTTGGTGTCTTTTAGGGTGCCAGAAGAGTTTGATTTTTCCACGAGAAAAAGAAAGGCTGTGCCATCGTGGTCACAGATGTTTAGAGGCTGCCAGTGTTGTCAGCAGGGTCAGGCACAGCCACGAGTGGGAAAAGAGACAAAAGCAAACTTGGGGTGGAAAAAAAGAGACAAAAGCAAACTTGTGCTGCCTTTGAAGGAAAGGTTGAAAAGGTGGAAGGAAACCCACTGAAGGGAACAGTTTTGCTTTGGCTGGAGAACAGACTGGAGAAGGAAGCCCCTGCTCAGAGGTTCAGTGTTCCTGGGGATGCTCCTGTCCTGTCATTCCCAATCCCTTCCCGATGGGATGTGCTGGAGGGCTCTGAGCTGAGATGTCCCGGCCTGCTCAGCCCCTCCAACTCACCTTCTCCTCTTGCACCTCTGGCTCCCCCAAAGGCTTTAAGCCCCTGCCCTATTTATTTTCCCATCAGATTAATGACAGTGAAATCCCTAATTGGAAAGCGGGATTACCCCAACTGGACTAATCCTCCCTCCCGCCGGCGCTCCCACGGCCAAGGGAATTTCAGTTCACTGCCCCTTCCTCACCCCAAAAGCTGGGACTGAACCCCTGACTGGCAGCTTTTCCAGACCCCCCAAAGCCACCCAGCCCCAAGGCAGGGCAGCAGGAGGTGATGCTGCCTGGCAGGGTGGGATTACGGTTCCCAGCATCCTTCCCACAGAGCCTTGGCCAGCTTGGAATGTCCATCATGGAATAAAAGCCCCACTCTGGTTTAATGGGAAAACACTCAGAGGAGAGAACAGAAGAAAAGGTGACAAAAGTCCGAGAGCAGCTCAACACCAGCACAAACCCCAAGGATGTGGCTGGAGACAGAAGTCCCCCGGCACAGAAGCCCTGTGGATGTTCCCACACAGCTTGTCCAGCTGTTTCACAACCAGGAGGCCCGGGAAGGTGAGGGATGGTCCCACCAAACTCAGCCCCAGGGGCTCTGCTCGCAGCCCCAGCAGCCCTGGCTCATGTGCCGCTGGCACCGGGACCCTGCCGGGATCCTCCCGGGATCCTCCCGCTCCTCCCTCCCCAGCGGATCCGCGGAAACCGTGACTGTGCAAAACCGGGAATTTCGGAGGAGTCACCATGGCAACTGCTGCTCTGGAGGCCACGCAAGCGCCGCCCAGTTTACCAGCAGCGACTTCCCAACTCGCTTCCAACGGGGAAAGACGCGACGGGGAGATCCAGACCAAGCGCCGGAGGCAGAGGGGACTGCGGAGGGAGGGTTGGCTTCACATCGCTCCCTCCGGCACAAATTCCAGGGAAACGACATCTCCAGCGTAACTGGGCCAAGCTCCAGTTCCCCAGGTGCCCTTTGGGAAGGAGCAGAGCCCCGAGGGGCTTTCCTGGCTCACAGCACCTCGTTGTGGGGTCAGCACCGGCCCTCAGACTGAAATGTAGTCCTGAGTTTAACCCAGTGGCAGCACAGAAACCAGGCTCCGTCCCAAAATGCAATGGATGATGCTGATGCTCTCCTGAGGCTGATGCTTTTCATCATTTCCCCATCATTTCCCCATTTCCACTGGGTTTTACTGAAATCACCTCCAGGCAAAGACCAGTGGCTTGAAGATGAAGAGCTCTGGTTGCCAGAAGATGCCTCAGCACAGGCAAGACCTCTCCTTTCCTCTGCTGTGCCAGTTTATCTTGTGAGGCCTTGATTTGGTTTAAAAAGAGAGATGGGAATTCAAGGGTGTGTTGGAGGAATTTCACACATTTTAGTCAGCAAAACAACGTGGAGAATTCCTGTTTCTAGCAGACTTTCACATCATAAAATAGTGTGGGTTGGAAGGAACCTTTAAAGCTCATCTCCTTCCACCCCTTGCCATGGACAGGGCACCTTCCACTATCCCAGGCTGATCCAAGCCCTGTCCAACCTGGCCTTGGACACTTCCAGGGATGGGGCAGCCACAGCTTCTCTGGGAAACCCATGCCAGGGCCTCCCCACCCTCATTGTAAAATCCTTACACATCTGTAAGGGGATTTTCTGGGCTGCAGGTCAAAATCGTTATTTAAAACTTAAAATTTCTCTTAAATAGAAAAACGAAAGGAAAATAAACTGCCTGTCTTGCTGGAAAGGTCACTTCTCGATATCTCTTTTTAAGCTGCCTCAGTACAGACCAGGCTGCCAGGCTTCAACCCTGGACTGTGCCTTGTTCCCTCTCCATCAGTCACTTCCCCACTCCAAATAAAGCCCAGAAGGCTCCAGTGATGTGGGTGCAGGTCAGGCTCAGACATCCCAGAACACAGACAATCCCTTCCCCAGGCAGTTCAGCCACTCTGCTCCTCCCCATTTTCAGGCAGATGATCTCTCCCCTCCCTCCCTCGAATTCTACAGATATTTCTGCAATAAACACAGCAAAAAAAATGCTGGGACTGTATTCCCACTGTGCCACAAACTCCAGTGCTTTCATCCCGTGCCTTGTGATGGCCCTGCTTAAAATTCCCAGGTCCTTCAGAGAGATCAGCCACAGCTTCATTTAAAGTCCCCCAACCAAGCCCAATCCCACCCCTGATTCCCACGCTGGAGAAAGGCAGGAGCCACAGGACTCCCACCAACTGAACCACTGTGCTCGCTGTTTTCACCTAATCTTATTATTTTTAAGCCAGTCAGGGGATCTGGGGAGCCTGAACCCATTATTTTAAACGCTGGGATTTGGCAGGATCGTGGTGATTCCTGTTCTATCTGCACCGACTGCACACGGTGCTGAGGAAGAACCCAAAGCTAGGAAAGCCAAGTTGGAGTTACAAGGAGAACATATGTTTACAGAGGAAGCAGCCAGCTGAAATTTCGGTTTTTATAGCTTAAGATGTGACTAATGCACTAAATATACACAGATACACACACACACACATATATGTATATATATATACACACACACACATATCTGAGAGACTGGGATTTTCAGAGCACTCTGGGGATGTTCTGCTCATTGGGGAGCAGCAGGATTGGGTGTAATTCCTCCTCTGGAAAAAAATCACAGGCTTATTTTGCCTTTAGAAACCAGGCTGCTTGGAAATCTGAGGACCTGCCTGGAACCCCCTCCCAGCTCACATCCATCCCCCAGCAGTGGCAAGAGCAGCTGCAGGAAGAGGCAGGAGAGGGGCTTGGTGTGTCCAGGGGACCTCAAGGCCAGGCCATGAGGATGCCCACGTTTTTCAGGAGGAATTTCTCCCTGGAAAGGGTGGTCAGGCACTGGAAGGGATGTATTGCCCCAATCCCAGCAAATTACAGCAATCACATTTCCCGTTCCCCCAGTGACAAAGACAACTTTAAAACCTGCAATATCCACCTCATCCTGTAGGAGAGTAACAGAGAACAGCCCAAACTTAATGATATTTGGTAAATAAGAACAAGAAAAAAATAAAGAAGGAAACAAAAAAAAAAAAAGGTACAGAACTGGAAGAAAAATGAGTCAGAATGAAATTCCCAAGAGGCAGCGCTGGCTGGTGCTGGCATAATTTTAAGGAACATTCTTATTTTTAAGAAGTTGATTGATTAAAGTTATTTTTAGTGCCCATACTGCACTGGATCATTCGGGTCCGTTTGCTTGGGAATTGTAGAACAAACTGAGGCAGCTGCACTTCAGCAATATTTACCTGCCCAGCAGCCCCACGAGCACAGCAGGTTCCCAGCCCTGAGCATCCCAGATGTGCCACGTGTGTTGCAGCCAGGGCATCCCAAACCTGGAAGACTTCCCTGTTCTGATGTGCAGGAACAGAATCGTGGAATGGGTTTAAACTTAAAGATCATCCAATTCCACCCCCTGCCCATGTCCTGTCCAACCTGGCCTTGGACACTTCCAGGGATGGGGCAGCCACAGCTTCTCTGGGCAACCTGTGCCAGGGCCTGCCCACCCTCCCAGGGAAGGATTCCTTCCCAATATCCCATCTATCCCTGCCCTCTGGCAGTGGGAAGCCATTCCCCCTTGTCCTGTCACTCCAGGCCCTTGTAAATTGCCTCTTGTAAATCCACCCAAACAAGAGCGTTCCACGCTTGCTGAATTCCCAGCCATCCCTCACCCAGCCAGGAGACAGGGACAGGAGCAGTGTTTTGCCTGGTCCCTCTGTCTGCCTGACTCACTTGATTAAAATAGATATGAGCACCGGTGCAGCAGTGACAGGCGAGGGGGAGCAATCAGAGCAGGTAATTGCCTGAGAGAGACGGGCGTGGGTGAGACACCAAATCCTCGGGAATCGGGTCACGGAGGGCAGGGAGCTGCAGCCTCGGGGGTGGCTCAGTGTCATGGCAACCTGGAGATGCAGCCTGGCTTCCTGAGCTGCTGCTGCTGCTGGAGGGGGGGACCCCAGGCAGGAGGCTGAGCCCCCAACCAGCTCCTGGGCCAGCTCTGTTGGGTGATGGGGACACGGGATGGGGAGATTTGGGTCCGGCCCTGCTGAGCTGAGCTCGGCTCACACACCGGGGAGAGGTGGGGCAGAGCTCCTGGGGGGTGTTTTGCTCTTTGGGTTCGTGGTTTCTCCCATTTACACCAGTATCCTGGTGGGTTGGAGAAGGGGAACAACCTTCCTCGTGCCCTCGGGGCTGAGGAGTAGGAGTTGTCACCCACAGTGTCCCCTTCTGAGGAAGGTCAGTCCAGGATGAAGTTGCTCCAGGGCTGCAGCTCCCCTGGAAGCACATCTGCATCCCATTTGCCTTTTTTATCCCTGACAAAGGCACCCCATTCCCAGCCTGCCCTGACTCAATGGCTCCACTGCCTCCAAAACACCACCCTTGGGAAACCAAACTCGGCTGGAATCCAAAGGGAATGGCTTTGGCTCCTCCATCCAGACAGAGGAAAAGTGCTTTACAAGAACAAGCAAGCAAAGCAAGTCAACTTTGTACAAGTCCCTTTTGCAGATGGCAATACCAGCACAGGAAGATTCCTGATTCTCTGAGAATCCCCCAGAATGGTTTGGGTTGGAAGGGACCTTCAAGCTCATCACATTCCAACCCTCTGCCACGGGCAGGGACGCTTTCCACTATGCCAGGTTGCTCCAATCTCCATCCAGCCTGGCTTTGAACTGGATTTTCCTTCCCTTTCTTAAATGTTTCAGGTGTTTTACACACCCTTAATGTCCCACCACGGCTTGCAGGGCTGGTGTTTGCACAGGGGACAGTGCCAGAGTAGCCTGGGATGGTTCCAAAAGTCTTAAAAATGTCATTTATTACCAGCATTGATCCCTATTTAATGATCCAAACTGCCCCCAGAGAGGGAGGTTTCCATCAGCCTCATCCAGTCTCCCTCCATGTGGGTTTTTCACGTTAAAATTGGGTCAATCACACCACAAATTTGTTGCCTTTTAAAATTCAATGAGCCCCAGAACCTTTATCCAGGATTTCTCAATATTTACAGTCCTCCAATGGGATCTGGCCATGCTTGCTGAGCTGCTTTGGGCTGAACTTCAGAGGCTTTCTGAGTAAAGCCAAAAACCACTCTTTTTATAGAGAAATGTAATAATAATAATAATAACAACAACAACAATAATAATATCTGCCATGATAATAAAAATAGTGACTGTGATGATGATAATGATTATAATGATAATAAACTATGATGATAATAATAATAATAATGATGATGATGATAACGATGATGGTCAAGTTAATAATGGAAAAGCAAATCATCTGTGGGACAGGGATGAGCAAAGGACAAGAAGGACAGAGGGGAGGAGCCAGACCCAGCCCAGGGCAGCCCAATCCTGCTGCCCATGGTGGAATGGGATGATGTCACCCAGCTGGAAAGCCCTGAGTAACTGGGGGATTGGTTCAACTCAATGATCTAAATCATTTTGTGGTTCTCTCTCTGCCTTTACACTTGACCTGGGCCCAAACCCCACCCCAACCAGCCCTGGGGGGGATTTTGGTGCCTTCCCACTTTCTATTCCCTGCCTGAGCACCCTTGGTACCCAAGAGACACATCTGATGGTTGGGGTGTCCTGTGCAGGGCCCTGATGATCCTCGTGTGTCCCTTCCAACTCAGGAGATTCCACAAACACCAAGTTTTAGGAATTTTCCAACCCTACACTTGCTCTCCTCAGCCAGCACAGCTCCTTCCTTTAACTCAGCTGTGGAAAACTTCAGCCCTGCTCCCAAAGAGCTGAACATTTTGCAGCTGGAATCTCGTGATGGATTTGCATAAGCAGCAACATCCATCACTGACAGATAACACTCACCTATCCCAGCACTGCCATTTGATGGATTGACCTGCTCTGTTCAAAGAGAGAATTACTGGGAGAGCAAAGAGGTTTGGGTGGTTTGGTTTTTTTTTTCCTGGCTGCAATATTGAAATAAAAGGGAGGGGGATAAAATAAAATCCCCAATCAAACACTTCATGCTACACTTGGATCCATGGCACATTCTTCTGATGAATAGAGGCAATTATTTTTCAGAATAATTTAAGCAGCTTGGATTCAAGGGGCAGTTCAGAGTGACATTGAAATGAGCTCAAATTCAAACCAAGCTTTATTATCAGCTGGTGATTTTCGACTTATTGCCTCAAAGAACTCCATGTGCCACGTTTGCAGAGCAATAACTCTCCAAATTACAATGAACTCAGCAGGTGAGGGAACCCAGTGCCAGAGCTGCTTTGTGCCTGGGGGTGCTCTGGGGTCAGGCAGGTGATGGGGATGCCATGCAGGGCCCTGTGCCATTGGGGACATTACAATGACAGAGGTGACACATGGCAGTGTCCCAGGGGGGGCTGACCATCCTCTCCCACCCTTCTCACACTCCCCAAAACCTCCCAGCTTTCCCAGGTTCTCAGCCCTTCCCTTGGGCTGTCACAGGGGCACACGTGGTCCCGGCTGGATGGATTCACCCGGGAGCTGGGACACATCCCTGCGCTTTAGCAGCTCTAATGCCAGGATAAATACATTCCCACACACCCCAGAGATGTTCTCCACCAGTCTCCTTGTGCACAGCCCTCCTGGCACTCACTCCCACCCACCCAGGGACTCAACTCCCACCCCAGGGCCGGGGCGAGGGGATGCCCAGAGGCTCTGGGATGAGGATGCTGCACTGGGAAGGGGTGGGTGGCCCTGGAAGTGTCTTTTTGCAGCCATCTGAAACCAGCTGTGAGCCAACAGCTGTCCCAGCCAGGCTCTGGCAAGCCAGGAAAAGCCCCCCAAGAGCCCGAATTGTTCTCTCTGCTTGCCTCTGCTATCTCTTGCTTCTGCCTCCAACTGGAACATCACCAAAAAAAATAAACAGAGTATCTCAAGATGCAGCTGAGAGAAAGAGAGGAGGAGTGCTGGCCATCCCTTTGGAGCTGGGGGAAAGGAGCCAATCCGCAGCAGATTTTAAGGCCACACAAGGTTCAGACTTGGAGTCTTTAAGCCAGACCTCCAGGTCTGCAGCTGCACAGCAGCTCCACAAAAGCCCAGCTGAAATCAGTGAGCCAAGAGGGATGGTTACATTTACATGTCCCCCTCCATGGGTGGGAGATGACCCCACAGGATCCTTCCCTGCCACTGGCACAGCCAAGCCAGCTCTGAGCAGGACAGGCTGGGGAGCTCAAGGCAAGGATGCTGCTGGAAATGGGATTTCCTTCCCAGCTTCCCTCAGCCCTGCTGAGGAAATAGCAATCAATCCCCAAATATCTGTGCTGGTGGAGAGCCCATCAGACAGACAGACAGACAGACAGACACAGGCAGGGTCAGTGCATAAACCACCCAAGTGCCCAACAGGGCTCTTTTTTCTGCATTATTTTTTCATTTCAAACCTTTCAGCCCAGCCAGACCCTCCCCAGTCAGCACCAGCAGGCACTGGGAGGAGGTGAGTGGCTGCTCCATGACCCAGCAGGGAATGGCCCCATCCATCTCCTGCTCAAGGCTGACAAGTGAAATTGCTTCACATCCTCCACAAAATGCGTGGAATGGAACCAGGATCTATTTTAACACATATTCAAAGGGACACTCTCGAGCAGCCGAGGTCCAAAACGAGAGGTTTCGTAAACAAAGCGACCAAACAAAAGACTTACAAAGCTTGATATTAATAGAAAAGTTATTGGGCTGCTTTCTCCCCTCCCACCACCCCCCTTTTCCTTTCACACAGCAATAAAAGAAAGCTTCTTAAAAATTCCCCCTGCGGTGTTTACAACCCAAACAAACAACATTATTCTGACACACCAGAAAGGAGCCCCACGAGGAACCACAGGGGCAGCTCGAGGAGAGGGGACAGAAAGCTTTAACTCCCTTATCCCTCCCCTTTTCACCCCTGTCCCCAAATTCTCCTACCAGCAACGATGGGATTCCCCAGGAGGATGCTCCTGTCCCTTGCAGGGGTCCTGGTGCTGCTGCTGCAAAATCAGCATGGAAGGAGCAGAGCTCAAGGCAGGGATGAGCGGTAAAATTTGGATTTAAAAGCACGAAGAACATGGGGGAAGGTTGTGAGCAGGTCAGGTAGGGGCTGGAGCTGCCTCCTGCTTCCTTTGGGCTCGTTAGGGGTGGGCAGGGATGGCTGCACCTGGCAGGGAGGGGCCCACACAGAGAAGGGCTTGGAGGGGTTAGCAGGAGCATTACTTAGGATGTGGCTCTTGGGAATGTGGGATGGGGAGGAAGGGAGTGAGAGGAAAATGGGGTTGTTCAGTCTGGAGAAGAGAAGGCTCCAGGGAGAGCTCAGAGACCCTTCCAGGGCCTAAAGGGGCTCCCAAGAAAGCTGGAGAGGGACTTTGGACAAGGGATAGAGGGACAGGACAAGGGGGATGGCTTCCCACTGCCAGAGGGCAGGGATAGATGGGATATTGGGAAGGAATTCTTCCCTGTGAGAGGGTTGAGGCCCTGGCACAGGTTGCTCAGAGAAGCTGTGGCATCCCTGGAAGTGTCCAAGGCCAGGTTGGACGGGGCTTGGAGCAACCTGGGCTGGTGGAAGGTGTCCCTGCCCATGGCAGTGGGAAGCCATTCCCATTTTCATTCCCTCCCTTTCACCTCCTGGCAGCCCCAGCTGTACAAGCAGGGGAGATGCTCAGAAAAGCCACGAGCAAAGCCTTGTCTAGCCAGGTCCCAGGCTGGAAAATGAAAAAGGAGTTGCAATTTGCACTTTAAATGAGTTAATGCTCCTCAAGTGCTCTGGTGTCAGAGCCAACGGCACAAAATGCTAATTCAGCTCCACAATCAATGGGGCCTTTCTGAGAAGTGCCTGGATAATTAGAGGGAAACAGAAAGGAGGGTTTTTAAGAGGCAAACAGCTGAAATTCATTACCTCCCTTTAGTCTGGGAGCTGGCAAAGCAGGAGGTTCCTGAGGGCTGCCGTGGGCAAGTTCAGGTACTCCTGGTAGCTGCAACAGGGATGGGCAGGATGCCACTCTCTATTTCACTGGAATGAAGAAGACTTAAAGGACCAGAGAGGATGGAACCAGAACCAGCAGCTCATCAGATGTGGGAATGACCCAGGTTGGGCAGTGATCACGTCCCCAACACTGATCCATGGGAGCACCTGGGGAGGGATGTGCCTGCAGGGATCGATGGAGTTTGGGCCAAGGGAAACAGAGCTGCAGCCCAGCTATCTCCTGATTCACCAGGTCTCCAAGAGGATATTTATTTAGCAATTGAATAAAAAAAAAAAAAAAGATCAGTTAAAGGTATTTGGAAAGACTGCAGCAAAATATGGTGTTTCCTTGGGAGAGAATTCCTCATCTGGTTCCCTCATCTAATAACCACTTTGGCATTACTGAGGCCCCTCCTCAGCACCTCTCACAGCTTTCAAAAGAGGAAAACATCACCAGCAAAAACACTCCTGGGATGGGATGCCTGTGGACATCAGCAAAGCTTCGGGGAAAACCCATAAAACTCAATCTCTTTGAGGTTTTTCCTGTGCAGAGACTCAGACCAGCCCCCAACAGCCACAGTGTTTGGGGTGTGCTGGGTGGGGAGACTCCTCCTGACCCCAGCAGGAAGCCAAAGGAGAACCCATATCCACCTGCACGCTGAAACGAGCTCAGAGAGGGAGTTTTGACTGCCTTTCCCCAGGGCTAAATGGTTATAAAACTTATTTTTCATCATGTTTGCACTGGAGAGCGACAGGGACCAGCCAGAGCTCGGAGAGGGCTGGCTGAGCCAGGCTTTGCATCTGGATAGAAATCCTCTGGATTTGGCCCATCTCCCTGTATGTTTGCCTCCTGAGAGGGCTGCAGGGAACAGGCTCTTTGCTTTGGGCACTGATGGGCATTTTGATGTTAAGCTGCAGCAGTTGAGTGATGGCTTTCAGGGTCTGGTCCTCGCTGGGGCACAGCTGTAAACCCGAGCAGCGCTGGCCCCGATCCAGCAAAGCACTCAACCCAAGCTCCTCCTGCGGATTTCAGCCAGGCTCAGAGCGGGGCAGGGCTGTAAATGCAGGGTGAGGATGAAGCACCAGGAGGGGAGGATGTGTTGCTGCCTGATTTTGGGGTCAGCAGCCAGCGATGGGGCAGGAGGGGAATTCCCAGGACATCCCCGTGGTGTTCCTTACACACACTTCAGCATCGAGCCAGGCCTAAGGGAGCACATAATGATGGGCACACAGATGATTACCCCGAATTTCTCAAGTTCTGCAGTTCAGTTTTCATCATCTCAATCCTCTCCTTGTAAAAAAGTACCCCTGTGGGTTGATTTCCAGGAGTGTGAGTGAAACCCAGGGCTTTCGGCTTTAACTGGGCGATTCTGTGGCAACAAGAAGTTGGCATCTTGAAGAACAACCCCCCTGTGGTGTTTCTGCCATTCAATAACAGAGGAAAGATAAAACATGGGTTCAAATAAAAATCTCAAGGCATCACAGGACACACAGAGCTGCAGGCAGGTTTCCAGGCTGAGCTGGAAAGCAATAAACTCCAGCTGAATGCAGCAATTCCCACCTCGGGCTGAACTCTGCTGGAGGAGTTCTGGCCTGTATATGCCAATCTCCTTTTCCTGGATATAAAATGAAACACAAGACAGGTATAAATTCATTTGCAAGCACAGACAGGCTGGGGAAAATCAAAAAAGACGCTCACAAGAAGCAGCCTGGGCAACCCTTTGGAAAAGCTTTGTGCTGCTCCTCTGGGAGAACGTGTCTCATGGATTTAGTTCCAAGGTACTCCGTGCTCAAGTTGTTAGATGTGCATAATAAATCCAGGGAAATCCCTCAACCCCTCTCTGTAGGTTAATTCTGGGTGTTTTTAACACTTGGTGTGACTGAAGGGGTCAAAGGCTTCAAGTGGGTGAATTGTCCTTCCACGAGCTGATGTCTCACCTCCAGCCCCAGGTGCTGTGTCTGAGCTGCCCCAAGAGCCTTCCCTGGCCTGGATTCTCCCAAAAAGAAGGACATCTGGAGGTGCAGGCACTGCACACTTCAGGCTCTTCCTAACTTTTCCCTGTGTGCCTCCTCTGGGGAAGCTCCAGCGCATCCAGCCTGGTTAGGACACCGAGCTGCAGTGCTCGTCACCTGATGAAAGCCCTCAAGACCTGGTGGTACCAAAACTCATTTAGCACAGTTAATTGCAGCCCTAATGAACATGAATCTTGCCCCCCCTGTGGTTTTGACATGATTGCTTTCTCTACCTGTTCTCACTGGAAGGCTCCGGAGAGGATATTCCGGCCTGGCTCTGCGTTGTACCCAAGAGGCTCCTCTGGAGATGGGTGTGATGCAACAAGGCATCTCCTCTCTCTCCCCCCTGGTCCATAGCAATCAACCATTGAAGCAAACCTGTCCCCCAGAAGATTCCTATGCCCTTCTCTGTGCCCTGAACAAGGTGAGAGTGGAAACAGCCTCTTCTTCTGGTTTTCACATCAGGACCAGAGGTTTCCATGGTTTTCAGTGTAAATACCAGCTTGGGGACCTCAGCATCTCCTGTGCATTTCTGCCTCTCAGTGGCTTCAATCCACAGCCTGGTTATCTCCAGTTCAGAGAATCTTAGACTGGTTTGGGTTGGAAGGGACCTTAAAGATCATCTCGTTCCACCTCCTGCCACGGGCAGAGACACCTCCCACTAGACCAGGTTGCTCCAGGCCCTGTCCAACCTGGCCTTGAACTGATCACTTCAAACTGTCCAGTTCTCCTCCAGCTTCCTACCAAGCACAGACATCATGGCTAACGAGCTGATGCTCTTGCCAAACCCATTTTCCCCCACGAATCCATCAGAAAGTTCCCAAACTGCGAGCGAAAACCAAACCACGGTAGCAATACCAGTGTCCCCACCCACAAGAAAACCAGAATTCTTTTTAAAATTCCCCCCATCTGTCTGCAAGCAGCAGAAACTCCTCAGCCTGGCACGGGGAGAACTTGTCACCACTTCTAGCCAAGAGAGAGATCCTAAAATCCACTTTTCTCCCCCAGAAAAGTCTGTAACACCAGGTTTGGCAGGACCAGCTTGCTGCAGGCCTGATATGAGCTGATGTTTCCCAACTGATCCCTGTTCCCATCCTGGTTTGGTGCTGAAAACCATAATTTTTAGTGTTGTTCCTCTCTGACTGTGCTGGACAATCGTTGTTTTACTGTGGCGACAGCACAGCCGTGCCCGACAACCAAACAGCTCCCCCAGCAAGACAAATATTTTGCCGTCTCCAGATTCTGCACTGAGTAAAAATAACTCTCAATTCCCCTCTCAATTAGTTGATGTCATGAAAGGCTGAAATGTGCATCTAATTGTGCCTTTCTTGCCTCAAATTATCTCTGGGAAGCAGCTCAGGCCAGGCAGGTCCCCTGGTGCCACAGATCACAGCCAGGACGGGGACAATGGGGCAGCACAGCCTGGGGGGTCCTCAGGGGGAAGGGAAAAAGGTTTTTTGAGGGGGGAGAAAAAGGGAGAGAAAGAGATGGCAAAGGCAGAGGAAGGGAAAACTCTGGGCCATGGTGAAGGTGGCAGGGACTGGAGCAGAAGTGGGGCTGGAAATTCAGAGGATGCTCCAGCCCTAAGGCACGTGGAGAGATAAATTTAACTGCAGAGAAAAAAATAATCCAAGAAGGGGGAAAAAAACAAACTTGTTAATTGTAACAGATCTAAACTGGAGAGTTTCCCAACAAACCCTTGGAAAACACTGAAGCTGAGAACTGACTGGGATGGTGTCAAATACCCCTCGTGGGGCATTCACAGTGACCCTGTGCCCCCACAGGCGGTGGCTTTGTCCCCCTGGGTGGCTCTAAGCCACGTGTGGGGGGGTGACACCCACGCTGGCTCCCGGGGAGCCCGCCAGCAGCTCTCCCTGCCTGTCAGCTCTTCTTTTTTTTTTCCTCTCTGGGTGATAAATAATGAGAATAAAAATGAGAGAGAAAGCGGTGTGACAGTCAATTACTGCCTGTGATTAACCACCCAAGAGCAGCCCCTGCTCAAAACACCACTTGATGCTCCTTTTAAGCGAAACGGTTCCTCCGGAGCGCGGGACGGACGTGGAGACGGCAAAACAAAGGATCTGCTGATTTATTTTCTTGTTTTCTTAGAGAATCACAGCTTCCTAAATGTTAATGACTCCCACACACACAGGATTTGCATACAAGCCCGGAGCCTGCGTGTGTTGCTCTTGTTAGTGGAGGTGTTGGGATGCTGGGGGAAGGATCATCCCAAACTGCTGCCCCGATGCCAGGAGAGGGGATGACACTGGGAGGGACCCAAAATGAGGGTTCTCAGTGGGGCAGGATTTAGTTCTGCTGGTGAGCACGTTTTGCCATAATGTGATTTTATTTTTGGACAGATTTGCCCAGAGAAGCTGTGGCTGCCCCATCCCTGGCAGTGTCCAAAGCCAGGTTGGATATGGCTGGGAGTAACCTGGGCTAGTGGAAGGTGTCCCTGCCCATGGAACAAGATGATCTTCGAGGTCCCTTCCAACTCAAACCATTCCATGACTCTTTCCCCCACTCCCAAAAAACTGCATCTCCAAAAACTTCAGGAGTTACCTGAAGGTTTCCAGCACCACGAGAGGAGCAAAACATTCTTTCTCTTTATCAGCCCTCCTGTGGGTCTCCCAGAGCCCAGGAAAACTCCAGCCTGGGTGTCACTTCCCACAAAACATTCTCAATGAAGGCACCATTTAGAAACACTTCATGATTATGTATTAAATGATTATTAGGAGCCATGACTGTGCATCCTTAAAGAGCTTATTGTAAATCATCCTGCAATAAAACACCTCAAAAATAAACTCCCAGCCACTGATGCTTTAATAAGCTGCAATAAAAACACGTATCAGAGCTTGTAATGCTGCTGAGCTTAACTCCGAGCAGCTTTAAGGAGCTAATTTAAGTCTGATTGACACCTTCAGCCTGCAGACACTTCAGGCAAGGCAGCAGGAGTGATGCCCCTCCTTGTGGATGCTCAACCCAACGGGATCCCAGGTCGTGCAGGAGCAGGAAAACCCCAGGGATGGTAAAACGTGGGCAGAAAGGGAAGCCTGAGGCATCCCAGGTGCTGGGAAAGGGGAGCTTGTGCAGGGAAGGACAAGCAAGGCTGAGCCACTGGCTGCACGAGGAAACTTGTGGCCAGGAGTGTTTTCACCAGGTGAAATGCCAAAGTTTCTGGGTTTTCCTGCATAAGCAGCCTGGCACGTGCCCAGCTTGGCCACGGGCAGTGATGGATGTTTTGGCAGAGGGAAGGAGCCGGGAACCATCCCTGCATCCCGATGGATCTGCAGCCCCCTCAGGGCAGGGCTGAGCCTCCTGGGTGTACCTTAAACCCAAACTGGAGCAGACACTGGTTGTCTGTGCATCCCCTGCTCTAAACCAGCCCTGATCTTTTCAGCATTTCACTCCCCCACACGAGGAGGGTTTGGGGCCAGAGCGAGGGGAGGGTGAGGCAGAGCTCAGGCATCATCTCCAGACACTGTCAGCCCGGGAACCCCAGCACTGGGGTCATTCTCAATCCAATTATCTGCAGAATTGCAGCATCTTCCCTCGGCCAGGAGGAGAGAGGGGCCAGCCAGACCTGTAACTCTGCTTTTTATGAGTGTTTAGCACGAGCTCCTTGGAAAACAAACAAACAATCGGTAAGAGCAGAGGAGCTGCTGAAACACCGAGGGCTGCCCTCCGTGCCATGAAGAGAAATACCTGCTGGGAGACACAGAGAGGCAAAGGGAACTGCAGGGCAGGGGGCTCATCAGAGCCCCTTTCATGCTGCAAAACTACTTTCTCTCCATCATTTCTCCGAACAGGGAATTTTGCCTCGGATCGTGGCTGAGCCCAGACTGCACTTGGATGGTACCTTTCAAATGGAAAGGACTGAAGGAATTCAACCCTGATGGAGATCACAGCCCTGCTTTTGGAGAGTCCAGCCACTCCTGCTGCCTTTGCTTTTCCTTGCAGGAAGGGTTTCTGTGCAGGGAAATCAATCCAGGGAAGGAAAAGGCATTAAAATGATGCAAAGAGCTTTCACAGCTGAGCAGAGCAGCTCCTGGTCTACCATTTGCTGCTCAGAAATGACTAAGCCAGTTCTCTGAGTGCCTGGAGGCCTTGACACCAAGAGAGGCTGCCCAGCGTGGCCAACTGGGACTTAGAGGCACAGGAGGCTCATGAAAAAGCCAGATGTTAATGGCAAAATCATTCCCCAGCCATCGCTCAGAGCCTGACACAGGACCTGCACAGCACTGAAGCATCACATGGTCCCTCTGGGGCTTGAAAAAAAAAACCCTGTCACGTATTACAGCATAAAATTGCCCTGTTTCATCAGGGAACTGAAAGTCAAGGGTTATTCCCTTGGAAATAGGTCTCCCTGAGAGGGTTGTTCCAGCAAACAGAGCACCAGCACCGCTGTCATGCCCAGCACCACAGAGCTCTGGGGCTCAGCAGCAGCGCTGCCTCCCCCAATTAGTGCTCTGCTAATTGGTTAGGAAAGCAGCCAGGCTGATCTGATATTTGGATGGCCCAAAACGGGAGGATGCAGTGAAAGAAATTTCCTGCCAGAGCTTCTCTCTGCAGTCAGGAATGGTGAATGGTGCCAAGGCCCCGCGGGCTCCCAGCAATCAGCACGTGCTGGAAGTGTCCCCCTGTCTCCTGCCTGGGGGACCAGAGGGGCTGTGGGGTGCCTGTGGTGGACAGTCCCCATTTTGCCAGCCAAAAAAAAACCACCAAAAAACAAAAGCCACTTTTACACCTTATATCTAAATTTATATTGGATTAGATGTAAGGAAGAAGTTTGTTAAAATTAGGGTGGGCAGGCCCTGGCACAGGTTGCCCAGAGAAGCTGTGGCTGCTCCAGCCCTGGGAGTGTCCAAGGCCAAGCTGGATGAGGCTTGGAGCAAGCTGGAAGGTGTCCCTGTACACTGAAGGGCTGCTGGGCTAGATGACCTTTAAAGGTCCTTTCCAACCCAAACCATTCCATGATTCTATGATGCCTGAAGGCATCAAGAGACCCTGACAATAAATCCTGTCTGCACTTCATTTTCTGGATTATATTTATATTATATAAACATAATCCAATTGAGGTTAAGTCATGACCCAAAGGTCTGCACAGTGGGACCTCCTGGCCCTCTGTTTCCAGCCCAGCTGTGCAGGCTCCTGATGGATGAGTTTGACAAACATTCCCATTTGGGGTTTCCATCCAAGCACAAAACCTCACCCTGCTGTTGGGACCCAACAAGTGGCATCAGCGTGGCAAAAAGATTTACAGCTTTTTGAAGCACAAGAGAGCAGGAGGCTGCAAAGCCATCCCTGGGGAGGGCTGGGAGAGGAGCATCCATCTCCCCTCTGCTCCCGGCCCAGCCCATCCATCCTGGGGAGCAGCACACACAGAACTGCCTCCAAATCTCTATTAGCCCCCACTAATGTGGCAGTCCTGGCCCACAGCTCCATCAAAGTGTCAGAATATGAATGGAATTAGGATTTGATGGAATTGCAGTTCCAGCAGAGCAGTGACAGCAAGGGCAGTGCATCTGTGGATCCTCTGCCCATCTCCTGTGCCTCGCTGGAGCAGCCAGAGATAAATTTCCTGAAGGTTCCAGGAGCTGAGCAGTGTCAATACATCTCACTTTTCCATCCTTTCTAAGGACACAGAGCTTAGGAGATACCCACTGCCAGTGAAACCTAAATACTGCCTACACTTCTGGAAACCCTGGGGACTGCAAAGAGAAAAGGACAGAAGAAGGACAAACTGCTCCAGTTCTGGATCTCACAAGAACTGTGGTCCTGTCCCTGGAGATCACCTGGCTCTGTTATTCTCACCAGGATGGAGCTTTTCCATCAGCTTTTCCATCAGCAAAGACACCAACCCAGTATTCCTGGTGAGTGGCTGCCAAGACGTGGCCTCACCATGGAAGGTGAGTTTTGGCTCAGAGCTTTTCCCCAGGAATCTGCTGCCCTGAACCCTCTGGGACCAGCTCCAGTTCTCCATCAGCCTCGTTAAAGCCTCCAGTTCAATCTGCCACATTTAACACAGGATTAAATCACGGAATCAGGGAATCAGAGGGTTCATTAAATGGTGGGGCTGTGCACAGGCAAAACCTGAGGTTTGCACCTCGTGCTCTGCAGGCACGGAGCAGAAACCACTGCCAGGAGAAGCACGTGGAGCCCAGAGCCCTCCACAGCCCCCATCGATTCCTTTGGAATCTTAATATTAATAATTAACCACGTTCCACTGCATTATCTCTTCTCAGCCCCTTCAGTGCAACTTCCCCGTCTCGAGGATTTCAAAGTGACTGGGAGTGACATCAAATGTTAATACTTAGGGACAACACTGAAGCAAACAGATAAAAGCATCCCACCCCTTCCTTTCTCCAGCTCATCATTTATTCTGTTTTCACATCCTCCACACGCTTGTTTGGCAATGACAAAGTTGCATCTTTTGCAAAACACAAGAAACACAAGTTGGCTCCGAATCGTGACTGAACAGCCCCTTGAAGGATTAAAAATAAGGGGAAAAGCAGAGTTGTGTCCCCCCCCCCCAAACGGATCCCAGCACATTAAATCTCAGTTGAAGGTTGAGTGGAGAGAGAACATTTTGGTGCTGCAGGAAGGATGTGCCAAAGGAGACATGGACACTGTGGGACACGGTCAGGGATGAAGCATTTGGTTGGTTTACTGTGATTTGAAGAAATAGCTGGAAACAGTAAGAGCAGACTTGAACTCAGTCACCAGGGGGTAAATCTGGCAGCAGGTCCCAGGTCAGCTTGGACGGGGCTTGGAGCAACCTGGGCTAGTGGAAGGTGTCCCTGCCCGTGGCAGGGGGTTGGGACTGAGATGGGCTTTAAGGTCTCTTCCAACCCAAACCATTCTGGGATTCATTTAAAAACTAATCAGCAAAATAATATGCAGAAGGGAGCAGAGCTGGGTGAAGCACAGGGAAAGCTGCAGGACATGCACTGGCTGTGGCTCACTGAAGTTCATCCACTGAGTCCTGTTGTTGTCCTACTTGAGATGTTTTATCACCAGGAGGGAATGACTTTGGTCTCTCCCTCTCAGCAGCTCCCTTATCTGCCCCTGGCATTGCTTTAATCTCTTTGCTTGTTTGTTTGCTCTGTTTCTCCAGCTGGAGACAGAAGTTGAACCGAAAAATATTTGCATTCCAGTTCAGAGCCACTGCAAAGGCCTCCAGACTCCTCCTCCCAAGGCATGGAAAACCTTTAAGATCCAACTGGTTGCAGAAAACCCAAAGAAACCCCTCAAAGCCACTGGCCTGGGGATGGGACACGAATCAAACCACCTCTAAACCCCCCAGGCCCATGGGCCTGGGGTCAGCAATCCCATCTGCTCCTCCCAGCGCATTCCCACCCTCGTGATTCCCCTCATCAAAGCGGGATTGCCCCGTCAGCGCCGCGAGAAGGAAGAAGAACCCGCTTCCCTTTCAAGGAATCCCGAGACTCTCTGCACGGAGCTCTGTTTTGCCTTTGGTTTGCAGGAAGCTCGTGCCTACTGAGCAATTCTCCTAAAAATACTGGGAGTGTTTTGACATCGAACGGCGCCAGAAATCACCCCCCCCTCCCCATCCGCGGCGCCGAGGGAAGCATATGCTGCACTCCATTCCAAGGGCTCCTCCAAGAGCTGGGCTGGGAGCTTGGGGGTGGAGAACAGGCTCCAAAATAGCATTTTGCAAACTTCTGGGGAAGGTTATTGCCAACGGAACGTGTAATTCTGGGAGCGTCTCGGCAATTAAAAAGCGGTGAACGGCGCGAGGAGGATTTCCCCCGTTCCCTCATTGATAAAAGCCGATGAACACGGGGCCTTCCCCTGCCTGGGAGATGATTTCCCAACAGGCACCACCCTGGGGAGAGAGGGAAAGTCCTTTGCCGCTCTCATGGTTTTCTTTTACAACCTTTTATAATGCCACAGTTGAGCGGGAAATTGCTTCTCACCACCCGCTATGCTCAACTTCATAGAACCCCAGAGTCGTTCCAAAACACCTCCAAGATCACCAAGTCCAGCACTGCCAGGCCCACCATTAACCCACATCCCCAGAGGTGCCACCTCCACACGGGTTTCAGATCCCTCCAGGGCTGGGGACTCAAATGCCCAAGTGCGCTTTCCATAAAGGACGTTTTTCCTGATAAGCCAACCTAAATTCGCTTCCAGACACCACAGAGGAGCAAGACTGTAAAGGAAGATTAGAGAAAAGCCATCTCCTTGGAGGTCCAGCAGCCCAGCACCCTCGTCCCAGCCCACGGCAGGGCACGTGACGGCGACACACAAAAGCAACGCCCAATTTAAGTCCTGCTCCAGCCCTGACCTGGTTTTTTAACTCACCTCAAGGAGTGCATTAAACACAGCCCCGGTGATCAAACTGCTTTGGGTGGAAGCAGCAGCTCTGATTCCTCTGTCACATCACCGTGGCTATTTTCTCCCTTATCATTCCCAGGGTGTTTCCTTTTTTTCTGGGTTAAGATTCAATGCCACGGAACAAAAAAAAAAAAAACAGCGGCAACCAGGCCTAATTTATTGAACCAACTGATTTCCACGGCTCTCACTGTGCACTCTGCTTTGGACGAACAATGAATAAGCTGAAAGAACAATACTCACTCTTAATTAAATGGTGCTGCAAAAAAAATATGCATTGGGCTTGGACCATGGCCATGCTGCTGGAGATTTATTGAATTTGACAGTTTAATATGCTCTGAATATCTGTGCTCCTTCATAAGTAGTGCTCAGAAAACAGTTTAAATATGCTTTCAATTTAATTAGACTTCGTGCCTCCTTCCCTCCTTGTCAGTGCCACGGGCTGACCCCGAGGGCAGAGGGAGGGAGGGCAGCGGAGCCACATCTGCTGCTGAGGTCCCAAGGGCACAGAGGGGTGTGGAGCAGCGCCCACGTGAGCCAGCACATCCCTGCAGCACACAGGTGTTGGTGGCCATGGTGGCCACCTCCACGGGGGGGGAAATCACAGAAGCATCAAGACCTCCAAGACCACCAAGTCCAAGCACCACCAGGCCCACCAAACCGTATCACGAAGGGACAACCTCGGCCAAGGCCACCCCCCCAGCCGGGTCCTGGTGTCCCAGTGAGGCACTTTGGTGCCAGGAGCAGCTTCTGCAGGCCCAGAAATGATGAAGCTCTGAAAGGAGCTGCTGGATTGGGACCAGCACCCTCCCACTGTTGGCATTTCCAGCTCAGAAATGCCAGGAGATGAACGGGCACAGAGACCCGTCCTCCCCTTGGCTCACCAGGACTTGCTTTTCATCCCTCCCTCAGCAGCTCTGTCTGTGCTAAAACAGGGCACTCAGACCTCCCAAGCCAGGAGAATTGGCCTTGAAGCAACAGAATGGGCCACCACGTGTCTGCTGAGCCAAGGCTTCAGAAGCGAAATGTGTTTCAGTCAAAAGGCCCCAAGAGGAAGTGGAAAAATTCATAGAAACCATAAAACAGTTTGGGTTGGGAGGGACCTTTAAAGGTAATCCAGTCCCACCCCCTGCCACGGGCAGGGACACCTTCCTCTACACCAGGCTGCTCCTACCTGGCCTTGGACACTTCCAGGGATGGGGCAGCCACAGCTTCTCTGTGCCAGGGCCTCCCCACCCTTATTAAAAATCAGGGCTTGAAAATAACCTCTCCTTTCCCTGACTCCTCAGAGATGCCTTTGGGAGTTGACAGCAGAGCGACAAAAGTTGCCGGCACTGAAGTTACCGACAGATTAATTATCCCAGCTTTTGGAAGGGGGACATCTAATTGAATCAAACACACTTCAGGAAGCACTAATTGCTGTGGGAGTGGCTCTCCTTTACCCAAAGGGCCGCTGCGCTCAGGGAAGCAGAAGCGGCTCCGCTTTCATCCCACCAACATCCCGTCCCATTACCTCTGACAGCTCCTAATGACACCACAGACACAAAAAAACCACAGCCCTGCAGCTGAAGACGTGCCACAGCATTTCCCTCGGGGTTTGGGAGCTGGTGGCAGACGTGGAAGCGGGACACAGTTTGGTGGGAGTCGTGTCTCCCACCCCAAACCCACCGTGAGCTTTGGGGATGCCGAGTCCTGGTCCCAAGCCTTGGACAACACCCATCCCTCCCCCCTCAATCCATCTCAGCTGCAGACAAGCAGCATCTCTTTCAGGGATTGCCAGGATCGGGGGAAAAAAGACCTGTAAAATTGCAGATTTTTGGATACATGAGGGATTTGGATTTGCAGAGCTTTAGGAATACACGAGGAGTGATGTGTGAGTTAATGTGAGCCGACATAATGAACCCAATCCCAGGATTACCTTCCACCAGTGGGAAAATCTGCCTTGTGGCTTTCCCTCGTCTGGGAATTGTGACTTATTTTACAGCACAATCATGAGGAGTGGCAACAAGAATAATCAGGCACTTGATTTTTCCCCAACAACTCCTTTTCCCTGCTGTATTCCCAGGTTTCTGCCACCCCTCATCCAGACCGTGGGCTCAGCTGGCACGTCCCTCTGGAACAGCACCTTCCAGCACCTCGGAGCTGCCAATGGGTTTATCCCACAGCACCCTATGGAAAGCTCCTTTGCCTGGGATTATCCCCTCTGGTTTAGCACAAAGGAAGCAGGACATAATGAGGTTGAGTGACTGGCACAAGATCACACACAGGGAACTAATTACTCCTGGGCCTGCCCGGGGTGCTCAGCACCCTCCAGAGTGGAGCAGGTGCATGAGGGGGCTGGGGATGCAATTCCAAGAGCTTGGCACTCGGTGATGGGCAACGCACCCCACCCCACCTTCCACCACATCCATCAACAATGAGATTTTAAGCAGGGAAATCCTGTGACATTCAGAGCTCCTGCAGCTCGGGCAGGGAATACAGTGAGGCTCAGAGCAGGAGATCCAGGGATGGATCTACTTATTATAAAGTGACCATAACAAGGAGCTTGAACCAAGGAGTGCCCAAACCAGCCCACCAAATTCTTCCTTTTATGGCCCAGCAGCCTCACTCTGTGCTAAATCCAATCCAGTCTGGGCAGCAGGAATTGCCTGGTGTCGTCACAGGCTGGCCTGGTTTAATCACGTTAAAAGCCACGGAGACGGCATTATTCCGGCATTATTCCGGCATTATTCCGGCTCAGGGATGAATAAGGCTTTTAAAACCAAACTCAAACCCAAGCAATCTGCTTACCAAAAAAAAAAAAAAAAAATCATTACAATAAGTACAAGTCAAATCGTTGCTGTCAAATGCACTTTGAACCAATCACACGTGCGAGTGCTGAACTGTTGGGCCCCGGGAAGGAGGAGCAGGAGGAGGAGGTGGCTCTTCCCAAGTGTTTGGAATCACTTCCAGGGCTGATCACAGGTCATTTGGGTCAATGCTTAAGACATTAAACCATTGCTACAAACCTTGGGATTTAACAAGCTTTGGGACTTAGCAGGCAAGGGATAAAGCAGCAGAAGTTTAAATTAAACTTCCAGGGACATTTGTCTTCCATGCACTGCTGGAAAGTCCTGTCATAGTCTCTGGATCTTTTTTGGGGCTGTTCCCTGGTAAAAGGAAATTTGAGGAAAGGGGTGAGGATGATAGGGGGTTTGGGAAGCCTTGCTGGAGGTGATGTACCCACTGCAAAGCTGGGATGCAGCATCAGAATCCTCTCCCTCAGCTCTCATCTTTTCCTAGAATTCCACTTAATGAGGAATGTTTTTTCTGGATATCCAAATGACTGAAATACTCAGAGCAGCCCCTTCCTTAAATCCAGTCCCGTGCTGGAGCCTTTAGGCAAAGAGAAAAAAGGAAAGGGAGGGAGGGAGGAAAAAAAAAACCAAACCAACCCTCATCCTCATTTGTGGGCTTCACATGTTCATTCAGACCCTGGAAAAATATCAAGGGGTTAAAGAAAAAATGTCATCTCTCCAAAGGGCCTCCCGGGGAGGAGCGTGGGAGGGAAAAGCTTCTCCTTCCATATGGTTTGTGCATGGAGCTGGGAAGTGACTCCTCTGCTCCAGGAGGGTGGCTGGTGCTCCATCCCAGGTTGCAGGAAATTCCCATCAAAAAGCTTTTAATGGAAAGCTCTGAAATGCTTGATGAGAATTCAGAGAAGAGAAAGTGTTTATGCCACGAAACACCTTCAGGATTTTTTTTTATAATTGACACATTTTGGAAAAGCTTATCTATTACCTGAGAGCAAACAAACACATCTTCTTCAGGAGAGGTTGATGGAAAAACTCACACTGGTCCTGCAGTCCCTGAAATTGCCTTTCCCTTCAAAACCTTGGCTCAGGTGGTGCCTGCAACACTGCAGAGCAGCAGTGCTGTGATTTTACAACCAACACTTGTTCTGCTGCTCAGATCAGCACTGTAAAAGCCCTTTAAGGCTGCCAGATGATCCCCATCAATACCAGATACTGCTCTGATCGAGCAACGAGCTCAACGACACCGAAAACCCTTTGGTGACGCATGGGGGGCACCACGAGGGTGGAGACAACTTAGTGCTGGCCTGGGCCACATGGCTGGGGTATAAACCTAAAGCTGAGCTTGGAGAAAGCTCAACTCCAGCACAGTTTAATGCAGCTCTCCCTGGTTCTTTACAGGATGGGGGGGAGAGAATCACTCCAGTCCTCCTTTTCTGTTGATGTGGACCTTACATGTGGCATCATCTGGCACTGGAGAAGCACAGGATGGTTTGGGTTGGAAAGGAGCTTAAATATCATCCAGTCCCATCCCCTGCCATGGGCAAGGACACCTCCCACTAGCCCAGCTTGCTCCAAGCTCCATCCAACCTGACCTTGGACACTTCCAGGGATGGGGCAGCCACAGCTGCTCTGGGCAACCTGTGCCAGGGCCTGCCCACCCTCACAGGGATTCTTCCTTATATCCAGTTTGAATCTCCCCTCTTTTAGTTAAAAACCATCATCCTGTGCCCTGCCAAGAAGTCCAACCCCTGCTCCTCACAGGGACTCTAAAGCTTTTGCTGCTCTAAATCCACCCCCCTCACCCACGGCGAGACAGGCAGCAAAAGACAAAAAAAAAAAAAAAAAATGGTGCAGACTCCAAAGCCTGGAGCTCACCCTTCAGAAAAAGCTCTCCCAAAGCTCTCCAGTGCTTGCTGTTCCCTCCATCCCAAGGATTCCCCCGGGGGTTTTTCCAGCTGGTTTCACACCAAAGGAACAAGAAAGGCAGTGGGAGAGCCCCGGGCTCTGGCCTGCAGATGTGTGTGCAGAGCAGCACGGCCACCACCCAGCTCGGGGCTGCTGCTCTCCCCCTGGGCTCTCAGGGATGTCCCACCCCTCCCACCCCACCTCTCCTGCTGCCTGGTGGAGCTCCCACCACCACCACCAACCCCCTCTCCAGCCCTCCCAGCAACTCTCCCAAATGCTGGCTCAGGCTCAGCCATTCCCATGACATTTACTCCCACCCGTGCTCAGCACAGGGGAGGATTTGGAGCTCAGCTTGACATTTGTGGTGGTTTCTCCCCGAAAACATTCTGGCGCTCACGCACTCCTGTGGCCTCAGCCAAGCGCTTCAACACGTGCACAACATCAAACATTTTAGGCTAAATCCGTCAGGCTGAGCACGGGACAAGCTGCTTCCTGATCCCCTAATCCCGCTGTGTGGCAGCAGGAGGGACACACAGCAGCTCTGCAGTAAGGACAGTAACGGGGGTACCCGGTTACCTCAGCTCTGCTGCCTCACAAAGTGACACAAAGATGGCAAAACGGCATTTTCTCCCCACTGCCAGCACCCCAGCTCCTGATGGTGGCTCAAATGTGTGATTTTCCAGCAAAAAAGGGCAGCTTTGGCTCTGATTTAGTCAGCAGCGGGTGCAGGGGCAAAGCTCTCTGTTGCACCATCTCACTGGTCAGCCCAGATTTGGGGGGGCAGAGAGAACACCCCTCCATCCCGGTGCCTGCAGCTCCACACCAGCTGGGATTCACTGCTCTCCACTCCTTGGGATCTCACTGAGGTCTCCAATGATGCAGGAGTGGAAAAAAAAATCCCAGAATGGTTTGTGTTGGAGGGAACCTTAAAGGTCATCCCATCCCACCCCCTGCCATGGGCAGGGACACCCCTGCACAAACAGCTCAGCTGAGCTCAGCAAGTACCCTTGTGTTGTGTGACTGCTGCTCCTCAGCCCCTCGGAGATCCAGGGAAACAAAACACCCAGAAACCAGACAACAGCCTCAAAATTGCCTCCTGGATGGTCAGGGATGAAGTCTGGCTTCCCAGCTGAGCAAACAGTCCTGGCTGCTGCGACATCTGCTCTCTCAGGTGGCTCTGGAGGCACTGCCCGTGTCCTGCCTTCCCCCAGTGGGTTCTGGGGACAAACCATCCACCAACCATCCCATGTGGGCACGGGAACAGGCTGTTCTCAGCCACCTGTGCCCAGCTCCTCTGTTCCAAAACACATTCTGCAGCATCATAACCCACATCAAAGCTGACTTTGAACACAGGTATTTACAGTGCTGAACAAACACCACCAACAGCACCAGGGCTAACAGACCCACAGTGTGAGACCTGGCAGGGATCACACACAGGCTGGGAAAGGAGGGGAAAGAAAGGTTCAGAGAGAAAAGGGTGAACTGGTGCAGAGCAACATGTAGAGCACAGGGAGTCTGAGCCCGTCCCTCCTGTGGGAATCCACAATTCTGTGATCCCACCTCTGAGCATCCTGCCACAGGAGCAGGGAACTGGGAAGTTTTGGGCTATTGGTAAGACTAAAATGAACAAGCAAGAGGTTGCAAGCGGTGGATTCAGAGACTGAAGGGAAAGTGTTTGCACCAAACCAGCAAAATCTGGGTTTGCAGGAAGCAAAATGCAAATGGAAACTCCCGGGGTGGGGGGAAGCCAAGTCCAGCTGGGATATGGGGGCCAAAAACCTACAGTGGGAATGTGCAAGCCTTCAGGTTGGAACTGCATGATCCTTAAGGCCCCTTCCAATCCGAACCATCCTATGATCCAACCTCCTAATGTGTTTACCCTGGGATTTGGGATGCTCTTGGCGCAGTGGTGGGCACAGCAGCGGGACGGAGCCGAGGTCAGAGCAGAGGACGTGCAGCAAATACCCACGGCCTCCCCACGTGCAGAGAGGACAAAGATTTCCCAGAAAGGCCAGAGATTTCCAGCAAAACATCAACTATTGGGGTGGGCCACTCGACTCCCACGGCACAGCCCCTGCCAGCAGCTCAGCCCGGGGATAACCAGCCTGCCCCGGCCCCTCCACCGGGGCCTTTTCATCTGCTGCAAATGGGAGCAAAGAAAAGCACAAACCCCACAGATAAAGCTATTTTATGCCCAACTTGCTGCCAAAGAACTATTATCAGCGTTCCCTGCTTTTCACCTCCCCTCTGTGCCTGCTTGTTCCAGATGACTGAATAAAAGAAAAATCAGAATAAAATCAAAAGAGTGAGGCTGCGAAAGAAACCGGGCGCTTTCAAACAAGCCCAGCTTGACTGTTTTAAGCCCCAGATAGAGTCACAATGGGATGGCCTAGATTCCCCAGCTCTTTTTTTTTTTTTCCCTTTGGTTTCCTGGACTGAGAAAGGAATGAGAAAACCCCACCCTGTAAAACCCTTCCCTCACTTTCCCTCAGAGCAGATGGACAAATTAATCAACGGAGCGGGAGAAGGAGAGCGGAGCTGGCAGGAGCTCCGATGCTGAGCCCACATTGCCATGGATTGAACACAAAGTTCATTTTTTTCCCCCCCTCTCTGCTTAACAAACCTTTGGCATGAGGGATTTTTTCCCGCTGGGTCAGTCACTCCTGGGGATGGGGAATGTCGCAGGGAGCAGCATGAGAGGAGCCTTGTGGCACCACCACGGTCACAGCACGTGTTTGGAGCCCCCAGACAGGATGGCTGGGAAATCCAGCCCAGCCCCAGCAGCCCAGGCCAGTCTGATCTTACAGGGTCAATCCCAAGGGTTCCCCTGTGTGAATTCCCTGGCACAGCGTCCAGAGCCTCCGATCCTGAGGGATATTTGATCCTTGCAACGTGTCAGAGCTAAAAATACCCCCTTGCCCGGGAGAACCAGGAACAGCCGGGCACTCGACGCGCCACGGGACGGGGCTCACCCTGCAATTAAGCGGCTGGATGTGGAGTTTGGTGTTTCTCCCGCACACCTTGGAATCCACAGCTCACGGTGTTACCAAGGGAACGCTGCTGAAGCTCCCCAGAAGGACCTGGCAGCTGCCAGATTGGAAAGGGCAGCCGGGGAACGTGGGCGAGCTCCACGGGTCCCGGGGAGGGGGCAGGAGCTGCACCTGAGCAGCCTTCAGGTGAGCCTTGGTGAGTCGGGGCTCTTTGCACCATCAAACCACCCCATAACCTGCAGGAGGATCTGCTGTCAGCCCTGGAATCTGGCCCTGGACTCTGCCTCTTGGCTTCTCTTTTCTGCTTGTTCAGTTAAAACAAGGCTGTCTCTCCTTCCACCCTCCCAGGGCAAGGAATGAGCTTCGGCCTTCAAAGGATTGGACACCAAGAACGAGCCCAGAAAATCAGGGATCATCCCTCTTCTGCTCACAGGTAGCTCCTTGTTTTCTCTCTTAAACATCAACCCACTGTCTCACGTCCCCCAAAATTCTGCTCTCCTCCTTGGCCCTATTGACAAGTCCAGGATGTGGAGCTGCTGGAGCAAGTCCAGAGGAGGCCACAAAGATGTTCCAAAGGCTGGAGCTCCTCTGCTCTGGAGCCAGGCTGGGAGAGCTGGGGGGGTTCACCTGGAGAAGAGAAGGCTCTGGGGAGACCTTGGAGCCCCTTCCAGGGGAGCAGAGAGCACAGGGCAGCCAAGATGGGCTGGATGGCTCTTCCCAGAGAGCAGCTGCTGCAGACTGCAGCCCTCATTTGTCTCCATCATCACATTTCTGGGATAACGGAGCTGCAGGGCAAGTCTATCACCCAGGCTGACAGGTTTTATGGTGGGCTGTGCTCTTCATAATAAGCCACTTTTGAGGACTTGGCCACACAACTCTTATTAATGTTAAAGTGACTAATGGACAGAACTCTCCCTGGGCATAAAGATAGGAATTATCTCCTCCTCTAAGTATCCCTTTCCATCCCAGGCTGTCGGGCCTTGTCTTCTTTAACTGCTTCACCTTTCCCTCTCACTGTCACATTCCTATTATATTATCTTCCTCTCCCCAGCACATTTTCCAAAAGGGGTCCTGGTATCTGTGCAGATAAAAGCAGCTCCCGCCAGGCTCAGGGAATTCTTTCCACACGCTGGAATGGCAGGCGGAAAAACGCAGGCACCAGGATTTAGGCACCCTCTGCCCGGGATTCCCACACGGCAGCAGCCCTGGGGGCTGGGTCCTGCCACACCCCGGGGTCCTGGTGGTGGAGATGTGGGCATGGATCCTGCCAAGCAGCTGCTCTGCCAGATCCTTCAGTTCCCAACAGCATCATCCCACTGCAGGTGAGAGTGACGGGCTTTGATTTGTGTCTCCAGGCAGGAACGCTCCTGACTTCCACTGAGCACGGAGCAGAGGGAAGAAAAAAGCCTGATATTATACCCTTATCTCAGCAACAAGGGTCAGCAATTCTTTATACTTGACTGGTGACACGACTTTTCCTTAAAGGCTGCAGGAGATACAATTTCATTTTGCTAAACAAGCCCAGAACAGCTTTTTGGTTATCTCCGTGTGTGACACCGGGAATGTGAATGTGCTCGGTGGCACAAAGGCAGGAGCAGGGAGGGAGAAATTATTTCGCCCTTGGAAATGTCAGCCTGGGAAAACCAGGCAGAGGCAGGGCAGGGGCTGTTCTGGATTTTGGTTACAGCCCATCCGTGCACCTCAGTCTTCTGGAGCACAGAATCCCAGCCTGGTTTGGGCTGGAAGGGACCTTAAAGCTCATCTAGTTCAATCCAGGGACACCTTCCACTATCCCAGGGTGCTCCAAGCCCCATCCAACCTGGCCTTGGACACTCCCAGGGATGGGGCAGCCACAGCTTCTCTGAGCAAGCTGTGCCAGAGCCTGCCCACCCTCCCCAGGGAAGGATTCCTTCCCAAATTCTCCCCTGAGGGTGGGAGTGTTACAAGGCACCGAACGCTCCAATCACCCTCCAAGTCAGGGGGTAACAGTGAGATAACAACTCGCTCCTGTGACAACCAACAGGCACCTGGAGCTGTGAAAAACACCCTCCTTAGGTTGGGGTCACCTCCTCACACACACATTTTGTTTCGCACACAAAGCCACGTCGAGCAGTTCCCCCTGCACAGGCTCAGCCAACGAGCACAAACCAGCATCAGCCCCAAATCCATCTGTTATTTTGAAATTAGCTTTTTTGGTTTTTTTTCAGGGCCCCTTTCCCAGCATCACTTTCTCCTTAAGAGGAACTCAACAGGTGCACTGGGGGATAATCAGCCTTTACTGCCTCAACATCGAACTAAGACCGACTCTAGAACGTGCCCAAGTGACACTTTTTGGCCACTTTCCCGAGGCAGAGCCTGGCAGAGCAGCCCTCTGGTGCCATGGCTCTATCCTGCCGGAGCTGCAACTCCCAGAAAACCTTCCAGGGTTTGGAAAGGCTCGCAGTCAGTGTAAAGAATCGCCTCAGAGAAATCCAGCTTTTTATCTCCATCAGGAAAAGACAAACAGGGGCTGTCAGAGCCGCAGGGGCAGGATGTGCCGAACAGCAGCGCTAACAGGCTGTTAGAACACGGGGCTGAGAGGGGGCTGCCCCCAGCCAGGGAGAAACACAAAAACAGGCTAAAAACCAAATCTGACAGCAGCTGCAAACGGCCTTCCCGGTAGATGGAAGGGCTGAGGAAGGGAAGCAGGTCCTCATCCATCAGCCTCGGGGAGAACACGGCGTGAAAAGCGGCAACCACCCTGGGAACGCGAGGGGTTGTCAGGACCGGAGCCTGAGGACATGGGTTCTGTTTCACTGGCCCTTCCCTAACTGCACACCTCCAAAGAGCCTCATTTGGCCAAGCCTGGCAATCAGTCTCCCACGGACACGAGGGACACCAGGCTCAGGGGGTGTAAATAACCCCTGGGAGCTGCCACGCCCGGCACTCGGCTCTGCCCGGCACACAGCTGTTCCAGCAGCTCCAGGGCATGAAAAAAAAGGGAAGGGGAAAAAAAAACCAAACAGGAGTCACATCTCTGCCCTCCTGCCTTCTCATCCCTGACAGCAACACCCTGCACGGGACAGCTGAGAAACAGCTGAGTAATTGCCAGGAGGAGGGAGGGAGGGCAGGGGGGAAGCCCTGGAAGGTGATACCAGAGTGGGAATTCGGAGTCTGTGATGTGAGAGCAGCTCCTGGAGGATCCCACTGTTAGACCCAGCCCATTTTATAAGCTTGGAGGACCTAATTCATGGATGTTGCTGGCCTGACTCATGTTGAGCCCTGGGTTGTTATTCAGTGATGATGAAAGTGGCCACGGGGGATGAAGTGCTGGGGTGAGGGTGCTGAAAAGCCACCAGTGGGATAACCAGAACCTGATAACCAGAACCAGATAACAAAACCAGTAACCAGAACCAGATAACCAAAACCAGGTAACCAGAACCAGACAACCAGAGCCAGCCCAGGTCTCCTCTTTCTGCAACCCAAATTTTTTATTCTGTGCTAAAAACCATCTCAGATCTACCACAGGGCTCCAAACATCAGCCAGAGCTGCCCATCCAGCTGCTGCTTCAGATCATGGACTATCCATGTACTGGGGTGGGAGAGGTGTGGTAAATCTGAGCCACCCCTAAATTCTTCAGGGAATCCCAACACAAAACACAACCCTTGGGAAAACAAACCTTCTGCCTCCAAAAAGCTCAAGCAGCCCATCAGTCAGCTGTGGTTTGGACCACATCCAGCCCCACCTTTCAGACAAGGTTATTAGTTCTATCTGGTAATTATCAACCCAATAATTCCATGTAGCTGTACCCACCAGGAGTAGGTTATTAGACAAGTTTATTGGTTTATTTGAGGGTCACACCCCAACCCACAGCACCTTCTGCACCTTCAGTTCATCCAGGTCAGCTCATCCTTGTTTCCTACACACAAATCCCCCTCTTTACCAGTGATAATGTTTTTCCAACATGTCTGCACCTTCCAGACCTTTTCTTTCCCAGGAGGACCCTGGACATTATCTCACCTGCTCTCCATCCCACCATGTGTTATTTCTCTGCTCTGTGATAACATATTTTGGGTCACTTTGTGTGTAGCCTCCAGCAATCCTGTTCCACAGTAATTAGAACTCATCAGGCGAGGCGGCTCCAGAGATGTTTAATGCCAATTACTCTTTAATTAATGTTCCTTACATGCTGCTCCTGCCACTCGCCCTCCGTGGAGCTGCAAGGACCTTCTGCCTTCCACAGAGTCCTGGTGGGTACATCTACATGGAATTATTTGGGTTGAATAAGGCCAGGTTGGACGGGGCTTGGAGCACCCTGGGCTGGTGGAAGGTGTCCCTGCCCATGGCAGGGGGTTGGAATGAGATGAGCTTTAAGGTCCCTTCCAACCCAAACCATTCCAAGGTCCTATGAAAGCATCTGGAATCAATCTCAAGCACACACATCTCAAGGCAGCATCAGAATCCTGGTGTTTTTTTCAGGTGCTTTTTGGGAGCTTGTATTAATCCAACCACCACCTTCCTGCACTCTCATTTACAAGCTCTGTTTTCTATTCCAGGTGCCATAAACATCATCTATCTTCATTACAGGACCTCAGAAATAAGTTCCCAACTAAAGACCAAGCTCCCACTGAGCCCAACGAGGTTTCTCAGCGTTTGATCAATTTTGAGCAGCTTCTGAGGAAAACCCCCGTGTGAGAACCTTCCCTGCTTTTCTCTTCCATCAAGGGATGATTAAACGTTGTTTCCTGAGCACAGAAACCTGTATGGGAGCAAAAAGCCCTTCAGGAGAAACAGAACAGATTCGAAATCGTGGAGTTATAAATTATTTAGGTTGGAAAATCCCTCCGAGATCGTTGATTCCAACTGTTCGCCCAAGGTCACCGCTGACCCGTGTCCCCAAGTGCCACATCCACATGGTTTTTAAACCCCTCCAGGGATGGGGACTCTTCCACCACCCTGGGCAGGATGTTTCAATGCTTGAAAACCCTTTCCATGAAGAAATTTTCCCTAATGCCCAACCCAAACCTCCCCTGCTGCAATTTGAGGCCGTTTCCTCTTGTCCTGTCCCTTGTTCCTGTCGGACAAGAGACCGACACAAAAAATGGGTGTTTCAATTCACAGCCCCTTCCTGCTCATCCTCATTTCCTGGGGGAAACAGAACCCTGGGATGCCTGGGGGGGGATCCTGCCTGGTGGGGTCCGTGGAAAATGCCCTGGAGAGGGACTCAGTCAGCACAGAAAGCAATATCTGGTGGAAAGAGCTGGGAAAATACAAGGAGTATCCAAAAAAAAGCTGGGCTGCAGGGACCCCCTGAGGCAGGGGGATGGAGCCATGGGTTGGTCAGTGCGTGGCTGCCATGAATTTCAGCAGCCCCCCAATTCCAGACAGGACTTGCCCAGAAATCCAGCCAAATTCCTTGCGGGAAGTAAATGGATTTGCAGCCACATCCACCGGAGAGAAATTTGGCCCTTGCAGTGTTATTCTGTTGTTTAAACTCGGTTTGACATTTACTCTCTCTAATGTCAGATCTTTAAATCTAAACACTCCAACGAGATTATTTCCCAGCCTTTCATTTGCCTTCCCTTGATTAAGGTTAACTGGTCCCTCTGGTCCAGGCCAACCACACACACGTGAGCCAAGTGGAACGAGGGAGGAATTCCAAGGGATGAAGCTCCCGGTACATCAGCCAGGTGGCAGAGAGTGACCTTTCCTCCAAGGAGACCTGGACTTTGGGCACACAGATAGCTGGGAAAAGAGGTTTGGGAGAGGATTGAAATGGGTATGACAGGTGCTGGAGCCTGAGCTGGACACTTGGGGAAGGCTGGAGGGAGGAAGGGATTTGGGGAGAGGTTCCACTGACAGGAGAGGCTCCTCTGACAGTGCAAGGGAACAGATGGCCCTTTCTCTGATAACACTTTATCATCAGGGTTATTTAAAGAAACTGCCCAAACTCAGCTCCTGAGCCTTTGAAATCTGTGTTTTACAAGAATAGAAATGTCTAAAAGATAAGAGATGTAACCTCCTGGCAGCCCTTGCCAAGGAGATCACATCAGCTGAGGCAGCTTTGGTAACAGATACCCCAGGAAGATCATTCCAAAATCACGACTCTGGAACTGTAATGAGACTTTTTACCAGGGTCTGTAGGGACAGGACAAGGGGGAATAAACTAAAACAGGTTTAGATGGGATATTAGAAAGGAATTCTCCCCTGTGAGGGTGGGCAGGCCCTGGCACAGGGTGCCCAGAGAAGCTGTGGCTGCCCCATCCCTGGAAGTGTCCAAGACCAGGTTGGATGGGGCTTGGAGCATCCTGGGCTGGTGGAAGGTGTCCCTTCCTACACCAAGGTTTGGACCAGATGAGCTTTAAGGTCCTTCCAACCCAAACCATTCTATGACTGTGATTCTATGACATCTTGCAATCCCGTGACTGCACCAGCTGGTTCCACCAAACAGGAACAAACTGTCCCCAGCCCAACCAGGAGAAGGAGCCTTCCCATGGCTGACAGAGGAGCCTGAAGGAGGCAACCACATCCCAGGCCCACTAACATGATTTAAGGATGTGCTTTCAATTTGGGGCCCCAGCCCTGTCTGCTCCTGGCCAGGGACGAGTCTGGTGCTTGGCATGTCTTATTTAGTCTCCTGGTAGAAGCAGAGCAGGAATTACATTCATCCCAGATTCTTCATTACTCAGGTTTCTAAGGCTCCTTGCAGTTGCATTCCACTGTCAGCTCAAGTTTCTCCATGAAACTAATTAAACCAAGGAAAAAAATCAGTTTGCATGATGCAGGGAAAAAAATAACCCACCAAAAAACCCAAGGCTGGATGGAGCTTGGAGCAACCTGGTCTAGTGGAAGGTGTCCCTGCCCATGGAATGGGACAAGCTTTAAGTTCCCTTCCAACCCAAACCACTCCAGGATTTTACAAACTCCATGGGTTTATTTTAAGGGTTCACAAACTCTGAAGCCTTTTTTTCATTAGTCTTGTGGGTCACATCCTGCATTCCCTGTGCACCAGCACACAGGCTAAGCATGGAGGGATAATTCCTGGCTGGATTTATCCCTCTCTTCCCAACACTCATGGAACGCCATGCCAGGCTCCAGGCCTTGCCAGGTGCATCCCTGCTGGCTCTCCTGGTGTTTATCCACCTGGAAAACTCAAACCTGGCTAAGAGGGAGCTTGTACAAATTCAAAGGGAGGTTGAAGCTGACAGGAATTGTTTACTCCTGCCATGAGGATGAGAAGTAGAGGCACATCCACCACAAAGGGTGGATGTGGAATCCCAGCCACTTCCCAACAAGAAAATTCCTTCCAAAAGAAGGACCAGGTCTAAGAGCTCCCTCACCCAGGCAGAGAGCTTTGCCAAACCACTGTGTTTAAATTGCTTTGGGGACCATCAGCCTGTTTCCCAACTTTAAAAAAAAAAAAACACCACAAAACAACTTGTATTCATTTTTCTCCTCTGCCTCGTGACTTTGCAACTATGCAAAACGCTGCAATCCAAGTGACAGGCCCCATTTGTTAAAAAAGGGGGAATGGAAAAGCAAGAGTTGAAAAAATAAATACAGTGATCCCAGATGATTTGCCAACAGGGGAAAAAAAAAAAAAAACAACACTCTCCAATCTTGCTTTTCAGCAGTTCTTCTGTTTGGGGGGTAAAGAGTCTCTGGTAGGTCCTTGTCTGATGTATTGATTTAATCAAGTTTCTGTTTCATCTTGCTGTTGTTACCATAGTTACAAGCTGCTGACAAGGTATAAATGTAAAAAAAAAAAAAAAGTCACATATGCATAACAATCTATGAAGTTCCCATTTTATTGTTTAGAGCCCAATTAAATCTCTTCCCAGGAGGTTTCTCAGGGAAGCTGCTTTATAATCACTCTGGAAGGGAGGTGTAAACTTGCTCTCAACCTGGCAACACCAGGTGAAGGGCAATAGCTGGAGCAGTCGGAAAAATTCAGTTAATTGGAGAAATGGAATTAATTGGAAAAAATTCAGTGAAGATCCCGAACGTCACCCTGTTCCCGGTGATCCCAAAACTGCCGTATCCCGCCCCGGGACAACGATCTACAAGCAAAGCTCAAAAACAGCCACGGTCCTGGCTTTGCTCCTCGTGTTATTTGTGGCTCCCTGCCTAAAACATCCCACTGGCTCCATGAGGAATGCCAAATCCACTGGGAAAAAAGGCATGGCATTCCGAGCTCAGAGCACAAGAGAGGTCTGCCCTAGTTCAGGGCTGGGGGGAGGCTGACACCCATCACGTGAGTGAATGCATATATATATATGGATATACTCCTTAAATGATGAGGAAATAAGTGGAAAAGTGGGAGAAAAGATTTTCTAAAACAGAAATATCAGTGCATTTTCCTTTTTTTTTTTTTTTTTTTTTTTTTTTTTTGCAGGGAAAGGTCACGGAAATCAGAGAGGGACTTTGACAGAAATTGGGATCCTGATGTTGGTTTGCTATTCCTGCCATTATTATTATTACTATTATTATTATTATCATTAATAATAATTATTATTTTGATGGGAAACTGGCTGTGGGCAGAGGAAGGAGCCTGCCTTTGTGGTGGATCCAGGATGAGGTGCAAACAGGGACAGGGGAGCTCCAAGGGCTCCCTCCCTTCCTCCCGCCTGACTCCCCGGGAGATGGGAATTCTTGTTCCCTTTCCAGCCCTGGATCACCCTGGCAGCCAAATGCCTGGCTGAAACCAGCCCAGAGAAATTAAGGAAGGAACTAAAGCAACCAGTGTGGCAGTTTTTGCCAGGGGAGGTATCCTTAAAATAATTGCAAGGAGCCAGGTGGGCAATTAGGGAATGCCTGGGGATGGGGAACAGGGGGAAATCAGCCCCCAAAAACCCAGACAAACCCAAAGACAGGCAGCAGCTACAAGCCCTGATCTTATCCAGCGTTTTGCAGATCTTGTGGGAAAGGTTTTCCCTCCTCCTCTCAAAAAAAAAAAAGTTAAATTCACCCTCACAAACCGAAATCCAAATGGGAATTTTGATAAAAGGACTTGTGCTATTCCACATTGGAAATGCAAAGCAGCATTTCCTCCTCAGAAATAGGGGGGGGAATCTCATGTCCTTCTTGCAAAGCTCTTTCTTTTCTGGAGATCTCTGGAATTGCCTCCATTTGAAGCAACAATTTCCCAAGCAACCTTCTCGTTTTCCCCCCTGGAGAGCTCGGAGTTACCACCAGGCAGGGAATTCTCGAGGAGCAGGAAGGATGAATCCCAAACTATTTCATTGAAAGGCCTTTTCCCTTTTTGCAAGTCCAGTCTTCAGCCCTACACACAAATCCACCTTTAGCTTCATCCTCTCTAGGAAATCAATAGATTTTTTAACTGCATTTTAGGGGGAAATTTTAATTTAAGGGATTTATGAGGCCGTCAAAGAGAAAAAGTTGGCAGCTAGAACATTTGGATATCGTATTTTATGAAATAAATTAAGAAATATAAGCTATGGTAAAAGCAGCACTGGTTTTCTTTCTTTTTTTTTTTTCCTTCCCCTTTACACTTTTTCCTCCTCTCTGGGTGTTTTCCAGTGACTGGAGAAATATTAAACCCACTCTCTGGGCCAGGACTCTCAACATGCTTATGGGGGGGTTTTTGTTTGTTTGTTGTTTGTTTTTCACATCCCAAAAGAAAATCAGGAGCTATTTGATTTTCTAAATGTCCTGGAAGCACAGAGGGTCACGGCAAGGAACAAGGCACAGGCACTTCATTATGGAATCAAGGGGAAGAGGCTGGAAAACAAACAGCAGCCAAGGGCAGGTCAGGATTCTCCCTCCCTGGGGGCTGCTGCTGGCTGGGCAAAGCCTAAAAAGGAGGGTTTGAGCTTGAACTTGTCAGTTTTCTAAAGAAACCTCCTTAAAAGATGAGCCAGGGATGGAGATGGAGACAAAGGAGAGGAGGGGAATGATTTAACTGGGATAAAAAATCGACTGTGTCCTGTGTGTGTAACATTATTCTGGTCTTGCTTTGGGCTTTGGGGTAATTTTTACTGACTTTTAACAAGAAGTAAATAGTTCTTGGGAAGTCCCTCTGCCATCTGGGAGAGGTTTCACCCCAAAGTACTTCTACCAGTGTTTAACCAACAGCACCTCCCTGGGAATGAGCCCTGAAGCCCTAAAAGCTGGATTTTTTTAAGGCTTGACATAAAACCATGGAATGGTTTGGAAAGGAACTTAAAAGCTCATGTCATTCCACCCCCTGCCATGAGAAGGGACATCTCCCACTAGCCCAGGTTGCTCCAAGCCCCATCCAACCTGGCCTTGGACACTTCCAGGGATGGGGCAGCCACAGCTCCTCTGGGAAATCCATCCCACCACCCTTTACAGGGAAGAATTTCTTCCCAATATCCCATCTAAATCTATCCTCACACTTTCATCACTGCTAGTTCATCATCACTTCCATTTCTCCTATTTTTGGGGCCAACAAACAATGGGTTTGGGGATGGATTTGATTGTGTCCCCTCAGATCCATCAGAGTCCCCACATTTGTTCCCATCAATTACCAAAGGCAGCTTTTGGCAGCTGTAAATTGGGAATTCTCACATCCACACCAGCCTGGCTAATTGTTACACCGCTCTAACTGTGCCTTTAAAGTCATCCCTCGTGAAAGTGTAATTTTGCAGAGCATTAATTAAAGAGCCCGGGTGACCAGCACTAATTGTTATGCTCATCCACCTCCCCAACCCACTGCTCAGGAGGATTAAAGCCATAAGTTAATATTTGCATTTAAATCCTCTACACAGAGGGCAGGCAGGAGGGATAAACACGGCCTGGGCTGTGGTTAAGGAGGAAGAGATGCCTCCAGGCCGGGAAGCACCTGGGATCAAACCACATCCACTTGGCATATCCATCCCAGGACATCGCTCCTGCTGCTGCTGAAGGAGCTCAAAGTGCACAACCAAATGAGAAAATGGGGGTAAAAATGGGGAAAAAAAGAGAGGAAAAAAATGGGGGTAAAAAGAGGATAAAATGGGGAAAATCCATCTGATGGCCACAGGCATGTGAGTGGCTCGGCCTGTGCTGGATCCAAAGCCCTCCTGATCCCGCCGGCGGCTCGGCCGGGTGTTTCTGTTGTCAGGGAAGGGATTCTGATGAGTCACCCTTCAGCAAAAGTTCATGCAGAGAGGAAAGGGGGGGGCACACCAGGGAGATTTCCAAACATGGCAATGTTTATTTGAATTTCAGGCTGAAGGAGATATTCTGAAAGACCTATAGAAAATATTTCCTGGTGATTAAAGGCTGCTGGGCTACTGGATATTGCCAGCGGTCCAGGGAAAGGGAACTGGGATTGCTGCAAAGCCCAGGCACAAAAATAACCCCAGCACGGATTCCCCCTCCATGAAATCACCATCATTTAGAGGTTGGAAAAGACCTCCAGGATCATCGAGTCCAACCTGTGACCCATCAACCAGACCAGAGAGCTGCTCATTCCTTGAACACCTCCAGGGATGGCAAACGCTCCATGAGGAGCATTCTCCCAACAGAACCAGGTATTTCACAGCTTGGCTGATTCCAAGGTGATTGTCTGCCCTGTTTAGGCCAGGCCAGATGTTGTCCCTCACCTGCACAGCTGTCCCTGAGCTGCAGCCACAGCTCCTCTGCAGCAGCACTCGTGACCTGAGCTCGCGTCATCCCCGTCCCACCAACACGAGGCTGCCGGCCAAGCTCAGCAAGCAAACCTTTGGCTCCAAGCCGTGGCAAACTCAGGTAGGATAATTATAGCAGGTAGCAAATTGCAACAACAGACTCAGCATCGTTCCCTGGGGGACAGACATCCTGGCGGGCAGCAGGGAGCGGGGCCGGACACGGGGAGAACGGACGGAGCAACGCGCAGCAAAACGGGAATTCAGAGCGAGTTTGGATTGCAGTTCTCTGGGCTGATGGGAGAAACCCCTCAGCCCTCAAGTGCTCTTCCAGTGCAGCACAAAAAGTGTATGAATACATAAATACAGAGTGAATTTGCTGCAGCCTGTGCACGTCAGGGAGACGTTCCGGGCCAAGGCTAAAGCGAGGACTGCGCCATTCCAGCACGGATTCCTGGCTGTCCTGCAGGTGGGCAGAGGTGGAGATGCTCATGGGGGCAAGGAAGCAGCACGGAGCTCCCCAGCCCAGCCACTCACACCAGAGCAAGCCCAAAGGTGGCAGAAGACACAAGAGGGAGGAAGCTCTTGGAAAAAGCCGGTATTTCCACCGTTGGGATGAGTCGATCCCGACAGAGGGACAGCACCTGAGCCAGCAGCTCCACAGTGCAGGAGGTGAAGCAGAACAGCAGCTCCTTGACCCTGGAGCGTGTGTGTACACATGGAAGAGCTGCTTCCCGGGATGTGGCAATTACCCACCCTGCAAACAGCAGCAATTACACCACGATACCTGTAATTACTCCTAATTCAGCCAGCCAGGAAGTTCACTACCTGATGGAGAATAATTAGGCATCAGCACAGCGTGGTTAATGTACCTGGGCTGCTGAAGGAGCTGATCAACTGATGAGCTGCCGCTCCAGCTGCTGGAAAAGCATAAAAAGCAGGCACAGTTGAGGGTGAGTGCAATGCTCAGTTGTAGTGTCCTGGCTCCAAGAGGGGCAGAGCAGAGGCCCTGAGGCACTGCCTTTAAGGCAACGTGGGATTTTAGGGATGGCATTCCCAAGATAAGGCATTCCCCATCCAAGCTATCCCTGTCTCAGTTGCAAACATGAGTCCTGCACCCCCCTCCTCACGTCCCTGCTGCGCTGCAGCTCCTTCAGGGCTGTGCAAAGTTTGCTAACCAGAGTCTCCTCCAGCTTTACACCGACAGATTTCCCACTCACGGGGAGCACACGCTCCCCACTGCTCCCCTGCAGCCTGGTCTGAGTCACAAACACATCTGGGCTGCTCTCGGAGCAGAAGCTCCAGTGGCTGCTGCACCAGGGAGGGGTGACCATGGGGACAGCACTGGGGGGACACAGAGCTGGGTGTTCCGTGTCCCTGTGTCCAGGCACAGATGGGAGCAGCCTGGCCTTGGACACTTCCAGGGATCCAGGGGCAGCCACAGCTTCTCTGGGCAACCTGTGCCAGGGCCTGCCTCACCCTCAATATCACCCTGTGGAAAAGCTCCACTTCCAGCCTCAGCCAGACCCTGTGGCAGCCCAGGAGCAGGATCTGAACACACACACACACACACACAGTGGCCTTCCCAGCTCCAGAGGTGGCCACGGGCTTTCCTACCTGAGACCCCACAGAAGGGAGTTGGGGAAGCCCCAGCAGGGCTTGGCAGGAGCTCAGTGACTCCACACCCCCTCCCTGCTGACAGCCAACCCCCCTTTGCTGCCTCCCACCCAGCATTCCCACCCCGATCCGTGCTCTCTCCCCCTGCACAGCCAGGGGATCTCGGGTTGCTGCTGCCAGACCCCCCTGTCCCCACTCCCACGCTCGGGGAGGGGGCTGTGGGGATCCCTCCAGGGGAGGGACAGCCCGCCTGGCATTCCCAGCAGGAGGAGCAGGACACGGGGCACATTCCTGCTGTCGGGAACGTGCCCAAGCTCCCGTGGCGCAGCTGTCCCTGCACGGGATACCTTCCCCTGCAAAGGCAGGGCTGGAATCACACCCAGGGCCAGGATCACACACACACAGCCAGGGACAGGGGGCTTTCACCCCTCCTGGGGGGAGCAGAGCTCTGCACACACAGCCCAGCCCTTCCCTGCTCAGCATTCCCGCTTGGCACCGGCTCTGCAGCCACTCTGGGATTGCTCCATGTTTTCTGGCCACGCTGGGATGCAGCTGCAGACCCCAGCACGCACAAGTCCTCTACAAGACCTTCTTATCCACCCAAAAGTGGAGCTGAGTGCCCTGACTGTGCTGGCTGGGGCTGCTCATCCCCCTCTGGGGACACGCAGGGAGCGGCGATTCCCGGCGGGAGGACGGAGGAGAGGCTGTCACACGAGCAGGGGGGACAGAAACACCAGCTGAGCCCCCTCAGCTGGAGAGGAGCCACGCTGACATATGGATCTCACATAAAAGGGATGGTTGGGGGAGCAGGGGGGGAGCTGAAACCTCCATGACAGTGCACATTTGACCTTGATATTTTCACCGTCGCAGCCAAGGATTAAACGTCTGGTGGAGTTTCTGTGCCTGGGAGAGCTCCAGCGTCTCCAGCCCGTGCTCTGCAAGGGTGTGGGATGTCTGGGCACGTGGCAGCAGCGACAAGAAAAGCCTCTCTGGACCAGGATCCCAGCAGAGACCGGTACTGCCCCTGTTCCAAAGGGCCCTCAGCCAGCCCAGCTCTGCCAGGAGCACTTTGGATCTGCAGCTCCACGGCAGATTTTGGGGGCTGGTGGTTCCCTGAGCTGCCCAAATCTGGGTGCTTGGCAGGGTTAGGGGAGAGCCCTTCCCCGTGGAGAGCAGGGTGGGGCAGCAGAGATGCTTCCCTGGGACGAGGCTGAGGGAACACAAACCACTGCTCGTGAAAAACTGGGAATGACAGCCAAGAAACTCCCTCCCAGCACAGGTTTTGCTGCTGGCTGACACCTCCCTGCCTCCTGAGGTTGGACCTGCAGCAGCTGCTGTGCTGTGACCGCAGCTCTGCCTGCAAAGGCAGCTCAGGGGCAGCTCCCTGTGAGCTTTGCCACTGTGGGGGGGGGTGCTGTGTCACCCCCTGGAATGTCACAGTGCCCAAAAATTGTGCTGGGGATGTGGCTTTCCCTTCCCACGAGGCTCCCTGCTCTGCACCACTCACACCACGGCAGGAGAGCTCTGCAGAGCCCCCCAGCAGGAGACTCTCTGAGCCCCTGGCAGGGCAGTTGCAGATGCTGGACTCAAAAAGCCATTTTAGTTATTTTGGAATTCTGTGATCCCAGCCTGCTTTCCCCCTCTGCAGGACGACTTCTGGAACAAAGCAGGACCCAAATGATGTTCTGTAAATCTCATCAGCCAGCACTCTGATCCTTTCCCTCCCTCCATACAGAGCTTTTAATTAATGCCCATTAATTAACAGGTGATTCCTGCAGGTGGGAGTCACACCTGCACTCAAACCCAGGCACTGATTAAGGTCCCTCTCAGCCAGTGCAGTACAATTAACACAAACTCATCAACAGAACACACGAGAATCCCTGGAATCTCCAGGGATGGACACACAGATCCTGAGGCAGAAGCCTCCAGCTCCTCCCTCCCCTTCAAATCTCCCCTTGGAGCCAAAATAGACATTTCCAACTGGGAGCAACTGGTAAGAGATGGGGCAATGACAGCAGCTACAGTGGGAGCAGGAGCTGGGCTGTGTCCCCACGTCATCACCCTCCCTGTCATCACTCCCTCCACACCTGTCACTTCCTTCCCAACTCCTTATTTTCCCAGGAAAAATGTGAAAGGAAGGAAAAGCAGCAGCTTTGATAATTGGCTGCTGGGCTGCCAGAGCGAGGATGCTCCATTTCAAGCCAGAGGGCTCACAACACTCCTCTTTTTGCTCCATTTCACAAAAGGGAAGGCTTCTCCTCTTGCAAATTTATTTAAAAATAGACCCACTCCCCATTAATGCCACCAGGCTCCAAGTGAGATTCTCCCAAGTGTTGCCTTATAAGTCCTTATTTTCCAGAAGTTTATGGCTCGGCAGTGAGCACACACACACACACACACACACTCCTGACTGGATTTTTCTGCCTTTTTCCCAACTCCTCCATTAACCACTTCCAGGCTGTGTAGGAAGCAAAAAGGGGACCTGCTGATTCCTTCCACTTCCAGGAGCCCCACCACACCCCAGGGTGGGGCACAGACACCCCTCACCCCCTCAAACATAATCACTGAAATTCTCAGAAACTGCTTTTTATAAAGTTCTCCGGGAGGGTGATAAGAGAAGGGTGGTTTTACAGCATTTTTCCAGCACCTCCCAGCTTTCCAGGGCACACTCACTCCTTTCCACTTGGAAAGGAAAGGCAGAAAGCATCAAAATGACAGCCTTGGACACCAAGGCTCTCCTGACATCCAATAATGCTGCCTTTGGGGTTTTTGTAGCACATAAATGCTGGATCAGGCATTTTCTCTCCTCTAGATGCCAACACAAAGGGATAAAGCTGACACAAACTCCACATTTATGGCTCTGATCAGCTGGACAGAAGTTCCCCTAGGTGTGTATCCCAGATCCAGCCCCAGTCTGAAGTGCTGGAAGGGTCTGGAAGCGCTGGGAATGGGGATTCATTATCACCAAATCACACCCAATGCCAAAGCCAGACCCCTCCCGAGGCTGCTCCACAGAACAGCTCCAAACCTGCTGCTTTCCTCCTAAAAATGCATGTCCCTGGGGAAGTTTGGCATCCAGACCTGCATTTGGGCACAAAAGGAGCCTTTCTGCTGTTTTCCAACCCCTTTATCCGTGCAGGGGGTGGGAGATGAGCAGTGGAATTGTTTGGGGGAGGAGGGGAAGGAGGGCTGGCAGCTCTGGCACAAACACAGCCTTTGGCAGCACCTCAAACGGAGGAAAATCCCATTTACATTTGGAGCCCCTGCTCCAAACAGGTCACTCCTGCCCAGCACAGCTCCACCTTTTCACCAAGACTTTCTGGATGCGTGTGAGGTGATGAGTCAATAGTTGATCAGAAGATTATTACTGGAGACTGTGCTCATTAACCCCAGTGTGCTCACAGTGACGGGACGTGGTGCCAGCTCTGGGACACTGAAAGGCAGGGATTAATGGAGTGAGGAACAACGTGGGGAATGGCAGCACTCCTGAACATCCCAGTGTGGAAACATCCCTAATGGCACCAGGATTCTCCTTCCAAAACAGAGGCACGAGCTCGGCCCGAGTCGTGTCATTTCCCTGTTAAAAATGTTTTCTTGTTGCTTTTCCTTTTCAAAACCAGGCACTGAACCACTCCTGGGAATGGGGATTTAACTGGATTTTAACCTGGGGTTAAATTCCCAACTGGTGTTAAGCAAATACTTATTTTCAGTGCCCACTCCTGGCTCAAGGTTCTCCTGGGTACCTCTGAAGGCTCCGGGAGGTGATCCGAGGTTCCTGGAGAATGGGAGCACTGCACGTGGGGCCAGGAGACCTGGATGGGGCTTCCCTGCCAGAGGGAAGGGTGAGATGGGATACTGGAAAGGAATTATTGACTCTGAGGGTGGGGAGGCCCTGGCACAGCTTGTCCAGAGAAGCTGTGGCTGCCCCTGGATCCCTGGAAGTGTCCAAGGTCAGGTTGGAGCAACCTGGGCTGGTGGGAGGTGTCCCTGCCCATGGCAGGGGTGGCACTGGATGTGCTTTAAGTTCCCTTCCAACCCAAACCATTCCATGACTCTCTGATTCTCCACTGCCAGCCAATACCAACATCCACATCCATGATGGATATCAGCCCAACTTTGCCTTTTCCTTCCTAGGAAATGAACCCTCATCCCAGCCCAACGGATCCCTCCTGGCAGAGTCGCCTTGAAAACGCCAATTTCCATTTCCTTGCCTGTATTTTTCATCCCTCAGCAAGTCAATAGCTTAAGGCTGCAAAGGAAGATGCTTCCAGTCAAATATTCAATAGTTATTAGATAACTGTGCCTCCTGTGTGTAGGTGGGTTGCCAGGTTATGCCAGCACGTAACACCTGAAATTACATTTCCAGGGGGGAGAAGACTCCCCACCACAGCCAGGGACTTGGTTGATGGGTTGGGAAGGATGTTGCCAATCTATGATCACAGAGAGAAGGATAGAAAAGCTTTTTGCTTGGAAAACATCTCTTCCAGCCTTCTCATCTTAGGACAACTCCCTGCCCTGGGCAGAGGGAGTTTCCACTTAACTCTTGCCAGTAAAATCACAGAATCCCAGACTGCTTTGGCTTGGAAGGGACCTTAAAGCCCATCCAGTTCCACCCCCTGCCATGGGCAGGGACACCTTCCACTATCCCAGGTTGCTCCAAGCCCCATCCAACCTGGCCCTGGACACTTCCAGGGAGCAGCCACAGCTCCTTTGTGCCAGTGTTTTACTCCCAGATGTTCCCTGCACACACGTGGGGCAGGGAGGGTATTCCTGTTTCTCCCCCCTCTGCTTCCTTTGAGATCCCCAAGCACAGAAATTCAGGGAATTCTGCCTGCACCATATGGCTGTTCTGAATCCAACAGCACAAATGCCAAGTGTAATGTCTGCAGGTGCAGGATGCTGGTTGGATTGCACTGAACTACACACGGATAGTTAACTGCAATTACCAGGTGGGAGCAGAGCTGTGGACAGCAAGGAAAAAAAAAAAAAAAAAAAGGGAAAACCTCTTTAAAATGCCAATTGAAAGTATTAACTCAAATCCCAGCAGCTCCTGCATTTCCAGCAGGCAGGGGTTTCTTCCTTTCAGATTTCCAATAAAGACACAGCTACAAGCAAATTCCAGGTGGGGGTTTTAGATGACAAAAGTGCTGCCTGATATTCCAAACGTCTCTTAATTCCAGGCTGGAGCTGCAGAAGTCCTGGGATGCTGCCACTGTTTAGATTAGAGCCCTACTGGGAGGTTTCTCCTGGAGACACCCCATATATGGATTACACAAGGAGAACAAAAAGCAAGAAGGGAGCAGGATTTGGGATTTGTCAGGTCCCAAGTTGGATGACCCTACCAAAATCTCCTTTTCTTTTACTCTGTCCACTTCTACTCTGCCTGATGAAGGGAACTCTGTCCCCTCTGATAAAATCTGTCGCCCTATTCCCAACCACAGAGTTTGTTCCCAAAGCCAAGCCTTGGGATGTGCAATTCCCTGGACCATTGGGTGGTCCATCACCCCCCTGTTCTCCTGCATTGCTCTGGCTCAGATCTCCAAAAGGAGATGCCAATACTTCCCACTCCAGTTTTTAAAGACCCTTCCAAGTACAAACAGGATTGCCTTCCCAAAGCAAAGGACTTTAAAACCACACACACCCCTCCCTCCAGACAGGTCCGGGATGTTCAGCATCAGCATCACCAACTTCTGCCTCGTCACCAACCAACCCTCACCACGAGCTGCTGAAATCCCTGAGTTCCCTCACTTTCCCCTTTCCTCCCTGCTCTCCATTTGGGCTATAAATAGCCCTGGCATTTCTGTTGGTACAGCCTGCCTCGTTGAAACTTGATTTAAGAGTACAATTGGCCGGGTTCCTTGGTGAACCCTCATTGTTATCCATCCTCACAGACGTCCTCCCCTCCCAGCGCTGCCTGAAGGCGGAGACGCCGAGGGGAAGTCGTTAGGAAAGATTTCCTGACAAACCTCAGGCACGTGGAGGGTTCGGTGCATTTTTCACCTCCCACCAGACGAGCTCAGACATCTCCACGCTCTTCCCAAACTCCTCCTGGAGCCAGCCCTGCTCTTGCCCTGCAGCAGCCTTGGACAAGGGTGGTGTGGAGTCATGGGGCCTGATTAGAGATTTGTCAGTTTGGGGAGGAATTTTGTTGAAAGGGGGAAGAAATTAAGTTTTCCCTGAGCTGTTTTTACTTTGAGAGCTTCCTCCCTCCTGTTGTCACAGCTCACAGCCAGCTTTAGGCGAGGGGGGACGGCTTCAAACTGAAAGGGAGGAGGTTTAGTTGGATATTGGGAAGGAATCCTTCCCTGGGAGGGTGGGCAGGCCCTGGCACAGGTTGCCCAGAGAAGCTGTGGCTGCCCCATCCCTGGAAGTGTCCAAGGCCAGGTTGGACAGAGCTAGTGGAAGGTGTCCCTGCCCATGGCAGGAGGTGGGACTGGATGGGTTTTAAGTTCCCTTCCAACCCAACCCCTGCCATGATTTGGGCACTGAACAGGAGCTTTCCCAGCACAGGGTTCCCTATTAAACTCTTTTTGGTGATTAATGCTGCCCCTTTATCCCCAGCACTCCTCACACCCACAGCTGGGCACTGCTGGGAATCCCAGTGTTCCAGAATTCCCTTCCAAAGTCATTTCACAGCAAGAACCAACAGGGAAGTCCTGCAGGGTCTGGAGGTGATGAGACTCAACTCTCCAGTGATCTCTGGAGTGTCCCCAGCACCCACAGCCAGGTGGGCACCCTGCCAGCCCCCAGCAGGGCTGGGCTTGGGTGTAGCCACATCCACAGGCCCTGTTTTCACCATCCCCCTCTTCCCAAAACACCTGCCCACAAACAGGAGTCCCCCATTCACGAGTTTCTCCTCAGCAAGACAAAAATCCCCCGGGGTCCTGGCAGACTTTGTCAGCAGAGGAGTTTATTATTCCTCCTGCTGCTGTGACATCCAGAAGCTCTCCAGACCCCATCCATAGGCTGGGTAACCTTCACTTCCCAAGGGAATGCCGTGGGCTGGTGATTAATGCTGTGCCTGGGACACAGCCCCGCTCCTGCACCGTCACTTCCCAGCCCGGATAAATCACCAACTCGCTCCTGCCCAGGAAGGACAGCAGGATTCCCCTTTCCCCAAGGTGCTGGGAAGACAAACCCCTTAAAAACAGTGATATGTGGTGTCAGTGGGAATTATACAAACACCTGCCAGGCTTTTCTCTGCTCCAAACTTGACCTGCGAGCCGGACTAAACCGCGCTCTGCGCGCGTTGCGGCGACGCGGGGGGAGCTGAAAGCGTTTCCTTTGAAAGGACTTCCCAGGCTTTTAAACTGCAGCCTCTGTTCCTCACACACGTCAAAGGCACCTCTCTGCTGGAGGGGAGAAGTGAAAAGCACAAACACAAGCCCTTCTCTGCCTGTGTGTCAGCACTTTCTGCACCTCTCAGGTCTCATCTGCGTTCAAACCTCCGCATCTCACGTGTCCCACCTCGCATCTGATCGCTCAGACAAGATCACAGACACCAGGTGCCTTAATTCCAGCAGCCCCCAGGATTAAAAACCCCAGAAATCTCATACCTGCAAACCCAGGCTGCAATGAGGATTTTTTCATGCCACAGTGCAGCAAATTTACCCAACTGATTTGAAAGATTAGCTCCAAGAGAGTGTTTGGGAGTTACAGAATCACAGGATGGCTTGGTTTGGAAGGGACTTGAAGATCATCTCATTCCAACTCTCCTGTCATAAACTTCTATAGAGAATCTTATGGAAACACAGAATGATTTGGGTTAGAAGGGACTTTAAAGATCATCTCATTCCAACCCCCTGCCACAGGCAGGGACAAATCCCACTAGCCCAGGCTGCTCCAACCTGGCCTTGGACACTCCCAGGGATCCAGGGGCAGCCACAGCTTCTCTGGGCAACCTGTGCCAGGGCCTGCCCACCCTCCCAGGGAAGGATTCATTCCCAATATCCCACCTAACTCTGCCCTCTGGCAGTTCAGGACCAGTTCTGGAGGATGAAGGACAACCCAACTCCTATTTCAATGATGCAACTTTCAGTGCAGAACTAGGGACAGAAAAAACAACTTTTAGGGCTTTTTTTTGACCTACAGAGCAGGAGATTCCAGCTCAGCAGCAGGATGCTGATAACCTCATGCAAGAGGAAGGCAGAGGAGAGAAACACCCTGACCTCCTGCACCTGCACCACGCTTTAGGTCAAAGATCCTCAAATTCATTTGAAAGTGGAGAAAGAAAAACAGAATTTTATGCTTAACTCCTGAGCCATTACTAAAAATAGACCTTCTCAGCCTAAACCACCGTCAGCAGAGCCCAGGAAGGGCCTTCCCAACCAGCAGAGCAACAAAGCAATATTAAACCACCAAATTAACTGCCTGTTTTCCCGCACAGGGGTTTTCCCACGTCTCGGAAATGCCGGTTGGATTTTCCGAGGCGACGCTTCGTCAGCCGGGAGGGGACCGGGGGGACCACTTTGCACAGCGAGCACAACTCACCAGCTCACTTTTAATTAAAACAGGGGAGCTGGGCTTTGGCTGCCTCCTTCAGCACCAGATCAAACGTGGATTTGGAGCTAAAGGAGGTAAAAAAAAAAAAAAGCATTAAAAAAATCACTTGAGCTGCAGCCAGGCTGTGATGGTGTTTGAGAGAACGGGAAAAAGCAGAGGAGAAAACAACATCTTATGTTTTATCCAAGGCCTCCAGGAAGGTGTTCTCTGCTCTGTGTGTTTCCTCCCCATCAGAAATGCTCACACAACCAGTTGTGATCAGGTTGGGGTAATCAGAATTATTAAGGCTGGAATAATTAAGATCACCGAGTCCAAATGTTCCCCCAGCACTGACTCATGTCCCCAATATGTACAGGGATTTTAAATCCCTCCAGGGATGGGGACTCCACCACTGCCCTGGACAGCTATGCCAAAGCTTGACCACCCTTTCAGTGAAGAATTTTTCCCCAGTATCCAACCTAAACCTCCCCTGGCACAACTTCAATCTGCTTCCTCTCGCCCTATCAAAGCCACCACGCTCCTCAATCAACAATATTGTCCCAAAACTCATCCATAACCCAGACTATGGCATGAAATACTTCCAGGAATCAACTCTTCCAGCTCTGGGCAGCTCCCAATATCTCCTTGGACCACGAGTCCCCTTTCCATCCTCTGGTGTCCCTGTGACATCATCCCTCAGCCTCAGCCACCGGGGTTGGATCTCCGCAGATCCATTTGAATTTTTCCGTGAGCGTTTTCAGGAGTGCAAAATTTAATCAATTTCTGTGAAACAGGAGATCACAGAATGTTCTGGATCCGCTCCTGACCACCAGGATCAGCTGGAAGGGAGAGGATTGACCCAGTGCAGCCCAGACAGGATTTGCTCTGGCGTTTCTCACGCCCACGCAGATACTTTTAATTATCCTCACAGAGCTTAAAGAGAGTAATTTGTGTGGCCACTGTCCCTCTGCCAAGCCAATCCATTTCTTTATTATTTTATTTATTTATTCCAACATAAGCCTTTCCTGCTTGCTCCACGGGAGGGTGGATCTTCCAACCCTAAAAATTTCCGAACGGAAGAATAAGAACGAACACTAAAACCCCGAGATCTGCCAATTAAATGAAGATTAAAACCAAAAGGGCAACTGATTGTGTCACGAAATACAACCAAGGAAAAAGCCTTTTGACAGTTAAAAATCAACATTTAGGGAGGGTTGGATACAGAAATGCAGGATGAGCAGAATTGACACATGGAACAGGATCAAGTGATCCCAAGCACTGCTCATTTATCGATGAGAATCAGTGATGCTGCAGCAGATGGGACGTCACTGTCACGCTCCCATGATCAGGGCTGCTGGGAATATTGTCCCTGCTCGTGGCATTCCTATAAATCCTCCTTATTTTTGCCTTCATTTAGGGGGGAAAAGGAGCCTTTTCCACGATGAATCACATCCCGTGTGAGCCTGGCTGGGTCGTTCACTCCCAAATTAGCAGGAGAGGGAAATCTGAACGCATGCAATCCATGAAGTTTATGGAAAAGGTTATACAGGATGAGTTGTCTGTGATGGGAGGGACTGAGCCAAGAAGCTACACTGAGTTCTCTGGGTTTTTTTGAGGAATTTGTATTTTTGATCCTCGGGGAAGGATCCTGGGAGAAGGATGGGGGCAGGGAGCAATTTCCAGAAGAAAAAGAAATTCAAATGAAGTCCTGGGGAAAGGACAAAACTAATCAAAATATTCAGCATGTGCTCAATTTGTATTTCCAGGCTGGGTTTTGAGGCTTTCTTATTTTTAATTCAAAATCTGGGCAACTCTGGGAAATAAAAAACCAGCTTTAACTCCCTCCCCCCACAGAGAATGCAATCACCCCGGGGAAAAAGAAGAGGGATTAGAGCCTGAGGTGCATGGATATGGATTATTCCATCCTTTTGCAAATGGAAAATAAATCATCCTATTACCTTGGAGCAGCATCAATGCAATGAGGCTCCCAAATGGGGCTGATGGCCAAGGGAGGGGAGGAGGGGGCAGATCCCTGGGGATGGGCCCTACTTGGATCCCCCCCATGCAAAGCCAGGAGCATCCTTGGGATAGGAGGGATCAGCTTTCCCCAGGAAGTTTTAAGAAAAGATTTTAAAAAAAGAAAAAAAAAAAAACAAACAACAAAACAACTAAAAAAATTCGGTTTCTTCTCCTAATTAAAAGCAAAAAAAAAAAAAAAATCAAACAATGGGTAATTAGCAAGTGGAACAGCAAAGCTGCAATTTGGGTGTCTCCAAGGGGAAAGCCCGACAAGTGGCTCCATATAGCTCTTTTCCCTTTTTCTTTGATCTGCCTTATCTGGGAGGAGAATTCCTACAGAACTGGAACAACCTGACAGCGGGAAAAACCCAGAGCAGGGCCCAGTGGTTGTGTTTAACATCAACCCTCTCCCTGAACCCCCTCCCTGCCCCCCTGAGACCCAGTTAAACAGAAAACCCAAGCGGGGATCAAAAGGTCTGGTTGGTTCTGGCAGCTGAGCACGGGGAGATGTTTCACAAAGTAAATGTTGGGTGATAAATAATAAATCAAGAGAACTGGAGTAAATAGGTTTCTACCCTCAGCAATTGGCTCCACGAGATGTGGTGCCTGGGAAGGCTGGAGCACTCAGGAATTAGCATTTTGAACCCAAACACAGCAACCCCGAACTGGTTAATCCCCCATAATCCACCTAAACCCCGTGGGAACTTTGGCCTCTTCCTGCCTGGGCCATACAAGAGGTTTCCCACTGCTCCTTTCCAGGAAATCTCATTCCTTAAGTACAGCAAGGTCTCATATCAGGGAGGAATCCTTCCCTGGGAGGGTGGGCAGGCCCTGGCACAGCTTGCCCAGAGAAGCTGTGGCTGCCCCAGCCCTGGAAGTGTCCAAGGACAAATCTTTGCCTCAAAACTTGATGCAGAGCAGAAAAAATCCCCCCAGCAATCCTCCCAAAGCCCTTATAAATTGGTGGCCCCAAAGGCATCCCATGGCCAGCGTTCCCCTGGCTGGCACACAGCCCAGGCAAGTGGTAACAGCAAGAAGTGTGTCCTGTGTGTCCAAACCCAGAACTCAACACAAGACACCAACCAAAGACACGCCAGGAGGTGACAGAAACTGAATTAGCCAGAAAAGAGCTGTTGATGCCCCTCCTGGAGGGGCCCTCGCCACCAACCCCCCAGCTCTCAGGGTTTCGCCTTCCATCTGCACCTCATCCCCCTGGGGTGCATGGTGAACCCCCAGGGTGTCACTGAGCAGTCAGGAAGCCCCAGAGGGTTTGGTGACAGCAGGCAGATGTCCCCTCCATCCCCTCCAAGGGCTGGCTGGTGGTTTTCCTCCAGCTGGGCTTCCCCATGCCCTGCACACACCAAACACCAACCGGCCCCATCGCTCCTTTCTGGCCCAAAAAAACCCCAAAAACCAATCAAGCTCCCACGCACTGGATGTGCCATTCCCGACAAATCAATGCTATTGATCAAATCAGAAGGGAAACCAGCAGGAGCAGGAGGCAGCAGGAAGTGCTGAGCTCATTTTTGGGGTGAGCTACGGAACATCACTGGAGGAACATCGACGGCTTCCGCTCCCCTTCCCGCATTGTGGGAACAACCTGCCATGCAAAATAAGGGAGAAGATTTTTCTCCCTTGACTCAGGGAGATGTCCCTCCAGCACAGGAAAGCTGGGGGAATACAGAGCACCACGGAGCAAGTGGGAAAACATCCCGAGTCTCCTGGGAACCGGCACGGGACAGGCCGTGCTGGGACAATCCAAGGTCAAACAGCTGGGCTGAGGGCAAAGGGCCAGGGCAGGTCAAGAACATCCAGAAGAGCTGAGCTAAAAAATGATAATAATAACAATAATAATAATAAAAAAAAAAGGCTGGTGTCACGAGCTGGCTGCTGCTCTCCCGGGGCTCTTCCAGGCCTGCAATCGCCGCCCTGCTCGGCACCGTTCCCACCAGCTCTACACGAGCCTGCACTGGGGTGGTGGAATCTGCTGCTTCGTAATTTGGCTTATTTATCTACTGTCCCTCTAAGGCAGAGGGCTGGAAAACCCTCTGGAGAGCCAGCATCTTCCTGAAATCCCCAGGACAGGCTCAAGAGTGCATCAGGCAGCGCCCAACTTCAGGAGTGAGGAGCCGCCTCCAACTGCTCACACCCCGGACCAGCAGGAGCCTGCCAGTGGCATTTCAGAGGATTCCCAGAGGATTCCAGGCAGTTATCATCATTTTATGGGAATAACCTTATTTTTGAGGCACTCCTCTTTCAGCCTAAGTCAGGTGTCTGCCTCGGAATCGGCTCTGCCCCTGTCTCAAAGAGCTCCACATCACCTCATTCCTCCCAAATTCAAGCAGAGCAGGCTGAGGCAGAGATGAAAAGGACCATTTTAAGATGTAAATGGCTGGAGGTTGGCAGGTTTTTTACAGGGTTTGCTTTAGGGCAGTCGTGGGAGAAGCTGAATTTGGGTTTGATTTTTTTTTTTTTAGCTTCTCATTCTAAAGCCAGTTTCCTAATTTTGGCCACGGAAGAAATACATGAGCCATCCACAGTGCTCTTAAAAATGGGAAAGCTTTAAATTCAGCACAATATTTATCATTTTGACTTTTTCCTTTCTGCCTTCTGCTGCTGGTCAGGAATAAAAGGTGGTTTTAAGCAGCCCCCATACCTGGGGCTGCCCCCAGCAACCAAAAAACCAGCCACACTCCTGAGTTTCATAACATAAAAATTAACAGTCCATGAAAATATTCTTTTATGGTTTCCCTCCCTGAACAACGAGTGCTGGTTCTGGGAGACACGAGGCAGTGCTGCTAAAACAAACACCAGGAATTTGTTAAAGGACTTCCTCGTTGGTTTTGTTTGCTTAGAGCAAGTACAAGACCAAAATCAATTGATGAAGTCCATTAAGAGCTCTGCCCCCATCAAGGAGCAAAAAAAAACCCAACTCTCCCCAACCTTCACCTCTCCTGCTCAGCACCAGGAAATTCGGGGTGGAAAGAGCAAAACACCCTCAGCATTTCAATGTCCCCTCCAATACCTGCAAAAGCCCTTTGGAATTATATTTTCCTGCATTTTGGAGACAGGCTTTGCATTCCAACTCCTGTGTTTGGACAGAAGCTGAAGTGGAAAACCTGTGAGATCCGGGTGATGCCAACTGGAATCATCCCCAGGAACGCCACTGACCACACACCGAGCTGGGCTTTGCTAGAGGTTCTTCCTTCCAGGATATGGAACTGAAATCCCCAGGGATTAGGGGTGAAATTCCCAGGGAAGATCTCATCCCTCCCAAGGCTGTGATTATTTTTTTTTCCCCCCCACAAAAGCCCAGGAGAGGACCCTGCACATCCATTGTCCGGCTGCCCCTCCCACCCTCCCTGCTCCTCTTGTCCAGCACATCATCCCTCAGGATAACGGAGAGGCTTTGCATTAGGGATTTTCTATCCCTTTTTCCCCTCACAGCTCCAGCAGCAATAAAAGAAATGAGAATTCCAGCTGAATTTCTGAGCCAACAGTTGTGGCATTACTGAAGATGACACAGCAAGGGTGATCCCTTCAAACGAGGGAAAGAAGGAGTGAAAAATCTGCCAGTGCCATCAAGGTTCTGTGAGGCCTGAGCAGAGCAATCCAGGCAGGAGGGCAACACATCAGCTGGCAGGAGACCCTTCGGGCTTCCCAAAGACTCCACAAAAAAAAACCAAAGCCCAAAAAGAGGGAATGTGCTCAGGACTCGTTCCTGATTCCCAACCTTATGCAAGAGCAATACAAGCCCAACATCTGGGATTTGTGTGACACGGCAGAACGTGGGAACAGCACCAGAACCAGTCAGCAAAATGAGCTCCCTGTAAATCACTGCAGCACAGCTCCCATTCTTCTACACATCCCGGAGCTTTTCCCAGTTTTCCCAGCAAGCCACGTGGAACAAGAAACAAATCTCTTTGGGGTCCAAAAAGCACATTTACACCCGGGGTGGTGGGTGGAAGGACAGAACCTTCCCCCCATCCCACCTTGTCCTTTCCATGTGTAAATAATACACTTGGAACATTTCCTTCCCAAACTGTGTATTCATGCAATTCACACTCAGAAGAAATAAATAAATAAGTAAACTAGCATTGACACAGCGCCCCAGGAATGCTAATGGAGCATCCCCAGCACGCCAGGAATTTTTTCCTCCTGCTGCTCCTTTCATGGCTCAGCAGGAAAATGGTGACAGGAGGAGCTCCCTGGGGACAAGTGGGACCTGAACTTGAGGGGGGTCAAGTCACAGCTACTGTTTGAGTTACTGCCATCCTAAAATCAATCTTTGGGGGAGGTACAGAAGTCCTGGCACTGAACTAGACAATACCACGCTTCACAGTCTCCTGAGTGCCAAGTAAATCCCCAAACTGCGGATTAAATCCCCTTTTTTCCTCCTGTGTAAAGGTGTTTTCCCACATGCTTTGCCTGGATCCCGATTCCTCACCCTGAAGCCTCCAAACCCCCGGATGAGGGACGTGGTTCTTCCTTCTCTGGCTTGAATCAATCCATCAGTGTCCTCTGCAAAGCTCTCGGAGCTTCCCCCCAGCCGTGGCTCATCCCGGGAGCAGGGATGGACAACCCTGCAATGTGAAACAGGTGGCTTGACCTGGTCTAGGATGGCTGCACTGAGGACTCGAGGCTTGTCAGGATTCTGCCAGGGCTCCTTCTCCCCGTGTCCAACCTGCCAGCAGCACGGACCTGCCACCAGCAACTCCTCCAGGGACTTGGGCAGGTGACACCGAGCCACTGTGAGGGCAGCAAAGCTCGGTGTGCACCACTTCCCTCGGGTTTATCCCCTTCTCAAATTGAATCCCAACCTCGAGCTCGGGCTATCTGAGTGGAAGGGAAAGGATGGGAGAAGGACAAGCGGTTTTCCAGGAAACCAGCCGGGATCAGGCGGACTTTGAGCCACCCCCCTTCTGCCACCTCATGCCGTGTCCCGTCACAAAACCGACTCAGATAGTCGGTTCAAGGACTTGCAGAGCTGAGATCTGCAGGAACAAGGCACTGAGGGGAAGGGGGGAGATGCCTGCTGTCTGCCTTTCCCGCTTTCCAGCGCTCCCTGTCATTCCCTCTGCTCCGCTCGCCTCGCCGTGACTTTCCGGAGAGGACGGGCACGGATGCAGAGGGGGCTCTGCAAGGAGAGCTCCACAAACCACATTAGCTCTCCCAAAAACCCCTCTGCCTTTCAATCAAGCCAGCCTGAATACCTTCAATAATAAAATCTCCTTTCAAGATGATGTGATCAAAAGTGACATAAGCGAAATAAAGGGGAGGGGGGGGGGGAAAAAATAAAGATTAAAAAGAGAGAGAAAGAGAGAGAGAGAGAGAGAGAGAGAGAAATGGGTTGTCCTGGCAACTGGCCTACCTTCCCAGCACTCCAGGATTAGTGCAGGAAATAAATGTTTTCTAATTAAATTCATAAAAGGTGGCATTTATCAGAGGGTGACCACTTAAGGTTTTGTTGTAGAAATGGTTATTTTCTTGCAGCGGAAGGATTTAATAATGGCCTGGCTTTGATCTCAATGCAACACTTACATCCTCTTTTAATTGAACAGAGGAGGGGTTTTCCCACTTTAAACAATAATAGCAGAAATAGTGAATAAAGCCTAAATCAGCCCCTCAGATTAGGAAGGACTGGCTGTGAACAGCCTCTCCCGTGCAATGATATAATTCCACTGTAATTACCCCGGATTTCTGACGCTCTGGGAGAGATGGAATCACCCCCACGGTGCTGAAACACAAACCACTCAGCATTCCCACTCAGCATTCCCACCACCAGCCAACTGGGAACCTGCAGTTCTCTCCTCCAAGGTCAAGGATGGCAGCACTGCCAGAGCAGCCTTGGAGAAAAGCTGCCAGGCCTCATAAATATCCCTCAAAGCCGACCTTCCCTCCTCCAGACCCGGAAAGCAGCAAAGGACTGGTGGGAGCTGGAGACACAAGAAGGGCGGCACTGGAGCGGCTTTTCCACGCACCTTTTGGAGCCCCAGGGGAAAAAAAAGGGGAAGCAAGAAGCCTCAGATTGGGTTCTCAAACTGTTAGAGGAGCAGAACTCGTCCTGCAGTTGGATTAGCACGCTGTGATTCCCACAGGATGCCAGGATGGCTCAGCCTGGAGCGGGGACTGGTGCTGTGGGAAGGCTCGGGAGAGCGGAGAGGCTTCAAGCACATCTCTTAAGGCTCTGAACTCCGGGACCTCTGGAGATAAACAGTCTAAATTAGGCAGCAAAACATTCCAGGCTCCCTAGCAAAGCCATCCATTTCGGAGAAGCCCTTGGAAAGCCAGGAGTCCACCGGAGATGGCCAGAGGGACAGCAAAACATTCCACGGTGACTCCGAGTGACCTCGCAGGGATTTCAACAGAAAACGAGCGTTTTACTCCGAGACTCCACGTTCCTCAGAAAAGCAGCAGCTCTTTTAGAGTGCTGCTCATCTAAATAAATCTATTTAGATGAGTTCACAGACTGAACTGGAAGCGGGGAAGAGCACAGGCGGGAAGGCAAGGCATCTGATGAAATATTTATCATTCAAAACCAACGGAAAAACAGCCACGAGGAGGGAAGTGTATTTTTAAAGAGGCTCCTTTTGCCACGTGCAGTTCTGAGGAAGAATGATGGGAACAGCAAAAACCCGCCTGGGAGGAGTAACAGGGAACAAGAAAGGGGAGGGAGGCAGGGGGAGACCTCACCAAGTCCTGGAAAAGCAGGCATTTTTTTACACAGAGGTGTGACAAAGAACCACTGTGGGCTTTTCCTCCTCCTCCCTAAAACTGATGACCTGCAGAGATTTCAAATCTTAGGGACAACAGCAGGACACTGAACTCCTTCCACACCTGCCCTTCCCAAAGGCAGATTTTCCAGGGCTCTGAGCACCCCCAGGTCCATGGGACAAAGGTGACAACAACCCCTCCTCTAATCAAACATCATTCCATGCACAACTGTGGCACAACAAGTGTTGGGAGCCTGGACAGACACAACCAAAGTCTGTCCCTGCCTCATCCACCACCTGCCAATCACTTGCTGGGCTGCATTTCCCTAATTTTCCCATTCCTTGCACGATGGTAATTTCAAGCTGCCAAGATCCAACAACCTCCTCCTTCAGACGAACAGGATCAACAGCAACACCCTGTCTTACAACTGCTTCCACTTATTTATGATCTCTCAAAGATTCAATTAGCTCCAGTTTACTCGGCTGTGAGATGGGGATGGGATCTCAGCTCAGCTTCAGAGCCCCCATCAATCAGCAGATGAATTATTCATGGTTTTACAAGGTCTCATTAGCTCTGCTCTTTCATACCTGGGAACACACACGTGCCCCAAGCTTTGGCTGATCAAGAACTTTCATCTCACTGATTGCAATCCTGGGAGAAATTCCCTCTGCTGTTCTCAGACAGCTCAGGTCTCACCATGGAAATAGGGATTTGGGATTCCTCAGCGTCACCAAGTCCTGCTCTCACTCTCCTGGAGTAACTCTCAGGCTGCATTTCTTCCATCTCAATGCCCGAGGTTTTGATTTATCCACACACCTACAGAGCACTACCCAAAAAAAAAAAAACCAACCCATAAAATATTCCTGAAAGACGCTGCGAGAGGAAAAAATATCATCATGCTCAGAGCCCGTGATGGGAGGTGACTTGGCTTTAACAGATCAGTCAATACTGCCTGGTGAAAAATGGACCTTCTGATGGGTTTCAGTGTCTGCTCTGCCTTGAATAGCAAAAGCACTTAAGTGCTTGTGCAGAGGCTGCTCTTTCATTGAGAATTTACTGCCAGGGCAGTGGCTGGGGGGGCACTGGCATGAGCAGATAAACTGCCAGGCCCTGGAGATACCCATCATCCATTATCCTCCTGTCTGTGCCTTGCCAAGGAGCCACTGCCCATGCACAGGAGATTTCTTTGTCCTGTCGGATTCAGCCCGTAAATTAAAGAGAAACCACTCCCTTCCTTCGAGCTGAACGTTATTGGAGCTCCTCAATCGCTCCCTTTTTGTTCAAACACTCGGTTTGCCTGCTGGGAAGCAGGTGAGTCCAGCACATCGACTCCCTGGGGGCGCCCAGCTCTCCATGGGAGGTGTCACTTGGGCACCTTCATCAGATGGGGCTGCCCCATCCCTGGAGGTGTCCAAGGTCAGCCTGGACAGGGCCTGGAGCACCCTGGTGCAGTGGGAGGTGTCCCTGCCCATGGAAACACAATGATCCCAAAGTTCCCTTCCGACCCAAACCCTTCCAGGATTCCATGACTTGTCCCCTGTTGTCCCTCCCAGAGGATCCAGCTCCTTCCCCCAGCTCTTGCCACCACCCCAAGCAGCCCTTCAGCTGAAACACAGCACAGGCCCAGCTGATTCCCAGGGCTGGGACTCCCCCTCAGGAGGTGATAAAAGTTTGTAGGATGTCCAGGATGATGGATACATGTGGCCCTCCAAAATCCCCCTCTGCAAGGAATGCCAGGAAAATCCCAGGAATCAGAACCCTGAACTCTTCACAAAAAAATCTCTCAGTGAGGAGGTTCAATCCCTACTTTTGGCTGTGCCTGGAGACATTATCCATAAAATAATCCCAGTGTCAGCCCTTGCTGGCTCAGGGGACTGATCCCATCCCACAGCACCTCCTATGGAGCTGATAACCATGGAGCAAGCCTGGATCAGAGCTCCTGGATCAATCCACCTCATAACACCAGACAAATGAGTTGGGATCTGAAGCTGAGCAACTTCTTGTAGGACAGGAGATGAGATGCTGAGTGTGGGGGGTCCCTGCCCCAAAGTGCTTCTAAACCCTTCTTCCAGGAGGGTGAAATTCAGGAATTTCAGGCAGGAATTTCACCTCTGGCATTGCAAGGGGACAGGAAAAAAGTCAAAAGCACCAAATCCAAACTAAAGACTTGTTTTAGGGGCAATAAACACCCCAATGAACCTAAACCCCAACACCAGGTGATTCCTGGTGGGACATGTCCAGTTCACATCCCCTCCCACCATCCCAGTGCCGGGTGCTGATCCAGGTGGCAATTCCCACCTTGCCTATAAGTAGAGAGGAAAAAACATGTTTTACCATTTCTTTCCCCACCATCCTGCACCTGTGGGACTGTTCAAACAGCCCCAGAGAGCCCAAACACCCAGCCAAGCTCAAAGGGGGCTGTGAACTAATTATTACCTGGTGCATAATTAGCCCACATTTCCCAGGATTTCCTCCCAAAATGCCCAGCACTGGCTCACCAGGGGGTGGATCAAACATCAAACCCCCACACTGGGAGGCAAAGGCTGCAGCAATGGTGGGTTTAGGGGGGGAAAAAAAAACCCACCAGAAAGGAAGGGATCAGGTTGGGAGTTTTTGGTGAAACGTTAAAACTGTTTAAAAAACAAACAAACAAACCTCTCTGAACTTGCAGGTGCAGGAGAAGGGAGCACAGGGGGTGATGCCTCCTCGATATAAATCCCTTGGCTGACATTAAAAGGAGCTTTATCTGCCCATCCAAGGCGGTGGCCCCGGAGCCAGGCAGGGGATCAGGGACATCCGTTGCCATGGGAATGTTATTACCAGGAAACAGGGCTCAAGGTGGAGAGGAAACCCCAGAGATTCATTAGCAACAGGTTCCCATGGCAACAGCTCCAAACTCATTAATAGTTCTCCCTTCCCTTCTCCCCACCCCAAATAAAAAAGCAACAAACAACTTTTTTTTTTTTTTTTCAGGTGAAAATCCTGTCAAAATCCTCTGGGAAGGCTCAGCAAAGGAGGAGGTGAAAAAAGACAGCACAGAGATTCCCCTGCTCACCTCCCCAATTTACTTTTTTCACCTGTGATATAAAATAAAAAGAAGATTTTAGGGTGGGCACTCCCCATCACGTCAAGGGCTCTGAGCTCTCCTGCTGCACGAGGTCAAAATAAGGAGATTAAAAGTGAGAAAGGGACAAAAGTTCAGGGGTTTCCTCCCTCCTGCCCAGCCCAAAGGGCTCTGCCACGTCCCCCACGTCCCCTCTATCCACATCCTCCCATCAGGACCTGCTTTCCTGGCTAAATTTGGGCGCCCTGGATTTCCAAAGTGCAATTCCCTTCCCGTCCTACAAACACAGCTGGGCTGCAGGAAGTGTTACTACTGAGAGAGGGAGCAGAAGGTGGAAAAGATGGGGAAGGGAAGTCAGAGGAAGGAGAACGAGCCCCAGACTCTGGCACTGCTCCCTCTCCTTCCCTCACAACAAATTCCCTGTCTGGGCAGGGAAATCCCAGCTTGGAGTTTTCGTGGCACTTCCAGGGAATCCCTCTGTGCTGAGAACATCCCAGCTCAGGGATGTGAGACAGGTTAAGTCTGACTCGGGAGAGGAGGGGGAAGGAGATGGAAACTTGGATGGCAACGAAGAAAAACCTCTCTGTGTTCTGCTGTACCAGCGAATTTCCTGGGAATGAGGAAACACCTGGGAGCCACAGGAGGGAATTTATCTGGACCAGAGAGAGCATCCCCTGGGAGCAGCTGTGCAATACACACCACAGGGTCAGGCAGCACAGAGGAAACCCTGATTCTTTCAATAAAAACTCCTTTTTTTTTCCCAGCCCACTTGAGCTTTTCTCCATTTACACCTGTTGTGCTTTTTTGGGGAGCAACTGAAGTTTAAGGGACAGCAACACTTGACCCATATAAATACATATATATATATATATAAAAATATGAATATTCCTGGGAAAAGATCCCCTTCCAGACCTTTATGCCTCAAAACCTCAGCCAGGCTTTAACACACAGAGCTCACACTGAGCTCAGCTGAAAAAAGGGGCTTGAAAAGCATTTCCCCACTTCATTCTGCTGATATTCTATTCTATATTTCCCAAAATGAAGGCTCTGGTGGTTCAAAACCTTTCCCAAATCCACAGTTCAGACCAGACTCAATGCCAAACCCGTTCCTGTGATTTTTCCTACAGGTTTCAACGAGCTTTCTCCCAGGACAATTAGGAGGTGTGTGGAGTATTAAGTGTTCTGGAGCACTTCTGTAACAATAGTGATTCCTCTCCAAGCCAAATAATATTGAATTAACTGTAATAATAGTCTAATAACTAAACAAGCCTGGGGGGAGAACACATGGCTTCTATTTTTTTCATGTTTGCTTGCTTTCCATAAATGAAAGATAATCTCTTATGATAAACTAATAGGAATATCAAACAAATCAAACCAGCCCCCTGGGTTTTATCCTCTGCAGTTACAATAAAAAGGCTCAGGCAATATTAGCCAAAGACATTTCACATGCAAATATTCAAACCCAGCCTAGGGCTGCCAGACTTCCAGGAGGGGGTTTAGGACCTCCAGCCTAAGCTCTCAGTCAGATGCCAAACAGTAAAACCAGTATTTTTGGCTGGAAGAGCCTCCCACATCAGAGGAACTGTCAGATAGTGCAGATTAACACATTTGGGAGAGATATATATAAAATAAATCTATATACATGCACATATATATGAGTTCTTTGGTTTCTATAAATAGCAGACTGTGCTCACAGCTGACAGAAATCTGATCAAATCAATAAATAATCAGGTTTAAGGCAATTTTTTTCCCTGCTTGTTAATGTCAGGGCAAGGTTTCCAAACTTTTCCCTCTCTGGACAAGGAGATCCCTTTTGGGAATGCACATCTACCATGGATCTGTTCCAAGGCTTCCAAGGAACAAATTAATTCCTCCTGCACTTTAAAAATTCAGCCCTAAGCAGATGAACTGAACACTGGTTATTCATAACACAGAAGAGCCACCAAGTCTAAGATAAAAAGGGGATCCCACCCAGGGATTCCTTCCTCCAAAGAGCTCCCAACCCCACAATTACTTGCAATTTCAATTTTAACAAATCCAGCCCCAGATGACACAAAATCTGACATCACAACTGGTTTTCCTTGGAGCAATTTAAAAGCAAGAAGCCACTTCAGAGCCTCTTCATTGCAGCTGCTTGGGATGTTCTTTAAATTCACTGTTACAGAGGGGCTGGAAAGAGAGGGAGCAGCCAGGAAACTCCCAAGCTGCCCACAAATGTCCTTCAATCTGCCTTTCCTTTAATTCTGCCTCAACAGGGTGGAGATTTTATCCCATCCTGTGATGGGTCAGAAATAATGCACTTGTTAGGATGGGGTTTGAGGATGGAAGGAGCAAAGTCAGGGAATGCGATTTCATCTTTCACCATGACAAGAGGGGGAGATTTGGAGAAGAAGGATCTCAGGGGTGGTCAGGAGGGAGTTTTGGCTCATGCTGGGACAGTCCAGCTGAGCTGGGGGAAGGCAGGACCAGAGCCATGTCCTGCAGGAAAAGCTGAGGTGTGGGAATGCAGGATGCTTTTAGAAACATCTAGAGCTTAAATGTAAAGTATTACTCTAATACTGGTTGTTTCATTGGCATAACAAGTGGAATTAAAACCAACTTGCCCCGGGTAGGATTAAAAGACTCAGGATTTTAAATGCCCTGTTAAATGTTGCTGTGGGTCCTTGGAAACTGTGGGATTGTGGCCTTGAACAGTTTCCCAGGATACCTACACTGTAAATACCTTCACCTGGAGGACCTGTCCTCCTCTCCTGCAAGGTTACAGAATCCAAATGGGTTGGAAGGGACATTAAAGCCCATCCAGTGCCACCCCCTGCCATGGGCAGGGACACCTTCCACCAGCCCAGGTTGCTCCAAGCCCTGTCCAACCTGGCCTTGGACACTTCCAGGGATCCAGGGGCAGCCACAGCTTCTCTGGGCAACCTGTGCCAGGGCCTGCCCACCCCCACAGGGAAGGATTCCTTCCCAATATCCCACCTAATCCTCCTCACTTTCAGTTTAAACCCATTTAAGGAAGACTTCCATTCCGAGGCCATCATTCTGGTACCTCTCACCACAGCCAAAATTCACTTCAAATAAGCTTCTAGAGAAAAGGAAAATCAAGGTATTTTATGTCTCTGTATAAAACAGTGATTCCTCCCCTCAAGGGCAGTATTTTATCTGCTGCATAACGAGAGGAAGAAATCCCATCAGACTAAAAGCAAGAGTTAAAAGCGCTGCAAAAACTGCTCCAGGTTCCCTCCCCCCAAAAAAAATCACTCTGGATCTCTGCAGCCTCTGGCTTCAGGACATGGTTTCATCTTTCAGCATAAAAAAAAAGCCCTGCAGGCCTCTTTCAATGTATAAATGGCCTAAAAACCCAGGGAAAGCCACGTCCCTCCTGAGCTCTTGACTGATCCGTGCAGGGAAGATTTGCCACAACACCAAAACAACAGGAAACAAATGTGTGGAGATGAGGGAAGATGATCCCTCCTGGAAGGGTGATCCACCAGACTGTATCACTGCCTCTAAACTGGCTTTAAATGAAGAATTCCAAGTATTTCTATTTCTCTTTAAGCAAAGCCATGGAAGTCTCAGCTCAGCAAGCCAGCCCAGAGACCGTTCAGGATCTCTTGGAACAATCTTGCTACAAAACCAGCAATGACAACATTATCAAAACTCTCCAGGTGGAGACCCCGAGGTGTTTAGCCCAAATCTCTCTGTTTCCCGATTTCCAGCAGCCCTGAGCTTCTGTAAGTCAGCAACTGCAGGCACCAAGGTGCTCCCTGGCCTCGATTAAATCCTTTCAGAACCTCTGGCTTTCACGCTGACGTTCACTCAGAGCTCCCAAAAACCCTGAGGTCTGCAAATCCTGCACAAAGCAAGGTCACCCCCGTGTCCTCCTGCAGCCTCATGGCCCATCTCATCCTGAGATAGGTGCAAATCCCACAGGAAAACCTGCTTTTCCTGCTTCTCCTGCTTCCCCCTTCCTGAGAAACGCTGTCCCTTCCTCGGGCTGCTTCTTCACCACCAAACCCAGGGTTTTCAGTCCCCACTGATGGTCAGTGGCTGAGTTTGCCTTGGGCAAGGGAACAGCCACACAGTTTCATGGAATCATGGAATCATTTAGATTGGAAAAGCCCTGGGAGATCATAGATCAACCGTTCCCCCAGCACTGCCCAGGCCACCACTGACCCCTGTCCCCAAGTGCCACATCCACGTGGCTTTTAAATCCCTCCAGGGATGGGGACTCCCCCACTGCCCTGGGCAGCTGTGCCAGGGCTGGAAAACTCTTTCCACGAAGAAATTTTCCATACTATCCAACCTGACCCTCCCCTGGCACAACTTGAGGCTGTGACCTGCAGGCTGTGCTGAGGATGTGTCCCCAAAAGATCCAAAAGCTGGATCTTTTTTCCCCAGAGATCGATCACTTGGCCTAAAGAGAGAGAGACCTTTCCTGCAGCCTTGCCTTGTTTCTGTCCTTGGGAAACACCACCTGAATCCAGATTTCTGTTCAAGAAAACATCTCTGCTTTCTCAGAGCGACCAACCATTCAGAGTGATGGAGTAAAAATCAACACACAATGAAGAAGTGCAGATGAAACAGCAAGTTTTTTAAAAAATAAATAACCAGAAGTGCAGAGCTCACAACAGACTGGGGGTTAGTGAAGTTCCTGGGGTTGGCTGACATCCACCTCCAAAACCACAGAACTCCAAGGAAAATCAATGCCTGCTCCTGCAGCCACGGCCACCAAAGAGGCTGCTGGTGGATTCAGGGTGTGAGATCCCACCAGGCACAGGGGAGAGGGACAGGGGAGGAAGGAGACCCTCATCATCCCAGGAGCATCCTGGAGGCATTGGGATCCTCCCCAGGACAGGTGGTTCTCACCCCTGCTTTTAAAAACACCTCTTTTATTTTGGTTTTTTTTTCCCTATTTCACCTCTTTCTCCTTGTGATACTAAGACAGCCTGGCCTAAATCTGAACTCAGCTCCAGCAAGGCGAGGCAGAGACCCCCCTGAGCTCAAACTGATTTCCATGTGTCCATGATTAACTCCATCAGACACAGGGATATTTTGCCAACTTTTGTCACACGCTCTTCGAGTTTCGCCGTGACAGTCGGAGGAGTTGTCAGCAGCCTTGTGTCCAAAGACAGGGAATAAGGGGGAAAAAGGGCCACAATCCTGGCCCCTCCTGCCCATGGCATTGCAGCCCAGCCCTCCCTCACCTCCTGCATCCCCCTGGAAGCGCTCAGAGTTAAGCACAGCTCTGAAGTTGGCACAGGAGCAGAACGAGGAGGGAAGGAGATAAAGTTGTGCTTCCAGCTGAGATTTAAAGCTGCTGAGTCAATGAGGCAGAGAGGGAGCACGGGGGAGAGAGAGTGGTGCAATAACTACTCTGTCTTCAGCCAGGAAAGATGAACAAATTGGCTCCAAATTGCCCTCCTTCATTTCCTAGCTGGCTGGACACACCTCATCCATCAGCTGCGTCCCTGGAGCCCTCCACCCTCATCCTCCTCAACCACAGAGGGACCAACTCAACAAAACAGGCTCAACCCAAGCTCCACGTGGTTCCCACACAGCCATCCTCAGCCCTTCCCAACCCAATTTCCCCCACTTTGCAGCAAGATCCATCCTCTCCTATTAATTCACTCTCCCAGCGTGCTTATTATTTAAGCTCTGCATTCCTTTAACTCTCCACCCTGCCTGGAGACACAGTCTGCAGAAAAGGCACAATGCAGAATAAAAAAAGGAACTGCCACCCTGGGGCTGAAGGCACCTGATGCTGAACCTCCCCACCCTGGAAACACAGCCAAGATGTTCCTCCAAATCACTGGTTTTATGGAAAGCTCCTTTCCATGCAGGATGCATTTCAGCTCAAGGGGAAAGGATGGCTCCTGGAAGCAGCTCCTAAGCTGCCAGGCACCTGGCTGGAGGTTTTACTCCCTAAACCTCATCCCAAGGGCCTCAGGCATGTTTTACAAGCCTTTCCCAACAGATCCCTGGATTTCCATCCCCATATTTCCACTCACAGGACAGTTCCTTCCCCTCCTGCACATCAAAGGGAACTGGTGCTCCCCAGGATGCTCTGACCCCTCACCACAGGGCAAGGCTGCACCATGCAGAAAACACATTTCTTTTCCAACTCTCTGCTTTGCCTGGACTTCTTCAAACACCAAAGGCACGAAAGCACCACATCCCTCCAGCACAGCCTGACGCTCTCCCAGGACACCAACCCCACGTGCTCCCCCTTCCACAGCCTTGGAATGAGATGTAAAAAGCTGGAGTCACGTTCACCTCAACAGCAGATACTCGTTTTTGGCCAACAAGCAGCTGTGCAGTCAGCAGGGAGGGGGCCTGATCAGGTGCTCCCCACGTCAGGTTGGGTTTTATTTAACGGGATGGCTCTCCCAAGTCATACATCTCCAGCAGCCTGGGCTGAAGGAAGCGCTGCCTGATGTTTACAGTAACAAATCTAATCATCAAATCCAGTCTGGTAAATGACAAACTGTTTATTTTCCCCTCACATGAGGAATTCTTATAAAACTGCCGAAACGTTCCATTTAAAAGTCATTTACGTGGCGACGCTCTGGGTATTGTCATAAATCAGGGGAAAGAGCCTCAGGAATCGTTTCAGAGCCTCAAAATAATCCCAAAGAGGAATCTTCTCTTCACGCTTCAACTGAGGAACATACAAGTGTGTATGTATATATATATATATATATTTGTTTTTCCCCTTAATTAAGACAAAAGGATAAATGGGAATTTTGGAGACACAAGTTGAGCAGCAGGTGCTGAGGGCTGGCTGGATGCTTCCACCTCCCTGTCCTGGTGGGATCACAGCACACTTTGGATCCTTTACAATCTCCTGCTTTTGGGGCTTCCCAAGTGGGGGAGCCCAGCCAGGCATTTAAGGCACAGGGAATAAATAACACCCTAAATTCTGTCCATATCTTCCCAACTGGTTCCACCAAAGGAATGAAACTGGGTCAGCCCAAAGGTTTATCCACCTCCTGTCCTTGGCAGGGTAAATACACAGAGAAAAAGAACATAAACCCAAGGGAAAGCAAAGCAATAACCTTCCCTGGATTCAGCACCTGGTGGGATCTCTTGATCCAAAGGTCAGTAGAATAAATAAAACTGAATTAAACTCCCAGGCTTTACCAAAGAAGCAGCAGATTCCTGCTATAAATTGTTAAATATCATTTTTTTCCAAGCAGCGGCACCAGAGGCCTCCAATCTGTACCAGAACATAGGTCCTGACCACACTCCAACCCCACTGATGTCCAGGAATATCTCCAAGGGGAGGTTCTGCTCCAGATTATGGAGATCAGAAGCCATTCATGTCAAAGCAGGTGTAAAAGGCAGATCATGGGATCACAATCAGGTCCCCATAAGTTTATTTCTGAACCTGGAATCCTTTCATCAGCACGGCTGAAACCTTCAGCTGGAGGACAACTGAGCCCTCAAAGCTCTTCAGGTAAATAATTCACACACTTCCAGGAAAAAAAAGGGACCAAAAAAAAATCACTTCTTTCCCATCCTGCTCTAGTTTGAAGGATGTCAGCAGGGAAAGCCAGCTGAAATCCCACACTTCCCCCAGAGAGGGAACTGAGTGTCCACCCACATCTCACTTCAGATCCTAATTCGCTCCCTCCTCACCACCCGTGGTCAGACCCTTCCCTGGGAGCTGCAGCAGCCAAGATTTGGTACCTAAAGGCTCCTGAGAGCTGTCCCTGCACAGCCAGGGAGAGCAGTGCTCCTGGAGCAGGGGGGCACCAGGCACACGTGGGAAAACACCAAGACCAGGCTGTTTTTCCAGCCAAAAGAGGTTATCCAGGCTCAGCACTACCCAGGAATTTGAGCAACACTCAGCCCCCCAGTGAACACACGTCTCCCTGATCCCTAAAAACATTGCCAGGAAACCGGGATACCCAAGGGGCTGCCTCGTAAGACCCCCAGGATTTGTGTCCAAGAGGAGCAGTTCAGGAGAGTCATCCATTATCCACATTCCAGGGGAGCTGCTGGGTCTGCCCTGGGAGCTGCAGCCACCAGTCTGTGAACTGGGATAGAGCACTTCCACCCACCAGAAAGGCAAACCAGACCCTGCCCACAGCCCTGTGACCTCACAGTGAATTTATCCCAAACTTCCTCCAGCCCTCTGCAAAGAGCACCTGGAAAAACACGAACCAACCCTACTTCTATCAAGCAGGCACAGGATTAAGGGCTATTCCAGAAATCCTCTGATAAATGTGGAGCTTTCTTCAGGCCCAAGTGATTCCCTCCAGAAGGGCTGAGATGTTCACAGCTGCCCCGGGATCCAGCCTGCCCAATTCCCCTTCACATTTACGGGCCGGACAGAACAAGAACTCCCATGGGAAGACTGATTGTTTTTTTTTCCTCAGCTTTCTTTCCAGTGTACATCTCTTCAGGGTGGAAGCTCAGCCAGGCTGTGAATGAAGCTTTTGGAAGGCTCTTGGCTGTCCAGCCTGCAGGAAGGGCAGCACGTCACGGCGCTCCAGAGAAAACAACGCCCCGGGACGCGCCAGCAGCGAGGAGCCCGATTGATCCCGTCCCTCTTGGCAGCCCTGTGACACACACACACACACACACCAGGGCTGGGAGCCTTTTTAGGGATGCTGGTCCAGGCATTCCAAGGCAGACAGCATCCCGTGGCTGGCTGGTGCCCTCGCTGCGGCAGGGGGGGCAGTGCTTGCTTGGCACTGGAGCGCTCCGGGAGCCGCTGGAAGTTGTGCAGAAAGGCTGGACGGCATCCAACGGGAGACTGGAGCAGAGCACGCCGCATTCCTTGGGCTCTGCCTTCCCTGTGCCTCCCTGCTCCACAGCCTGAGGATGGGAAGCATGGTGTGACCCCCCCCAGGCACCACCAAGGGGGAGCAATTCCTCGGCAGTGAGGTGTCCACGAGATCCGCTGCAGGGCAAAGGAAAATCCCAAGCCTCCTTTCCAAGTGCCTGCTCCCACAGCCCTGCCACTCCCAAAGTCCTGCATCCCCCCTCTGCTGCGCCCTGACCTTGGCTCCCCTGCCAAGGACACGCAGGGGCACAGGGAGGACTCGGTGACAGGGGAATTCGGAGGGCTCCGGGAAGGAGCTCGGAGGAGGCGAAGCGAGAACAGAACAACAGGCTCAGCTGTGTCTCAGACAGCAGCAGACAATCCAAGGTGGAAGTGTTCTGTCTGGGGAACGCTCCAAGGAAGCCCAGCATCCCGGCGGAGAGTCCCGGCTGTTTTGATAAGACACCGTTAAAGGCCCAATTCTCTAAACACAAGTCACTCTTTGTACAGCTCTGGGCTGGAAATGTTACATTAAACCCCCTCCTTTGCCTTGCTCTGCAACTGCCAAGGAAAAAAAAAAAAATACCACGAGCCCGGGATGTTTCCTTTGCTATCTGGAGTTCTTTATAATAAACTCTGACTGAACTGCACACACACAGGGCCAGAGGAGTGGAGGAAGCAGATGAAGGGTGGTAAAGCTCACCCTGCAATCCATCACTGCCCCAAAGCCCTGTTCAAACCAGGCAGCGGGTCTGGCTTCCATCAGGCAAAGCCAGGAAATGTGGGGTTAAGGCCCAGCTTAAACTTGGTCCTTAAGTGACCCCTGACATGCCGGGGCTCCAGCAGCACTGATGGCTCCAGGGGTGGCTCCTGCCTCGCCTGCACTTGGCTCTTCCCCAACAGGAGCTGCAGGAGGACTCTGGGATCCCCACACGGCCCCCCTTCCCTCACCTGGATGGAGCACCAGGGGTCAGACAGGTCACACTCAGGTCACACACAGGTCAGAGCCCACCAGGCTGAGGAGCAAACAGCTCCATCCCACCCAAGCACTCCTCCCCCCCCAGCTCCCAGAACCGCTATTAGGGCTGACATTAAACCTGCAGGGCTGACTCAGAGCCGAGGATATTTTATCCTCCTGAATTTCTCTCCAATCCAGGAGGGATCACAGGCTGCCAAGACACACCACCTCAGACGTGGCTCCTCTTTCTTGTGCTTAAATCCATCCTTCAGGTGAGGCTGCTGTGACACCAGCTCATCCTGGGCAGCAGGATGTGCTTTCAGACATTTAGAGCTCAACCGGCGGCTTCTGAGGACAAAGTGATACAGAGCAGGCAGGGGATTGATCTTTGCCCAACTGATCCCTCTTGTGTCACTTAAAGGCAACCTCCAGCAAGCTGGGACTGCTGGTGGCCACGTCACATCCACTGAGCTGTTATTCCTCTCCCCTCATCCACAAGCTCTGCCTGTCCTTCCTCAAGCCAACAGAGGTTCTTTGGGAGCGTTTCCAGAGCACTGACAGCACGGCTTTGTAAATGAATCCTAATCTCTGGCACCCATTTCTTAGATCAGGTTCTGCCCAGGTGGATATGAACTGTTTTGAAGATGCTTCCCAGGAGGAATTACAGGTTCCTGTGTCACAGGGTCTCCCTCCACCTCCACCACTGCACAACCCCTTCCAAGTCACCCTCTTGCTCCTCTCTCACCTCCTCCAAGGAGCCTCCAACTCACTCTCTCTGAAGCATTCCCAGATTCCCTCTTGCTTCCAGCTCTGTGGCACTTGGAGCAGCTCTGGGCTCAGCCAGGTGCTGCCCTGATGCAAACAGGCTCCAGACTGATTGTTCCAGCACATGGGAAGCAGCTCCTCGAGCTCCAGCCCTGGCTGAACACTCCCAGGAAAGCCTGGTGGGTGCTCCTCAAAAACTCAGAGCTCCAGAGAAACCAGCCGTGACTCAGCAGGGCCCGGGAAATCTCAGTGAGAGACGAGTTCTCTTTTAAGAAAAAAGTTTAAAAAAAAAAAAAGTGAAAATAGAGTCAAATATGACCTCAAGACAACCCTCCACCTTGCTGTGGCTGAGCAGTTTTTGTCCAGTCACTACACCCTGCTCTGGAAATGGGAGAAGATTTTGGTTCATCCTAACAGGAGGTTGTAGGTTGGGGATGGAGCAGGAAAACAAGGGTGAGCCTTCAAAGTGGGATGAAAGAACCTGGGCAGGACCCCAGCTGTGAAATCCCTCTACAAATCCTCAGTGGTGGAGTTACCCCCAACTTTCAGAGCTCCCCATTTTTTAAATCCCAAATCATCAGCTCAACATCAGGTTCCAGGAGTCTGTTTAATAAAACAGCAGCTTTCCTAAAGTTTGCATCACTGTCACCTCTCCCACATGTCTGCCTGTGCCCAGAAGCTCAAGCATGTTAAAATTCAGCCTAGAAAATAAAAGATTCAGGAGAAACAGGTGATATTTTATATTTTTCCCCCCCTCCTCAGGAGTTGCTCTGCACTGTTCAATCCTCCAGGCTAGGGAATTCAATAAGTCAGAATGTTTGGATCACTCGGAGCTGCCTCGGCCCCTCAGTGCCAAAGGAGCTGAGATTTAACACCAGATTCACAGAGTGCATCACACCCCCACAGACTCTGCACCAAACACACCTCCAGAAGGGCCTGGGAATGAGAGGCTGGGGATTTATGGGGTATTTAGGGATAAATCCTGCCCCTGGACTCGTCACTGAGGAACACATGGCTGAAGAACAGTCCTGGTTTCTTTCCCAAACCCAAAGTGCTGTTTCCCCACACACCTCCCCAGGGGAAAACCCAAAAGCAATGCCAGAGATCTTATGCATTCCTCATTTCACCCCAGGACTTCCATCTCCATGTCTGGCAGCATCCTGTGGACTGACCCATCCAAGGAATTCGCTTCTTGCCCATCTCCTCCAGAGAGGTTTTTGTTCCTCTGCACACCCAGTGAAGTCCTTTCTGCTGCAAACAGCAGCACATTCACACTGGAGGGCCACCATCAGGTCACCCCAAAGCTGAAGGAAGAGAGAAGGTGTCAGGGTGACCTGATGGTGGCCTTCCAGCACCTGAAGGGAGCCAAGAAAGAGGGAGAGGAACTATTTACAAGGGCCTGGAGTGACAGAACAAGGGGGAATGGCTTCCCACTGCCAGAGGGCAGGGTTAGATGGGATATTAGGAAGGAACCCTTCCCTGGGAGGGTGGGGAGGCCCTGGCCCAGGTTGCCCAGAGAAGCTGTGGATGTCCTGGAAGTGTCCAGGTGATTCTCAGATCTAAAGCCACACTCCCAAATATTGACTGTGCCCACACAAACACTGCCTCTCTGTTCCTCTGCTTTCCCATCAGCTGTGCCCAAAGAACTCCAGTTTGTGGTACCCAACCCCACGTTTTGCTTTGTCTCCAGGGAGCTCTTCATCCTTTCCCTCTCCCTGTCATCCCCAAGGAAGGAGGTGTCAGCTCCTCCTTTCCCTCCCCTAACCACGTCAAGCAGCTGCCTGGGCTGCAGCTCCTCGGAGGCTGGAGCAGCTCTCCATGCAAATACCTGTGTTCTCATCACAAACCTCTGAGGGATTCACGGGACAACAGGAAATATCAAAACAAACAGGCTGGTTGGGGAGGAGAGCGACGGGGAGCAAAAAGAGTTCGGGTACAACAAGTTCCACATGGATCCCAAGGGATGTTCCCCCCAAAAAAACATCCCTGTTGGTAACATTCATCCAACATCCCAGCTGATGTGAGTCTCCAGCCTTCTGGAACGTGACAGATGTCCCAAATACCCCGTGCCACAGCTTCTGGTTCACTTTCTGCAGCAAGATCTACCAGGGTATTTGATATCCAGGCAAATCCTCCTGGCTCTGCATGGCAAGGATGGAGGGAAGGGGCCAGGAGCAGCCTGGATTCACCCTCTGAATAGTTGTGCACACAGAAAGTCATCTAGGGATGGCTTCTGGAGGCCCTGATTTGGAGCAAAGCAGCAAAATACTGGGAGCATTGTGAGAGCACACAATTTCCATCTGTCCATTGAAACGGGCAAAATTAGCTCTCAGAGCTGCTCAGTCAATCCACTGCCAGCCCAGCCTGCCTGGTACAGTGCTCAGAGCAGATCTGGACTCAGGGAAAGAAAGAAGAAAATTGTCTCTTACAGCTGCCTCTTGTCAAAGCTCCCCTGCCCTGCCCTCAGCCCGGCGCGGCCGCTCCGATCCTTCCCCGCGGCTGGAGCTTGGGAAGAGCCCTGGAAGCCCTGCCCGGAGCTCATCAGCCTCTCATTCACTTCCAATTTGTCTCTGTGCAGGCTGATGACTCCTAATTGCTGCTTCAGAAACACAGTGCAGCCCCTGATGATTTGAAGTCGGGCCAAGTTCTCTTGGAATTAACTATTAGGGGAGATCAGGGAATAACTTCCCTCCTGTCCCAGGCAGTTAATATTCACTTAAAAGTGTATTTTACTTAAAGTCACAAGGCTGCTTGGGCAGCTGGATTAAGGGATTGGATACAAGCACCAGCTGCTACCTTAAGAATTAAGGGCAAAAGCTGAGCTCAAGTTCTCTTAAAACATCTGTGTAAATAGCAGTAACATATTTTGTGCGTGAGGTTTGATCCTCGGGGGCCGAGGCACAGGCTGGACACCCAACCAGGTCGAATTCAGCGTGAGGAAGGTAAAACACACCTGTGTGTGGCTTTGCCTTTGCACCCCTGGGACTGTTCCTGATTTCCACCAGCCCTGAGGATGTGCCAGAGCACGAGTTCTGAGTATAATCCAGAGGAAAACCAAGGGGAGTGAGTAGGCAGCTCAGTGCGTCTTGTCTGCTGAAGCAATTGAAAACCAAAACAAAAACCACACAAACACAGGGAGAACAACATGATTCAGAGTTCATTGACTGTAAATGAAAGCGATCCCAGAGGCTCTAATGGAGTTACTCCAAACACGTCACTCGGAGCGTGGAAGAGAAAGCCAAGATTTCGCTTCCAAGGGGTCCAACCCGAGCCCCAAAAATCCCCAGGTAATGAAGTCAAGGGGAAGCTGAGCTTAAACCCAATTAGAACAAATTTAACCCTGCTTTTTCATTCAAAAAATCTCACTGAAATCCAGCAAATCATCTCAGACACAGTTGCATGAAAAGTCAGAAAAACATCTCCACCAGTTTGGGGTCACAATCCTAAAATTCAACCCTGGGGGTGAGCTACGGGCTCCAACCTGTACCATAAATCAGCACAGTGCAACCCATGTGATACCCTGGTTTATGTTTCTAAGGGATTTGCCACCTTGACACTCTGGGGAAAAAAAAAAAAAATACATGTGGACTCAATCCATAACCCAAACCTGTAAACAAACTGCAAATTGGAACTGTATTTATGGCTCCGACCAGATTTGAGGTGAGAGAACTGAAGGCAACCGGAAAAACAAGGAGGGCTCTGGGATGCATCTGTAAATGCCAAGGAAAGTGGCAAATTCACTGTTCTGAGGGGTTATAAATTACAGTCTGAATATGGATATATATGTAGATATTTCAGAGAGATTATGAGGAATCTTTAGTAAAATCTGATGCAGCAAGTTGGTGTCTCTCAGTTTGCACTGGAAGGGAATATCCAGCACAGAACAATTTAAAATAAATCAGCAGGAAAGGAGAAGCACACACGAAAATATCCTAAAATAATTTTAATTACTATTTTCAGTGAAACTGCGCATAGAGTAAATTTGGCCGTGGATCCAGAGACAGATAACTTTAGAATCCATTGGCTTTTGCAGCAATAAAAGCACTAATCAGGTTAAAGGCTGAGGGAGGCAGGATTTTTCTGAGTGCATTTGCAAATTAAACCCGCTCAGAGATACCTGCTGGAATCCTGAATGGTACAAGATGGAGATAAATCCCTAAAACTTCATGAGCTGCACTCTCAGCTTGGAATTCAACCCCCTCTGGAGAAGGGCAAGGGATACACAGTCAGTCTCCTTGGGGTAAGGGAGAGATCAGGACTGGGATGGCAAGGGAGGGTGTTAAATATGATTTACTTATTTAATATTATATTTCATTAAAGCCAACATTATAATTTTATTTTCATTACTTACATCTCTGATTTCCTTTGTGCACACTTTGCTCAGTGGGCTTTTTTTCTTGGTTTTTTTTGGTTATTTCATCGGATAATTTCACATTTCCACTCCTGGACATCCCATCTGATTTTTTTCCTGCTTTCCCTGCCACTCTCACTTCCTGAGCACATCCAGGTGTTACCAAAGAGCTCTGGCAAAACCTCATCTGCTTGGGAAGTATTTTTGGCATGAGCTTTCTAACCCTTTTTTTGGCTGCAGAATCATTTTTAAACGTCAGTTTCAAACCAACTGTTTGAGTGTGCTGAGAGTTCAACACCTCGCTGGGAGCGTCCCCTCCCTGCCCACACTGCCACGCTCTGCCCAAACATCCCAGACTCCAGCAGCCTTTCCACAGGGCAGGGATTCCCAGCCCTCAGACATGCTCCAGAGCGTGCCAAGAAGACAGGAATAAAGGCATTTCCCAGAGGTACAGGGGACGAGCAGCACTGGAGGGATTCGGGAGGTAACCCCAGGTCAGGGATGATGGTTCAGTGATGCCACAGACGCAGGACCACGACAAGCCCCAAAAACCTCCTAAAGCCCAAACTCAGGACTAAACTGCTGCTGAAATGCACTGAGCCAACACAGAACATTGGAATAGGAGCTAAACCAACGTATTTTTAGAGGAGTTACAATTCCCAAGGCTTCTCTTCCCTCAGTTTCCCAATTGCTCCTCGCCCCGCGGACGACGCCGTTGGATGCACAGCGGCACCTGAGCCTCTCCCAGATCCAGTGGGCATCCTGGATGCTCAGCAGCTCCCAGGATGAGGCCAGGAATACATATTTATTCCCCCACCGGGTTTTTCCACGGCCCACTAAATATTTTAACTGCAATATTTATGCTGGGAGATGACAAACGACGATCGGGTCAAACCCTCCCGTTGCACTTGTCAGGAGACAGGCGGAGTAAGAGCGGATTGAAAGCAAAGCTCTCTGAGAAAGCTGCTCAGATCTTATTATAGAGCCATCAAACGAAGGTGGTCCAACTGCTGGGAGCTCACACACGGTCACTTCCACCCACACCTCGTGTCCAACCCCCCAAAATCCCAAAGTGCCACCCACTCCCACGAGCCAGAGCACAGCACTTGTGCAACGAGGAGAACTGCAAGCCTCGTGTCAGAGAACAATTTATAACAGTGCCAAGCAAACAGCTCAGCCCAGGATGAAGAACAAGATGACAAAGTGAAGAGCAGACTGTCAAAAAAGCAGAGCAAACAAACCATTTTGCACAAAATGCCTTTTTTTTTTCCCAGCATCCAAGCGTGCGGGCACCTATACTGTGGAATGCTGAAATTTAACACACGTTACTCTGGATTTTAGGTCTGTTCCTGAAGGGCTTGTAAGGGCAACCAGCAGGCAGAAGCACTTCAGAGAGAGAAATTAAAAAATTCAACCCCAGATGTGAAGCAAGCAGAGACTCCCCCCAGCCAGGAGAGCAGAGCCAACCCCACAGAAATCAGCTGGCACCGGGATGCTCCGGAGCCTCTGGAGAAAAGAAACCAGCAGAGGGTTTCTTCTGACTAAGGCACACAGAATCCAACCTCTAATGAATCACTGAGTGTTTTTATGAATCACTAAATAAGCAGCAAAGTTGCTCGAGCCGTAGCAAAGCCGAGTCCGTCCGTGTTGGGACGGGCAGGTTTTACTGATGCCGAGTCTGACATCCCAGTTCCAGCCCCTTCCTCCAGCCAGCTGGAGGGTAAAACCCCTTGGAGCAAGGAGATGGACACAAAGGCAGCACATGCTGCCCCATGAACCAGCAAAGCCCAGGAGATGCTGCCAAACCACCCCCCCACAAAGGCACAGGGACATCGAGGGATTGACCACAAGTGACTCAACACTTCATCGATCAAAGCAACAGCAAAATAATATATTAAAGGAAACCCCACCTGACACAGGTTTAGCCCCGGGTTTCTGTAGAGCCATGAGGTAACAGAGCCTGGGAAGAGCCAGGAAAGGACCCTGGGGGTGGCAAACCCCCAAATCCTGCTCTAACCACCCAACGTGCACACTGAGTACACAAACTCCCACCCACAGACCTCTATAAATAAACCCACGTAGGAGATCCAGGCCTGAAGAAATAAGTAAGTTTGCTTCCAATTATAAATGCTTTTTTAAAAAAAATAATTTAAAAAAATTAAAAAAAAAAAAAAAGGCAAATTAAAAGTACATCAGTAAAACAGAGAGAAAACACAACATGACTTGACAGTGAAAATTCAGTTGTAACCATTGTATCATGAGAACTATATCTGGGCTGTTGATTTGCCCTGAACTGGGAGGTACAAGTGACTTTGTGGTTGGAGGTAACCCTGGAGCTCGGGAGGAGACTCCTGTGCTGGAACCATCACTCAGCAAGGCTGAGGAACGACACTGCACAGCAACAGCTCGACTAAAGTCAACCTTGACACCAGCCCTGACACCTCCCGCTCCTCTGATCAACTTTAGCGGATACAACTCCCTGATTATTGCTCCCACACCCGAAAACCAGCCCCTGCCACACCTCTGGCTTTGAGAACTCACAACTCTCTTGGTTTTGTTAACACAGAACTACACAAACAGGAGGGGGAGAGGTTGTTTTTTTTTCCAGGTTGTTCTTGACATTCCCAAAGCAGCCTGGCTATTAAAAACACAGCAGTGCATCTCCTGCCCCTGCCCGCTCCCGTTTTCCCTGGGATGCGCCCGCGTGCCTCCGGCTCCGCGGATTCCCGGCTCCGTAAGCTGATCCCCCCCACACCTGTCCCCCCGGGAACCAGGCAAGGGCTTTTTTTAGCCATTCCTAAGCCTTGGCAGTAACCACCACCCCCTTTGCTCCTGCTGAAGACACAGAGGCAAACCACGCTGGCAAATCCAGCCAGGCAGGATTCCCACCTGCTCCAGGCCACAGGTCCGGGCGGTCGCTGCTTCCCGCAAACATTCGGAGCGGTCGGGAGGCTCTCAGGGGATCTGGATGGACAAAGGGTTGCTGGGAGCTCCCCCCATGAGGTGCCCTCAGCGTCACTTCCCAACCCACACTGGCATTTGAATTTTTGGGGTGCTGGTGCGCCCAGGTCCGTGGGGCAAAGCCCGTGGCAGCAGTGGGATGCAGCTCCCGCCCCTGTCGGGAGCATCCCACGGGACCAGCCTCAAACCCATCAGGAACTGGACCCCAAATGCAAAGGATGGGACACCTGGGAGCTGAAACATCACAGGGAAACACAGGGAAGTGCTCTCCCATCCCTGGAAACACTCGGTGAGCACAGGGAGAAGGGATACAGGGAACAAGACCTTCTCCTCTCTCCCCACAGAATAAACCCCAAGGAGAGCAAAGGACATATCCCTTGGCAAAACAAAACAAAACAAAAAAGCCTCATCAAAGGCACCTGATTTTAAGAAGGACTTAATGCTTCCCAGGTGAGGGAGCACCCAGGAAAAGCTCCTCAGACTGAGATTTTAGGAGAGCTCACAGTCACACCCCTTCCTTCTGTAACAGAGGGAGATCTTTTAGCAAAGCTAAAGCTCACTGTGGTGGTTTATGGATCTGTGCTTCTGCTTGGGCAGGAAGAGTCACCAAAACCACACACCCGGCCAGAAACCACCTTCTTTTGTCATCTTTTAAGTTACTCTCCGCCCTGGAACAAGCACCTGGGGAATCTCAGCCCTCAGCACACTGATCTCCTCCTCCAGTCTCCCCATCCAGCTGCTTTCCACGTGTCCCAGCCCTGTGGCAGTGGCATTTGTCCCCCAGCTCCCGACCTCTGTCCAACGCACGCCCAGCACCTGAGCCAGACACACATCTCCTCCCTTGGAGGGGGCTCCAAAAGTCACAACCACCTCTCACCAAGAAACCTAAATCCTCCAAAGGATTTTCTAATGGAGCCTGGGAGAAGGGGAAAAGGTCCCGGCAAGGAGCTCGTCCCTATTGCTGTAATACATTGCGAGCTGCAACCGAAACACTCCGGCCCTGACAGCACCGACACCACAACCCAGGGCCTGGGGAGGTTTATTGCATTTCTTCACTATTAACCAGCCATCTCCATCTGATATTACGTCAGATGGGTAAGGTTTGGCAAAGAACTCGCTCTCCTGTGAATTCTGAGGGGGGAAATCAAAGCACAGCCTCACCCTCCCGCGGCAGGAGCAAACCCGAACCCTCCCTCTGAGCTGACACTGCTGTGGTTTTCTCCTGCTGCCGGGGGTACTGATTTTGGGGATGCCAAACCCTGAGTACTGCATGGGAGAGAGACCCCTCAAAGCCAAAAGAGGAGAAGGCTTCTCCCTCCTGCTCCTTCCCAAAGTTTTAAAACACCATCACCTGATTTAAGGGAAGAAATCTGTCCTGACTCACTCTCAGCTGTGACAGGAACACCGTGCCCTCTCCAAGCCCTTCCAGGGCCAAGCTGATGACTTTTTTATTGTGGAACTATCATTCTGTTTAATGGTTAAGCACTGCTTGGAGCTCAACTCCTTGTTTACTTCCCCCTTCCACCTGCACGTGCAGAGGAGCCCCGTTGCCCCCTCACAAGGGTGCAAAGCAGAACTACCTGCAAAACTCAACCCTTCAGGCAAACCTCGAGCAAACAAGAGGAGACTCAAGGCCATAAAAACTGTGGGGGTTTCCCTCTCCGATTATTTCTCCTACTGACAGCCCAAGGCAGCATTCTGGGGAAGACTGTGCAATTCCTCCTACCAGCAAGACTGGACTGAGGAGAGCGGTGATCTGCGAGGCTCAGGGGTTTCTTTGGTGAACTGAAGTGAGATCAATAATAACCATATTAATAAGTAATGGGTTTAATAGCAGCAGGGTAGAGGCAGCAAACTGCAGGCAGGTATGGGGAGGGGGGGGGAGAGGGAGGGAAAAGCATTAATTATCCACACAATGCCAGTGCTCCAAGCACAGCTAAAAGCTCACTTTGGGAAGATTATCACGACAGACTGACAACTCTCACTTGCACACAAGCATTTCGGGTAAAATTCAATTTTCTGGATGTCACAGTCGAGAGGAACACCCTGCTGTCTATTATTTCACATTAATAAACTCAGTAAAAGACACAGGGGATGGGGGGAGATTTAGAGGCTTGATTGTTCTCTTGCTTCCCTGCCTGCAAGTTGCAGAAGAACAAAAGCAAAGGGGAGTTTTGGGGAGCAGAGGAATGTGCTTTTCCCAAAGCAACTCCAACCCGCTCCATTTCTCCCCTCCGGGAAAGTGCACATGCACTCACTCCCAGCTCTTATATAAACACAGGAGGGTCAGCGCCTGGCTGAGATTCCCCACCACGACTAAAATAAATACGAGGTTGTCTTTTAAACTTCGCTCCCTTCCCACCCCAGAGAGAGAGGAGGGGAGCTGAGGGGTTCTCCCCTCTGTGGGTGCTCAGAGGCTGCAGCTCAGCACCCTCCAAGGTCGGGCACCTCGTCCTGCCGCCCGTCCCGGACAGTCGGGCGATGCTGGTGCAGCCAGCGGGACCTTGGCGTGTGCGTCCCCCCACCCCGCAAAAGGAGCCCAGTGGGATGACCACGGGGGGAAACGCACTCCCTGCACGTCCCGCTCCCACAAAACCCCCTGTCCCCCTTCCCGAGGGGAGGATGCACAGAGCGGGGACAGCGCCGGGGACGCTCAGGGGACCGCGGTGGCTTCGTGCCATCCCCATGCGCCGCCGGGAGCGGCAAGCCCGCGGGATGCGGAGCCCTGACGGGATGCTCCGGGCGCAGGGGGGACATCCCGGGGGGTGTCGCGTCCCTCGGGAAAGGATATGGATTACAGACCAGCCTGAGGCACCAGCTGCGCGGGCGGGTGGTTTGCTTGAGGCAGAAGAAGGCGGTGGGTGCCAGCGCCGGGTAAGGCACCTGCTCCTCCTCCTCGGAGGCCAGGTCGGGCGGCGGGTCGCGGCCGGGGGAGCCGGCGGGGCTGGAGCCGGAGCCGGTGCCGGCATCCTCGGGCGGCTGCTCGGCGGGGCGGCGCGGCGGCGGCGCGGGGATGGGCACCCGCACCTCGCCGGCCGGGCGCGGCGGCTCTCGGCTCTCGCCATCACTCATGGTCGCGGCCAGGACCTGCGGGGCAAGGGCAGGGGGTCAGGGGCTGCGGCCCCCCCGGCGCCGGGGCGCTCCCACCGCGGTTTATCCCCCCGGTCCCGGCGCTCCAGCCACAACAAAGGCGGGCGGGGGGAGGTCGAGCCTCCGCCCGGGCGCGGCCGCTCCCGCCCCCCGGCAAGCTGGGGCTCGCCGCGGAGAAGCTCCACCACCCCCAGGTGCCCCCCTCCCGGCTCTTTCCTGTATATTTTGGGGGGATGGAAAATTGCTTGGGCGAGGGCGGAGGGGGAAGGGGAGGGTTGGGGGTGTCCTACCTTAGTTCGGCGGAGCGCGGTGTTCCCAGGAGCATAGCCGTGCCTTCCAGCTCACATGGGACCAGGCGGCAATCGGGGCTCGGGGAGGCGGCGGAGATTCCTCCCCCACCAGGCACGGCAGCACCCCCAAAATCCAGCGGGGAGGAGGGGGGAGCCGGGGCTCGGCGTGCGGCGCCCGCCCGCAGGGATGGAGGATGGAGCAAGGCTGGGGAGGAGGAGGAGGAGAGGTGGCCGAGGGGGGCCCTTCCCGAGCCTCGCGGAGCCTCTCCCGACGGTAAATCCCAAGGAGCGAGCGGGGAGCTCCGCAAAGCTTCGCCCGTGCTGAACAGGAAACTTCGGATTTACCGGGGGAGGAGGGAGAGCGGAGGGGAGGGGAGAGGCGGGGGCGGGCGGCCGGGAGGAGCCGGGGCAGCCCCGCGGGGCGGGCCGGGGGCGGGGGCTCCGGCATCGCCCCCTCCCCGGCCTTTGTTCCAGCTCCGGGCGGTGCGTGGGGAGGGCGGGTCACCCACGAGTGGAAGAAGGAGGTGGGGACCCCCATCCATCACCCCCGGGAAGGAGGGAGGACCACGTTTGTCCCCTCCCTGGGGCGAGGGATGCGCGGCTCCGCTCCCCGCGGCCAGGGACCCCCAAAGCGGGAGATGCGCCCCCAAAAAGGGAGATGCACCCCCAAAAAGGGAGATGCCCCCCCTCCCGGGGGAGAAGGCACCCGGAGCGGCTCCCTCAGCCCCCTGCAAACCCCGCCTGCCCCCAAGGGCATTGATTCATTAGTTTTAATAAATAACTGTACAAAGTCAAGTTCGAGGTCGGAGCGTTTTAATAACTAAAGATCGGCTCTAAACTGCGCCGGTTTGGAGCTGAGTAGCTAATCTTCTCAAGGGCTTAGCTCGCAGGGATCCGAATAAACAGATCATGGAAAGTCCTTACAGGCACCATCCCCTTAAACTCCGCTCAGGAAGTTTTATTCCTTTGAGTTCTTTGGAATTACGTGAATTATATCAGAATATAGCACCGATGGGGGCGGGGTGGAAATAGAAATTTAAAACTGTTAGCTGGATGCATTCCCCTCCACTGGAATGTTTTAAGGAGTGTGAGTTCATTATACACCACCACATTCAATTTGCAAATGTAGTTCCCAATGCTATTCTTCATGGTTAATAACTGGGAATTGATTGAAAAGAGAGGTCATGCAGCTTTCAAAGCAGAAAGAGCCGAGCCTAATGGGGCTACTGAAGAGCTGGTTTTACATATGCACTTCCAAGGGTTGTTTTATTAGATGTTTGCAGGTTGTGATTAACAGTATGTGGCAATTTTATTATTGAACAAAAAAAAAAAAAAAAAAAAAGCCTCTGACAAGCAGGACACAGCCTGCAAAGAGAGTGTGAACTGTGCAAAGCAGAGGCTGCACTTGGAGATTCCCCACGTTTCGGAGAGCTAATTAGGGCAAATCATAAATTACAGTGGGAAGATGTGGAAGTGAGTTGGTGGAGCTCTCCTTGAGCAAACCCTCTTCCACTCATAAATTATCTTGCTCAGGAAAACGACCTTTAGAGGAAGAAAAGGAGGTTTACTAAAATGGGAACTGGGAGAAGGAGAGGCCAAGGGATGCCTCTTGACCCTCTCTCAAAGGCAGAAGCTGCCCAGGCAATAAACTTCCCTCCAGCTCCGTGGCAGGAGAGCAGGATGCTGCTCCCATGACTAACAAATCCTTCTCCAAAGCTCTTGTGGTTATTGAAAAGAGACAACCCTTCGCTGGCACATTATTTACTCCCTCCTGTAGTTCCTGAGTAACCCACAAGCGGCTGGAAGGAGCAGGGCACATCCTGCTCCGTTTACTCCGCGTTGTCCCCGAGTGGCTGCTGCAGCACAGTCACCTCCCCACCTTCGCAGGAGCCAGAAGGATCTGGCCACAGCGTTTTCTGCCATTAATAAACCACCAGAAATTTTAAAATCAATACCAATCTGAGACTACACCATCCTCTCAATGGGCACTTGGCTCGCGAGCTCCCAGCTGACATAATGGGATGTGTAATGCTCTGAGCTGGCCCTAATAAATCGTCCCCCGCTGGCAGACACCCAGCTGTGTTCTGGTGTGTCCACGTGCAGCATGGACGGGCTGGAGATGAGCACATCAGCCCCAAAATCCCCCAGCCTGGAGAGGAGAGTGAGGTTCCCTCTCCTGGGATCACGAGGGAGGTGTGAGAGCATTGGGAAGGGGTTTGGTCCCATCCCCTGGGGGTGGGAGCTCAGCAGGGCAAGCTCGGTTTGGGTTTCTGAAAATCCTGGAGACACAAAGATTTCCCTGGCTCAGAAAGCAGATCTGCCCTGATCAGGACATGGTGGGGACAGAGGACACCTGGCCTCACCTCTGCCTGACCTTCCCCATTCACTCTCTCCAGCACGTACCGACAACTTCCAAACTGCCACAGAAAGGCAAGACTTCACAAGAAAATCCCTGCTTGTCTCTCATCTTTTTTCATATAACAGCCAAATTCTCTTTCAGATCCCTCCTCCAAACCTGCCTCCAACCCTTCCAAGGCTGTAAACGTTCCAGCAACCCTGCTGATGGAGCGAACAGAATCCCTGCCCAGCTCAGGATGCTGGAGCTCAGGAGCCCCAGTGCCAAGGTGAGACCCCACTGGGACTAAAGATCCGTCCCTCAAGGTTGTGGGCACGGTGAGGGCAGGGCCAGGCACCTCTGCACGTCCCACCCTTGCTCCCTGGCTTAAGGCTGGACCAGGAGCTTTGCCAACGCTTATCAAACATTCCGGGCGCGCCATCAGAACGTCCTGTCGGATGAAAGCCGGGCGGTAAATCAAGTGGTGACGCTGAATATCTAAACCTGCCACTGTGTGCAGCCTCTTCCCCAGAGCTCTGAGGGTCAGCTGATGGGGAGGGGGGGGGGGAGGAAAAAACCAAACCCAACCAGACATAAAAATCCAATTTGGTTTTGGAGGGGGGGGTTTGGTGCTGCAGCATCTCCTGGGCTGAGACGAGATCAGTGGGTCAGACCTTAAAGCTGCTTTGGGGTTTTTATGCCTGTTAAGCTGAGCTCTGAGCCATGAAGTCTGACAGAGGTGCTGAATGCTTGACGTAATTTCTGGGGGGGTTTTTTTGCTGGATCTAATTCTAGCTGACTCAAATCTGGGTGTTTTTTTTCTGATTGCAGAAAAAAAAACCTTCAAACGAGGAACAATCTGGCTAATAGTGCTTGCATAAATCATCCTCCAAATAATGAGTATCTGTGGAGTGAATTCATTTAGCTAAATAGATGGAGGACCACTTTAAAGTTATTTAGAAAGATTAACAAAAGAGAAGGGAAATGAAAAACAGATAATAAATTGACGGGAGAAGGGAAAAATTGTATTAGAAACAATGAATTCATAATAAATTCAAAATGTTAAAGAAGAAATTCCCAAAAAAGGAGATTGGCAACCCTGGCAGTTTGGCTGTGCTGGTGCTAAAATGTATTTTTAATTAAAATACATGGATGTTAAAATGCATTTTAAAATAGACAGATAAATAGGACCCAAGCCAAAATGATATTTTTATTTTTATGACTTACAAATTCACCCATAATTTGTCATTTCCTCAGTACAAGAGAACACTTATCTGCTCTGGGGCTGGTTCTTCCATTTCACTCAACGTGCCTTCATCAGGCCCCGACTCCAGAATGCCAAATGTCTCATTCCCCATGCCATATCCCAGCATTTGCTCCCTTCCCACCTGGAATCTGCACCTTTTTCTGACAAAAAAGTTCCAGTATTTTGCTCCTGCGCTCTTTCTCCTCCTCTACCTTTTCCCTCCTCCTATCTCATCTTCTCCCTTCCTTCTCCACTGGTTCTGCCACGTGCAGCCCCTCATCCCAGCCCTTGCTCTCATATTCCCTCTGCTCCCTGGGCCTTGATTTAGGTTGAGGTTCTTGAATGTTGAGGTTCTCTGGGGCCAAGCCTGGAGAAACCCACCAAGAGGTCCACACCAGGAGTACAAAGGCTTTAAATCCCACCAAAATCCCCAGGAAAATTGGGATAATGCCTCAACTGATACGATGCCTTTGAGGTCAAGTCTGTCCCTCATGCTTTATCCTCCAGAAAAACATCAATTTCATGGAGAGCACCCCCTAAAAACCACTGGCATTGTGTTACAGAAGGACAAGGATGTCCATCCTCAAACCCTGCCCTCCCCTTGCCCCGTTTCCAGTCTCACAGCTGACCATGCAGTGATCCCAAACACACCATCCAAGGAAAGGATTTCAACCCCACAAATTTTGGGCACGCTCAAAAACTTCACTGTGGCCTCTCTCAGTCTCCTGTCGTGCTTGCTGCTTGGATTTCTTTACTTCTCATATCATGTTTAGACTTGCTAAATATAAAAAGTCTTCAAAATAACTGTGCAAAATATTCTCCAAGTCCTTGAGGGGGGAAAAAAAAATACATTGCTCGGCTCTGCCTTCTCGTGTTTTATGGGTTTAGTACACGATGTAAATAGATTATTTCCATAATAAATATTTGATAAAAATAATTTCCACGTGAAGTTCTGAGTCAACAAGCCCCAGAAAGGCAGAAGAGGAGCTCCCAGGTTGGCAGCAACGTCCTGTGCATTCCTGAAAAAGTTTCCCAAACTTCACAGAATCGCGGAGCGGTTGGGGTTGGAAGGGGCCTTTAAAGGTCATCTAGTCCAACCCCAGACTTCCAATTTATTGGAAAGGATCAGGTTGGGTGGGGAAGGCAAGTCTGGTCTCCATATTCCCCCTTTGCCCTCCCATCTCCTCGATGGAGAAACAAGAAACACGGAGAGGGACCAATTCCAAGGGCCTGGAGTGACAGGACACGAGGAATGGCCTCACACGGACAGAGTTTGGATGGGATATCAGCAGGAAATTGTTCCCTGTGAGGGTGGTGACCTGAGGACAGAAATGTCCTTGGGAAGACCCCAAAGTGTGGGTTGTTGACTCACTGAAGTCCTCGGGACATCAATGTTGGTCCACAATTACGTTTGGAAGTAAATCCATCTCCAACGTTCAGAGGTCAACCTGAGCACCATTTCCCAGAGCTTTCCCAACACCTTTTCTCCCAGCTGGGCAGGTTCTGGTGAGCCAGATTTCCTGGGAGCATTTTTAATATCATTTTGGATAACGCTGCTTGTGGCATGAAATCACCGTGGCCGTGATTTGCCCTTCCATGGAGCTGGGATCTCATATCCTTTAATTCCACTGATTGCTCCCTGGGCTTATTCAGTGAGAATGAGAAGAGCTTCACTTTTCCAGGTAGCTGGTTGTGTATTAGATGGGCAAGACAAGACACAAATAATGAATTTTCAGTTTGTTGCCAGTATCAGAAACCCTTTTGGTGGAGATCTAAACCTGTGAAGGCTGCACACGAATCTGATTTCTTGCTGAAAATTTATTCCTCTTCTACTGAGGAGACAACAGAAAACTACAGACAAATAAAAGACAATTTAACCAAAGAGGCACCAGAACAGTCTTAAAATGAATTAAATTTAATTTTTTTCATTTGAAGGACTTCACTGTAGGTCAAGGCCCTTCAGTGGTAGAATTATTCCAATTGATTATGTTGGTAAATGCATTTATGATGAACAGAGTGTTTGAAATCACCGAGGCAAACTGCTGACGGCACAAATTAAGTAATTTACTGGACAAAATGACCTTTGTTGCACTAAGAACCAAATCTTAGGGGACAGAAGTCTTTTAAATAGCTGCTAATAGTTTAAATGAATTACCCAGGATGATGATGATGAAGAGCTGAATGTATTAGAGGAGTTCGAGCACAGACAGAATATGGATGGGCTGAATATATTAGAGGGTGTTTTGCATGAGAAATAACTTAATTTGGGACTCGAGGCTTCTGGGAGGGGGGAAAAAAAGCAGATCCCTCTTCCACACATTAAATTGTTTGACTTTTCTCTCCCAGCCCTCAAAGACAACTGTTGGACAGCAAATCCAAAGAGTGCTGCAAACCCGTGGAGAGCATCTGGAAAGTCAGGAGAGCATCTCCCCCTCCCGTTCTGGGGGGCAAATGATTATACAAGATGTAAGGAACAGTTGCTCAAAATAATCCTTTCATCACTTCAGACAGTGAGCACAAAGCCAAAAATAAACATTTCAGCTTGGGCAGTGTTTAACCAGATTTTCTGGCTGTAAGGCCAAAATTTCAGTCTATCAAAATGTCTTTGCACAAACCGAATTAAATGAGGAATTGGTTTAGAAGGAGTTGGGCCAAAGGCACAGCAAAACTAGAAACCATTCTTGGGAAACACTGTTAAGTCCCCTCCCTCCCCCTTAAATAATTAAAAACATATAAAGGTATATACAAATATATAAAATACATTAAAATATCTAAATTTATATTATATTATAATATAAAAATATGATATATTTTATATTATATAATTATATACCCATTACTTTATATCTATAATATATGTAAAATATATTTCTACAGTATATGTAATATAATGCATAACATATCATACACTATATACCATATTATATATTATTATAATTTTATTTATGTTATTATATATTTATATTATATATTATACATAATATTTATTATACATTATATAATTTTATTATATCATTATTATAATACAGTATACAACATATATATTTTATGTAATATATATTTTCTTTAAGAGAGATAACATAATATACTATATACATAAAACTGCAAATATATAAATTATATATTATATATAACTGTTTTATATACATAAAATAATTTTTTTAAAATATATATATATATAAAATAAGTCACCATCAGTTCCTGCAGAGCTCTGGGGATGCCCAGGACAAGTTCTCGACCCCCTGAGCTCCTCAGGATGGAGAAGGTACCACAGCCAGGGCTCATCCCAGGGGGATCCCCGCTCAGGGCTGCCCTGCCCAGCCCAGGGTGGGACACCAGGGCCATCTGGGCTATTTTAATCCCAGCAGGAGCCACGGAACAGCTGCACGTGCCGGGCCCAGGCCAGGCCGGTCACGTCCCCTTTGCAAACCTTCCCCAAAGCACCTGCTCCTGCACCCTGGAGGGGGGTGGGATGGAGGGGGCAGAGCTCTGCTGTCCTGCTGAAGGGAGAGGGACACCCCATCTGCATCACCTTCTCCAAGACCCAGAGGATCAGAGTGATCCCACCGTGTCCAGCTCTGGGGCCCCCGGCACGGGAAGGGTGTGGAGCTGCTGGAGAGAGTCCAGAGGAGGCCACAGAGATGCTCCAAGGGCTGGATCCCTCTGCTCTGGAGCCAGGCTGGGAGAGCTGGGGGGTTCACCTGGGGAAGAGAAGGATCCAGGGAGACCTGAGAGCCCCTTCCAGTGCCTAAAGGGGCTCCAGGAGAGCTGGAGAGGGACTGGGGACAAGGGATGGGGGGACCGGACAAGGGGGGATGGCTGAAAGAGTGCAGTTTTAAATTGGATATTAGGATGAAATTGTTCCCTGGGAGGGTGGCACAGGTTGCCCAGAGGAGCTGTGGCTGCCCCATCCCTGCAAGTGTCCAAGGCCAGGTTGGATGGGGCTTGGAGCACCCTGGGCTGGTGGAAGGTGTCCTTGCCCATGGCAGGGGGTGGGACTGGATGAGCTTTAAAGGTCCCTTCCAACCCAAACCATTTCAGGATCCCACAATTCCATGATTAGAGCAGGTTTGAAGCACAGAAGTTGGGGTTCGAAAGGACTTCCAAGACCATCGAGTCCAAGCACTAATCCCCCACCACCCTGGACCAAAAATTTAGCAGGAGCACAAACCTCCCGCAAACCAAAAGCAAAGGAGTGTTAAAGTCCAGCTCCAGCTGCCCCTTTGCTCTTTCATCAGCTCTGGATGGGAAAATGATCTTCCTGTGGAAGCAGGGAAGCAAATGAAGGTGCAAACAAGGCAGAAGCAGGAGGTCAAACATCTCAGCTTGGTGGGGGCAGATGAACAGGCATCAGGATGCAGAGGGAAAACCTTATTTTTGAGTAATCCAGGCTGGATTCACGGCAGCACCGAGGGGAAGAGGCTGATCTGTGAGTTCCAACCTGTCATTCCAGTGTGTACAACCCCCCCTGTGAACTCTTTGAGCAGGGTTTGCTGCAGGTGGGTCCCTCTGGGGGCACCTCCTGGTCAGCTGTGCGTCCATCCCGCTGAGGGTGCCCCCTGAAGCTGCCTCAGCCCTCCTGTAACGAGGCTGGGAGAGAGAAGCAGCTGTCACAAACCCAGGTGTTTTTACCCATAAACCCTCTCCTGTTCAAGCAAAAAGCCAGTTTGCTGGAAAACTGAAAACTCAAAAAGATTTGGTTTACGGGACGAGAGGCACCACACGGAGTTTCTGAGGGGGGGAAAGGTCGTTTGCAAAGGAGCTGAAAGGTGGAAAGATTTGCTCTCAGGCTCGCTCTCAGCTGGGTTAATTCACCAAAATAAAGCTGCCTCTTATTCTGCTTTAATCAATAACTTCTTTCTCATTCCCATCACAGTTCCAGCAGTTTACTCTCTCCCAGGCAGTGGGAGAGCAGTGGGCACTGTCCTGGCTGCCTCCAGCCTCAAACCATGCCACGAAGCCGAGTTCAAACCCACCTCACCTCGTTCTTGCTGGGATTTTCAACCCCAGGTCACTTGGTAAACAACATCACAAGCCTTGAAGCTTTGCTGACGCGTTTCTATCAGTTCAGGGCTTCAAATCATCACCTCACCCCCACTCCCCCCAAGGGTGTGAGGGGCCTTGGTGACCCACCACCATCATTAACCATTCCCACGGACTGGACACACCTCCTGTTTTAAACAACTCCCACGGATCCACTTCCATCAGCTCCTGGTCCTTAGGATTTATTGGGCTGGACCCAGGGGCAGGCAGGGGAGATAATTGGAAGGATTATTTTTCAGGTGACAGGCGTAAGGACCTCCCAGGGACATCTCCAGCCCCGTTTTAAGGCCGAGGTGCAGTTTTCAGGGCTGTTTTCTGAAATTATTTAATGGGATGGTTCTTTGTAACGAAGCAGAGGAGCTGGGAGAGGGGTTGGAGTGGGATGAGGAGGAGGAACAGACCCCACTGAGAAATTCTGCATGGATAAATAAAGGAGAGGATGTCACCAAGGCCTGACTATTGCCCTGAAGCTGCCCCACCAGCAGCTCCTGGTGTTCCTGCCCATTAGAAGGGGGGTGCACTGGATGATCTGTGAGTCCCCTCCCACCCAAACCAGTCTGTGATTCCCTGATTCCCCAGCTCTCGTGGCACGGGGAGAAACCAAGAAGCAAATTATTTCCAGGGAAACAACCTACTCAGCACTCGTTATCCCGGCTCCAAAGAGCTCCCTGCTCCTAATGACGTCTCCAGAGCTTTGCTGGGAGGGAATATTAAAGAGAAGAGCAGCAAAACAAGCGGGTTGTCTGTGGTGACTGACTGATGCCAGCAGACTACAACTTGCTAAGCATTTTCAAACAGAGTCTGAGGTTGACAACTTGACATTTGGAAGCCCGAAGGAGCTGGAAGGAGCTGGGGAAATTTCCACTCCCCGAGGTGGAAGGGCATTAAAAACTGCTTTTGATTGGAGCTGCCTGGAAAGGAGGGAAGAGCTGACAAACACAGGTGGATCAGGGACACCTTCCAAGGGCAAAAAGCTCTTTGGGGGGGGGGGGTGTGAAGCTGCAGAAGGTTAAACAGCCACGTTTTGGGTGCCAGAGGGAGTGACACATCCTAACTCCTGGATAAGGACCCCCCAGATCCTCCTGTCTGATCCTCCACACTCATCTCGTGCCCCCTGTGACAGGGATGTGACCAAGAAGAGGCTGCAGCAAGGTCTCCTCTGCCTCCATCTCCCCACCCTGCTTTGGGCTGAGCACCCCAAAAAATCCCTGCTGGCCGCTGAAAATTGAGATTTAGAGGCCTCATTGGTCCCCTCTGGTCAGGCAAAAGCAGAGCCTCAAAAATCAGCCTCAAACACCAAAAAACAGAGCCCAAGAGAAGGAAATCCAACCAGACCAAAGCCTAATTGGGACCAGGAAGTGAATACATCAGTTTTGCCACTCAGGACACGTGTCCTGTTCCTGACACTTTGCTCCCTGTTTCTCCTTCGGGAGAAGGAGCTCGGGGTGTGCTGGGAAGCAGGAGGAGGCAGTGGCTGTGAGGACCTATAGAGCATCTACATATCCATTTACTGTGTGCCCTCTGCTGGCAGCCTCCTCTTCCAGGAGCACGGGAAAACCCTGCCGGGAAGGGCAGCTGGGACTTGGGGCTGTCCTTGAGATGCAGGGAAATCATCAGGTTGGACGGGGCTTGGAGCAACCTGGAATAGTGGAAGGTGTCCCTGCCCGTGGCAGGGGGTGGAATGAGATGAGCTTTAAGTTCCCTTCCAACCAAACCATTCCAGGATTTACCTTGGGAATCTGAGTTTCCCTTTCAATTTCCCTGAAATCCCCATTTCCCAGGAGCTGCAGAGCAGAACCCTGGCCTGGCCTCACCCACCCAGAGATTAGAACAACCTCAGCTCTGGCTGGGGAAAAAGAAACCCCCGAAACCAAGAGAAAAGAGCAGTGAACAAGGCGAAAAGCACCATAAAAAGGCCCACAAAGCAACTAATGACACCGTTTAAACACAGTTGTCTCCTGTGATGGTGCTAAATCCTGTTTATAAGACCTTTGAGCCTTTAAAAAGAAGTTAATAAGACAGTTTTCTCTCTGCTAAGCCTGGTGACAAAGAGGTAGGAGTGCTCAGGGTGGTACCAGGAGCCTCCTTATACAACAAATAATGTTCATTTTACCATTTAAAAAAAAAAAATATTAACTCTTTCCCTGCCCAGCTGATCCATGGGAACACTGCACAGGGAGGAGGGAGGAAGGGAAAAGTATTTGGAGGCAAAGAAACTCCTCCAAGAGCAGCATCACAGGAGGAGGCAAGAGCTGCTGGGGGAGATAAAGCACATTGAGCTGGCTGCAGGAGCAGGGCTTTGATCACCAAAGCAAAGAGCAAGAAGACAGTTTTAACGGCCTGAAAACACATGAAAAGCCGAGGGAAAAGCAGCTTTGATACACAGTATTTATGTGGTGACCTTTAACAAGGGTGGGCAGAGCCACAACAAGATCGTCTGAAGGGAAAGGAATCAAAAGGAGACAGAAAAATTAAGCTGAGAGCTTTGGAGTAGGGGGGGGGGAAGAGAGGAGAGGAGCAGCTGGGGCTGGAATTGCCTCCCTGCTGCATTCCAGCATGGAATTCCCTGCCAGTGCCACGTCCTCAGGGCCCACCAAGAGCAGCAGGTGCCCAGGGCACCCACTGGGTGATTTTTAAACTCCCTTCCAAACCAAACCATTCTGAGATTCTCTGATTCAACAAAACATGGGAAAACCAGGGAGAGGAGAACTCAGATGGATGGAAAAAGGCAATGATGGTGTTTTCCAGGAAAAAAAGGTTTTTAAGAGAACTTTGAATATCAGAAATAAAAAAGCCAAAAGCGAGATGCTGGAGTGTGACAGCTTTTTAAACCTCTAGAAACTGCCTTCACTCCTCCAAACTTTGTGTAATCCTGTGCCTCCAACCTGCTCAGAGCTCCACACCACTCTAAGCAAAGTTGCTATTTTTCTAGAAAGCTCAGCATTTCTCAAACTCGAGTTTTCACCCCGAAATGGGGGTCACCAAACCTCTTGGGCTGGGTTACAAACCCTGGGCCACTCCACGCGTGTTCCTGATAATCTTCAGGGCTGAGTTCAGGGCAGCATTTGCCTTGTCGTGCCAGGACGGCCCAGCTGAGCACAGTTTAATTCCAATTTATCTTTGTTAGCCAGTAAATTCCTTTGCCTCCTCCCTTGGCCTTCATTTACCCTTTCTTCAGGATGACAGGCAGATATCTGTGCTGACAGCAAGGAAAAATGTCTGTTCCACAGATAAGTGTGATGAGGTTCCTGTCTGGCTCTCCAAGCAGTGGGAGCAGAGTGGGTCAAAGGAGGCCAGATTGCCTGGTGATCCCAAGAAATGGGGTGAGAGACCTGCCAGGCTGCAGAGTGTGCTGAAGGGCTCGGTTCTTGGCCTTTATTTTGAGGAATGTGGGGCAGAAAGGGGAGATGCAGCCCCAGACCCACGGGCAAGGCATCCCCCTGGCCCAGGGGGAAGTGCTGATGCTGCTGGACGTGGGGCTGGGCTGCTCCTCATCCCTTTCCCTGGAATTGCAGCAGCCAGAGGAGCCTCCCAGGCATTCCTGGGACACTCAGCTTTGAGGCTGCTCTTTATGGTCACTGTGGGCTCAGGGGCTTTAGCAGGACAGCGACAGAAACCCCTAAATCCTAAATGGACCGAGGGCTAAATGCTTCATAAGCTCAATTTGGAGCATTCTTTCCCTCTCCAGTGCTGTCCATCTTTGAATTCCTGCCCTGCAGAGAAAGGGGCAGCATTAAACAGCCCTTTTATTGGGGTGTCAGCTTTAAAATGCAGCAGGAGGGACACCAGTACCACCAACCCACAGCAGGGTTGCACAGATGCCACTGGAAGTCAAACATTTCTGGGATATGAAGTTCAGATCCATCTTCATTCCTTTTTCCCCCCATTTCTTTCTTTCTTTTAGCTGTGCCTGAAAACTGGGGTTTTTTTCTCTTTAAGTTGCCAAAACCCCTTCTTTCTCTCCATTCCTTTGCCACTTGTCTCTGTTCCCAGACCTGAAGAGTTGAATTTTGGGCAGAGGAGGAGATTCTCCCCCCCCCTCAAAATGCAACTTCTGAGCCTCAGACTGCAAAGAAACAACGGGCACCAAACACTCCCAAAGCTCTCCTGCCTCACAAGCCCCGTTTAAAAACCCTCCTGGAACTCAAAGTTCTTTTGCTGACTGTTCTGGAGCAGGTTTTCCTGTCCCAGTGTTCCAAGACCAAAGATGCCCAGGGATCTTTAAGTCCTCTGCTGGGCCTGGCAAAGGCTGGACATGGTGTCCTGCTTCCATATTTGTGCTCCAAAGGGTTTTTAAAACAGAGCCTCACAGCAAAGGCTGTGAAATGGAACAATTTGGCCCAACCAGAGCTTCCAGGAAAAGGCATATTTATATTGTACAAAGATTAATGAGGGACTGCTTCTTCCCCAGAGGGATTAGGGAATCCATCCCACCTATTTTTCCCCTACCTTTCCCCAGTCTGGGCTTTGCCTTCAGCTGGAAAAGCCAAAAATGCAGCATCTGCTCCCAGGATTTTCCTGGCTCAGGTTGGAAAACCCCCAACAATAAAAGCTGCTCCCAGCACAGGCACAGGTGCTCCACGTTCCGAGGGGCTCATTAAAACCAGACCTTCAGAAAACCCGCAGGCTCAGCCTTCATTAGTGCCATTCCACCCTGGAAGCCTTTAATTGGCACTGGAAAGGTGGAGCCGCCGTGATCTGTACAGGAGCCGCCTCTGGATCGTGGTGGGGGCAGGTTCTCACCTTTAAAATCTTAAAGCAGATCTTATTTAGGTCAGCAGGGACATTTCCCTTTCTGAAATGGGGCCAAGGAAACTGGGATTTACTTCCCACTGCTGTGCCTTCCACCCTGTGACCCTGGCAGAGGTGGGACCTGCTGTGCTGGGATTCCAAAAACTTAATCTGCTGGTTGAACAGCAGAGTTCCCAGCCCGGAGGAAATGCCCTTTAGCCCCACATCTGGAGCAAAGCCCCCCCTCAGATTTCAAAAGGCTCAGTTCAGCAGCAGCTCTGACAGCTCTCAGTAGAAGTGTGAGAGACTTTATAACATCCAAGGTGAACTCTCAGCTGTTAAAAAGTTGCTTTTCAGCGTAAATCGGGCTGTTTTTGTGATGCAAACGAAAGCATGCAGCTCAGAGGGGGGGAAAACCCTGCCCCTGGAAACCTTTGGCAGCGCTGACTGTGAGGGAGGGGATGGTTCTTTAAAGAGATTTAAAAATTGAGGTTCGATGACTTGCTAAACCAGAAGAGACAAAAAGACTTACTTGTCCCAAAATCCCATAAATCCTGCATCCCTCAAGTTCACTGGGTGGGAATGAGGCCGTTCTCAGACAAGAACCTCACACAACACCAATCACAACCCCTCAGCTTCAGTGTCCTACAAGGAAATGCTCCAAGCCCAAGTAATAGAAAACATCAAGCTCCTGCTTAAACCAAAATCATGGATTGATCAATCCTTTACTGGCAAAGCCTGGCTTTAGGATCCTTCCCAACAGCATCTTCAATCAATACCTTCATTACCTTCCTGGCTGGTTTTGCTCCTGCCTAAATTCACGGATTAATCCTCCAGACCAAGTTAAACCCTCGGACTGATGAGGAGTTTCCCCTGGATTTGCACATCCAGGCTTGGCACAGCAAGAGGTGCCATGGGAAAACCCCACCATGCCCTGGGAATTGTCACTGCAGCATCATTTTTTGGGGGGGGAAAGGAGGGACAGTTTTGAAGGCACCTGGGCAGGCGTCACCTCCTCTGATGAGATGATTCTCTCATTTTTATCTTTTCCTCCCTGTCCAGTTGTCCCTCCTGAAAACAGCCTGGCACCATCTGATATCCCCTTGTTCTCAAACCATGGTCTTTAAATCTTGACCATCCCCAATGGGCCAAAAAAAGGGGAAAGGAGAAAAAAAAAAATCACCTTTTTAAGCCCCCCACTCAGGCAGCTCTTCCCAGAGCAGACAACTGGCTTTGGATGTGTCGTTAATTCTCTGACTGAGATGTTCCCATCAGACAGCCCCTGTCACATCCCTGTCATTTGTAAGAAGGTGGCAGTGCCTTTGTGCCTCCCCTAAACATTAATCCTGCAGAGTTATTTTGTAAGTGTGACCTGCAAAGCAAAGAGGGCCTTTGGGTGTCTCAGATGCAGAGAACAGGGAAGGAACTGGGCTTTTCTTCTCCTACCTGGAGCTAATGCAGGTGTGCAAATTGATGGGAACCTGAGGACATGACTGTGGACTCCTGGGGGAGGACAGAAAGGACAAGAGGGGGTTGATTTATGACTTGCAGTTAGCAAGGGACTGGAACCTGTCAGCACTCAGTCACACAGCGACGTGGCAGAGATTTTGGCTGACTCAGAGAACCTTTGTCCAGCGCTGGGGAAGAATTACAGGCTCACCAGGGTGAGTGGGATAAAGCTTAACAAACACCGCTGATGTCTGAGGGGGAAGAGAGGCAGAGAAAAAAGGGGGGGACAATCCAAAAATCAGCCATTTATGTGGCTCAGCAGGGCTGGGATGATCCTCATGGATCACACTTCATCTGATGGCTGTGGGATCTCACCATTCCCACCAAAACCCTGTGTCCCTGTGGACAGGGGGCCCAAACTGTGACTTTGGGCACCACAAATGGCCCAGCAGCCCTTTCCAAGGGTCACCCAGCCCAGTGTGAGGCAGAGGTTCAGACCTCACAGAAACCAAGTGTTTTGCTGCACTGGTGACTGCAGAGCCAGCCTTGCCCTGGGGGCCTTGGGTGAAGGGACACCGAGGGCCTGAGAGCATTTATGGACAAGTTCCTCCTGAGCATCCATCCACCCATCAGGTGCCTGCTCTTTGAGCTCCCTCCTGCCTGAAATATTTATGTGCTGGCAAAGGTGGAGCCAGAGGAGCCTTTGAGGTCACTCAGAGAGGTGAATCCCTCTCTGCAGCCCAAAGGGCTGAGCCAGCCAGAACTGATCCAGAGCAATTAGACCCTGCCTGTACCACAGAACCTTTTCTTGTCATGCTAAAAGAGCCCAGAGAGCAAAACAAAGGGGTTTTGCTCATTCTCCCCTGCTCCATTCCCCTGCAGCCAGGAAGGCATTTTAAACACCTCTGCTTTGCTCTCTGTCCTGTGTGTTCAGCTCAGCTCTCCTTTGCCTCTCAGGAGCTTAAAAGCCTGGTTTTCACTTTAAAAGCCAACTTGCCTGCCAGGTAGCTCCTCTTAATCTCTGGGTCTTGGCTAGAGGCCTCTCCAGGCTGCTGAAAGAGATATCTGCTTCCCCTTTGTTCTTGTGACAGGAAAAGCCTCAGCCATCAAATTGTTCCAGATCCCCTTTTGTAGCCTGAGAGACTGGAAAATGGAAAGAATCAAACCCCCAGGTACCAGTTCAACATTCATGGCTGCAAAGGCCAGGGGCTAGAGCAGCTCCAGAACTCTATAAAGCAAGGCTTTGCCAGAGCAGGTGACTCTGGCACTTGGCAACAGAGTCATTTGCCTTGGATAACAATCCTTGGGTCCTTCCTTGGGTCCGTGGTCAGCTGGGAAAGGAATCAGAGATTAAACTGGGTGCTCCCAAGCACAGCCATTCCCTGAGGAAGGAGATTCCTGGGAGCAGAGCCAGCCCAGGAGCTGAGGAATGCTCCACCCAGCCACCCTGGTGAGCAGGGTGGACCAACCTGGGCATCCCAGCAGGATGAGGTGTGTCCATGACTGGTCCATTTTCTTCCTCAGTTACAAAGCTGCACGAGGTTCCCACGAAGGCAGCACCAATTCCTGCAAGCTGAGAAACGTTCCCAGGAACTGCAAGGGCAAATAACACCCAGGCTGCCAGTTATTTCAGAGCAAACAAAAATTTCTGTGATCAAGATCTCTGTGGCTTAAGGGGAACTGCTTCAAACAGCCTTTTCCAAGTAATTCGTGGAGAACATTCACTCCAGCGAGTGTGAAGAGGCATGTGCTCTTCACACGTTCCCACCAGGCTGGTTTTTCCCTAAAAAGCAACCTGCTGGCACAGCAGAAGGATCTTGGCCCTCCTGGCACACAAAAACCTTCTCGTGCATCTTGTCAGAGGCAGTTCCCAAAAGCAGGAACCCCTTCCATCTGCAGCAGCTTCTCCCAGCCCTTCAGCAGACGCCCTGGATCTTCATCCCTGGAGCAGGGCTGGGAGCTGTGCACGGCTCCAGCTGCTGTCACTTCAGGAACAGCCTTCCCAGGGGTGATTCCTCAGGTTCAGCCTCGGTTCAGTGCTCAGCAGTTCCCAAAAGCACCACTTTGCTCTCCACCACCACCGCTCTCCACGGAGCTGCTCGTTCCAGGCCGCAGGAACGCGTGGCCCTCCTGCAGCAGCTGGAGTTTGGGGTCTGAGCACAGCTGTTGCTGCTCCCTTTGCAGCTGCAGAGCATCCCTCCTGGTTCCTGCAGCTTTGCAGAGAGCTGGGAAGGGTTTAGTGGAGCTCTCCCTGGCTCAGAGTCCCCATTCCATGGGGAAAATCACCTGCTGCAGGGAATGAGCCGCAGAAACCCCGGGAGATGCAGCAGAATAACAAGCAAAGGTACCAAAAAGGGATCTTTGGAAGTGATCTCAGTTTTATGTTAGTCCAGGCAGAGCCATCCCAGTGGAATTTCTCTCGTTCCAGGCAGCTGAGGCAGCAGGGTGATGTCGGTGTCACTGCACCAGCAGCTTTTCTACTCCAATATTCCACCTCTGGCTGCCCTTGGTTAACAGCCCCCTGGCAATCTCCCTCAGGATCAATGGCTGGCAAGGCTCAGGACAGGCAGAATCCACCCAGGATGGGGATCTGGAGCAGATGGTTCAGTTTAAATGTCCCAAGAATCTCCACCTCACAGTTATTTTTCTCTCCTGTTTTCGCTGATGTTCGAACCCTTTGAAGTGCACGTGGGCTCCTGGTCCAGGAGAAAGTCTTCAGGGAAGCAATTTGCTACAAATACTCGGCTGCTTAAAAATATTTATATATGCCAAGAAAGGATTAGACCCCCATTTAGCATTTTCTCTACCTTTAAAGCTCATTTAAGGCAGCATTAACTCCAATGCAGCAAATTGGCTCTGGAGCTGTAAAGGAGAAAGACTTTGGAGCAGCAAGATGGTTCAATAAGGAGGGAGGACTGATTGGCCATTTGGTTTCCTGGCTGTGTTTTATTAATGGAAAACTAAAGGATGTCTGAGATCCAAAAAGGAGTGGGCAAAGAGCAGTGGATCCTCTGCAGGTGGGTGTCTGCAGGAGCTGGAGCTGCTGGAGCCAACAACCCCAAATCCTGGTGTGCACCAACCAGAGCTGCCATAAAAACACTCATGGCTCTTTCCAGGCAGCTCAAATCCTTGGAGAATCCCCTTTCCCTCTTCCTGCCATCAGTGTTCCTGACCACTACCAAGACACATCCTGGAGAGGTTCAGACACGAGGAGTTTGCACACTTGGAATGAAGTTGTTCCTCCCAAGCAGAGCACAGGGTGTGTTTCTGCAGCACCAGTCCCCATCAAATATTTACTATACTCCAAGAGCCATCAGTGACCTGAACAAAAGCATTTTTTTATTTTTTTTTTTTTTTTCAAATATTGAACAGGAAAATACACTCCAGTCTGTGAGCCCTGGTTACATCTGCCTCCCAGGTCGCTGCCAGATGGGGAAGAAAACCGGTCACAAATGCTGAAAAATTTAAACCTCTCGCATTTGTGGAGCCTGTGAGTCAGGAAAACACGTTCAGAGGGAGGTAGAAGGGTCTGTTTGTAAAGGCATTCAGTTCTCAAAGGCACTGAGAGGGGAACATGCCCTGCAGAGGCACGGGGTGGGTTTACACAGTGCAAAAAGTGATGCTGGTGTGACCACCATCCCCCCACCCACCCCCTGCAGCAGCCAGACCCCACATCCCACCCCCAGCCCACTGGGATGCAGGGAATCAATCCCCAGTTCTTCTGGGAACGTGCAGGAAAGCTGAGGTGAATGTGAGCACAGGAAGCATTGCCAGGCCCTGGAAGGGGCTGCCCAGGGCAGTGCTGGAGTCCCATCCCTGGGAGTGTTTAAAAAACCCACGTGGATGTGGCACTTGGGCAGTGCTGGGTTAATGGCTGAACTGAATGATCTTAGAGGGCTTTTCCAACCTAAATGATCCGTGATTTTGGGCCAACTGAGATGTTATCCTTTTTTTTGGTTTTTTTTTTAGGGAGATTTCACCTCTCTGCTGTCCCAGGTGGATTCATTCATTTAGGTCAAGCAGGGCAGGTGCAGGAAAGGTCTCTGGAACATCTTTGCTGCTCTGTGGGATATGAAGCATCTCCTGGCCGTTGGCAAGTCCTTCCCTCGGTGTTTACTCTTCTAAATCCACCCATTTTCTCCAGGCAGGCTGGAGCTGGCACAGGAGGAGCTATTCCCTGTGCTGGGGCGGGTGGGCTCGGAGTGCCTGCTGGAATTCCTCCTGTAATGATTCCCTCCCGGATCAGCACAGCCCCTCTGAGCAGCTCTGTTACATCTCCTGCTCATCTCCCAAGGGGGAGAAGTGCCTTCCATGTGGAAAATAAAATATTGCCCACGGGGGACGTGTTCAAGAGGCTGGAAAAAAAATCCATTCACGCGCCAGCAGATCCCTGAAAACTGCCGGGGTTTCATTCCGTGTTCCCTCTGTGCCACTGAACTGTCACTCAGGGGGAATAATGGCACCAGTGTGGCTTGGAAAATGTTGTTAAAGGCAGGCAGTTACTGTGTGCATTCCATTTTCTGCATCAGGCACAAACAAGGGCGAGAACGCTCAGCAGCATCACCCCGAGGGGCAGGCAGAGGGAAAGGGAGCCTTTTCCAGCGTGGGAGGGATGAGGGAGCTGCCTGAGCAGCCCCTCCTGGGCACCAGGATGCTGCTTTATTCACTGAGCCCCCAGTAAATCATTTCCCCTGGGAGCCTGAGGAAAGGAGAGGGGTTTGCTGGACGGGTAGGTTGATGCCCAGCTCGGTCAGTGGGGTGGGGTGTCCTCACCCCGGGCTGTCCCTTCCCTGGGCAATGGCAGCGATCCCAGGGGTGCCCAAAGGCACCTGAGCTCTTCCCAGATTCCCACTGCGTGGCTCCTGGCACAAACCTGCTGTAAGAAGAGCTTTGTTGATGACAGGCACGGAGCAGAATTTTCCAAAGCACCTACAAATTCCTGGAGCCGGTTCAGTGGGAGCTTGGGATGCAACCCCCCCCTGGCTGTGGCAGTCAGATTGGGAGGGATGGAGGCAGGAATCCCAGAATCCCAGAATCCCAGAATCCCAGAATGCCAGAATCTGCTCTGGCCTTCACCAGAGCAGAGCATCCCTGGGGAGTTGGTGCCTGTGTGGGCAGCAGGGACAGGAATCCCTCCCTCCGGGCACAGGAGTGACTTCCACTGGCACCCTCCATGGAGAGCCCCTGAGTGCAGCCAGGGGGTTGTGGAGAGGATAAAGCCAAACTTCCCACCGTAAATCCCCACTTCAAATATGCTCTGATGTCCAACCAAGCTCTCAGGGTTCAAGGGACACTTAGGACTGAGACATGAAAGCCCAGCCCCTGCTCAAGCCCTTCATGTGATCGAGCCCTAAGTGTTCAAAACCTCCACAGCACAAATCACTTTTCCCACTCTTCCTCCCTCCTTTGATTCACATCTTTGTTAATATCAGCATGGAAGAGAAACTGGGAATGTTTTCTGAGGGTTTTATCTCCTTTTCAGCCTCATCAGAGTGGGTGGAAAAGGCATTATTGTCCGTAGATCTCCGGGCTGTTGAAACATTTCTCTTTTGGCAGGTGCTGGGTTTGATTTGTATTTAGATGATGATTTGAATGGAGTCTGGGCTGAGGAATTCACTGTTTATGAGCAATTTCTGTTCAGTGTTTGCCTCTCTCGGTGTGGTGTTGCTTTGGTTGGGGCTCAGGGAAGGCACAAGTCTTTTTAAGAGCCTGCTGAGGGAAGGAGTGGTGGTGCTGGAGATCTGCTTAATGGCAATTCTTCAGGGCTCAGCATCTGCTTCCAGAGGCTCGGTGCTCGTGGAAACTTCGGGATACTAAAAAATCAGGAGGCTTTTATGGCGTCTCAGAATAAACATTTCAAGTTAACAGGCAAGCTGTGTGAAAAAAAAAAAAAAGAAAAAAAAGAAAAAAAAAAGAAAAAAAAAAAGGGAAATAATCCCAAATTTCAGCTCCACTGGGAAATGGGGAGAAAATAAAAAAAAAAGGAAAACAAATGTCAGGTCAGCCCCAGGCGTTCGGGTTTAATTGAAAATATTGAAACAAGATGTTTCAGCCTCGTTCATTCCTCATTTCTGTGGGGATTTGTAGCTTCCTTCTCAGCTGAGCTGAACAACAACAGTTGAAGGTGGAGAAATTCCTCTTTGAAGGCGTTGGAAGGGACCTTAAAGACCATCCAGTCCCACCCCCTGCTGTGGGCAGGGACACCTTCCACTAGCCCAGGTCCAACCTGGCCTTGTCTGATAATAATTTTGGTAAATTTTGATAAATTCGATTCCTTCAACTGTTAAATAAATGAATTAGTTCAACAGGATCACACTGAACGTGCAGCCTGAAAGAAATCCCTGCAAACCCAAGTGACAACAAGCAGCTTTTTCTTATCCACATGAAAAACTCCATCACCACTGGACACCATCTGAGCTTGGTGCTGAGGGTTGGAGCTGCTGCTGCTGCTGCTGGAGGGGATGAAATGGGGCCTGGCTGGAGCTGTGAGGGGGAGATCAGCCCATCAAGCACCTCCCCAGCTCCAGATGAGCCACTGAAATGCCTCCACTGCACCCAATTCACTGGGAATTGTTTGTAGAGGGGTGGTGGAAATGTCATTCCCCTCCTGGGCAATTCCCTTCCTTGCTTCCTATTTTAATAAACAAAAATGTGCTCGATTGTGAAACTTAAATATTTAACAACATTTCCGTGCAGAGCATTCAGCAGCTGACTCTTCACCCTCCCTCTCCATTTCCATTTCAGTTCTGTTTGCTGTTCCAGAGGAGCTCTAATCCTTCCTTCTGGCTTCTCCTCCCTGTCTCCCTTTTCCCTCCCTGCCCTGTTTGGAGGGAGCAGGAATGTCCTGCACGTGCCTCTCTGTTTTTTCCAAACTCATTTCACTGCAAGGAGAGGATTCCCAGGCACATCAGCCACTTCAAATCACCCCAGGCTGCTGCTGTCCAGCTGCTGGTGGGGAAGGAGAGGAAAACCAAGCTGTGCTGCTCTTAGACACAACAAACATCTGGAGTGCAGCCTTTTCCAAGGTCTGTATCTCATGGAATGGTTTGTGTTGGAAGAAAATAATAGAAGAAGAAAATAAAGCCCAGCCTGTGTCCAGTTCTCTGATCTCCACAAAGGGATCATCTGAAACTCAGCCACGGGGATGGGAATGCAAAGGGCATGAAAAAAAGGCACCAGGAAGGGAAGCCGTGGAGGGGTTTATTTAATTAATACATTAAGGTGCACTCCCAATATTATTTTTATTAAAAAAGCAGCAGCACAATCCATCCAAAGTCCTTGGCTCGTTTCAGCAGGCAGAGGAGGATGTGTAATAATGAGAATAATAATAATAATAACACTGGGGGACATTAGAGGTTGATCACTTTTGTATTCAAACAAAAAGAAGGAAGAATCCAATGAATTCTTGTGCTTTGTGTTCCTTTCTAACCCCTCCAGTTCATCACTTTTGTGGCCAGAGTGGCTTTCACAGAATGGGTTTCACTCTCATTTCCAAAGCCACTGGAGGTGCTCAGGAAGAGTTTAGTGGGTCTAAAAACAAGCCACAAAATGCCTTTTCTCAAAATTGCAACCCACTCGTTTCCCCTTGGGAAAGGAAAGCAGGGCAGGGATATCACTCTGAGCTGGGGAAGGAAAGGAATCATTTTGGAGGATCAGGAATGGCTTTTTAGCAGTGAGATGGACCAGGCTGAGGAACAACTTCCTGGGGGTGTCATAAATAATCCATTGGCACCACAAGTGCACTTAAGCTGGGCTTTTCTCCTGCCTGTCCCAGAGGGCTCTGGAGGGGATGGAAGCACCATTCCTGTGCTCCTGGTGGGGAAACTGAGGAAGGGAGAGCTGCCCAAGGGCAGAGAGGGCAGGGGGAGCCCGGGAGCCTGAGGGGCTGAAACCTTGGGATTGAGGTGGCTGCTGGAATGAAAAGCCAGGGCAGTGCATGGGGATTGGGTAGTTCTCAGGCAGAGGGACAGTTGTTGTCCTCCTGGGCTGCCAAAATCCTGTCAGAGAATCATAAAACCCCAGAAATGTTTGGCTTGGAAGAGACTTGCAAGCTCGTTGAGTTCCACCTCCTGCCACGGGTTGGGAAAACCTTCCACTAGACCAGGTTGCTCCAAGCCCACTCAAGAATTCCAGGGGGTCCAATACCTGGATTAAGACTGTGAGCACAAAAGGCCCAGCTCAGCACCACCAGGTGCCTCCTGTCAGTGTTAAAGTCACCTAAAGTGGCTTCAAACCCACTCCAGGGCTTTCCCCTGCTCTGTGTGGGCGTCAAGGGCCACCAACAAGTCCCTGGGGCTGCAGAAAGAGGCTGTGGGGGATGTGCCTCTGAAGGATAATTTATTATTCAAATGCAGTCCTCCCACATCCCCACAGAGTGCAGTGCTCTGCCCACACAGGGGGCAGGAAATTCCTGGCCTGGGACAGGTTTCAGTGGGAATCTCTTCAGAGCTGGGGGTGAGTGAAAGGTGCTTCATCTTGCCAGGTGCCAGCTCTTCTGTGGGAGTCACAGGATTCATTGCCTGGCATTTTTTAGATGAGCCTTTTCTTCCCTGAGTCTTAGTTTAGGTCAAAACCCCTCAGCTGCTGTGAATTCTGCAGGGTTTTCCAGAGTGAGATGTGAATTCCAGGATATTCCAGTCCATTTGAAAGCCTCCACACCATCGTGACACCATGAGGGATGTCCTGGAAGTGCTGGAGGGATCTCAGACTTACCTGGATCTCAATGACAAAAAAAGATGGGAAAGACTGGGAACTCTTAAGGACTTTTTTGGGCACCTGTCAAAAATGGGCTGAGTTTGTCTGTCTGATAAAAGTCAGAGACACAACTTGAGTCATCAGTGACATCAGGACTTGACTTGAGTCTCAGTGAGGTGCCCAAATCCCACAAGGATGGGAGAGGTTTTATTGTTGCCTGAGGCTTCCCAAGGCAGCTGAGTGTCCTCCCACACTTTGCTCCTGGCCCCAGCACATGGATCTGCTTCTTTTCACCCAAAGTCAGGCTGGGAGAGCAAAGTGCACTGCCAGCACTGCCAGTGGCTCTGGTTTGGGCACCTTTCAAAGACTCCTTTTAAAGTTTTTGGTTGGAGAGCACAAAAAGGCTCCCCCCCCGGGCTGCCTTTTCTCCTCCTCACAGGACTTTCCAGGTCCTTTCCCAGCTCTGGTCCCTTCCCTGGACACGGTGCAGCCTCTCCAAGTCCTTCCTGAGTGGAAGGGCTCAGAACTGGACATGACCCTTGAGGTTCCTCACCGGTGTCCAGCACATGGGACAATCCCTTCCGTGGCCAACCAGCTCCAAGAATTCCTAGGGAATTCGGGAGCAGAAGCCCCAGCTGCCCGATGTCCTCCAAACACCTGCAAGGTCGTGCTGCCAAAATTTTCCAGCGGGCTGTGCCGGGAGAGACGGGCTGAGGGAGGATAATGAGGGAATATTCATCCCGAGGGTGGAGCGAGGAGGGGGTGCATTTCAAACCCGCCGAGCAATTAAGGGGGAGAAAGAAAACAGAGGGACATTAAGCGTTTTGTTGTGGTATCAGACACGAAAAAAGCCGTGTTCAGAGGCAGCAGAGGCAGGGAGATGATTGTTCACTCTGAATGCATCAGAGGTAAACAGTGCAGAGACAGGAGAGCTATTTAAGCTAATGGCCAATTTTGGCATGAGAACAAATAAGTATAAACTATCCAGAGGCTAAAAGGATGTTTTCATTCTGCCCATGAGGGAATTTCTAGACCAGCCATTCAGTGGGAAAAACAAACAGCCCAGCCTGATAATGGGGGTTAATATGGGATGTGAAGGGGGTGGTCTGACACAGCAGCTCTGAGCTGCCCTCGAGGCTCTTTCCACGCCCACTCCCACATTACAGGGACACTCAGTGATTCTTGGTTTTTATCTGCTTTATCCCTCCTTCTTCTCCCCAGCCTCCATCCCACACTCTTGCAGCGGGAGGTTGGCTGTGCTGGAGAACAGGATTTGTGGTGGTGGGACGGGCTCAGCTTCCCCTGGACTCGTTGATCTGCCAGGCTGGGATGGGATCCCACAGGAGCTGTGGCTGCCCCATCCCTGCGAGTGTCCAAGGCCTGGAGCAGCCTGGGCTGGTGGAAGGTGTCCCTGCCCGTGGCAGGGGCTGGAACTGGGTGGACTTTAAGTTCTCTTCCAACCCAAACCACTCCAGGATTAAACCACGTGTTCCAGGACCTTCTCCTCTCGCTGTTTCCTCACTCAGAGTTGCCTTGCAGGCAAAGCTGAAGGGGATCTTTAATTCTAGCAGGTTTTACAGGGAAAGCTGGAGCACTCTCCTCTGCCTTTTAGCCAGTTCCCAAGGTTTCAAGCTGTTCACAACGTTAACTCCTGTTTTATTAGCCCTTTAAAGTGTATTTTTATAACATTTCGGCTCGAACAAATTTACCCACCATATCAGCAGGCAGATAAGGAATAATAAAGTCCCAATCCATATGCAGTTTAATAATTTGTTCTGGTTTATGGCTGGATCAATGGGAAGCTTTTTGAACACTGATATTTCCTCTGGGTGGAGAGATCTCCCCTTTGTCCAGCTCGGTGTGACACGGGTGGAGATCAGATCCTGGCTGATGCAAATTGGCACTGAGTGATTTAAATGGAGATTCACCTCCTGCTACAAGAGCCTGGATGTTTGTTTTTGGGTTTTTTTCAGGTTATCAGCTCTTTGCCAGTGCTGGACCTCCCAGAATTCCCTCTGGAATTAGGGGGGAATTTGGTGAGCTCAGGCGGTTTGTGTGTCATTGTTGTGGGGTACAAACCACTTGAGTTTTGGACCTGGGATTGTTTCCTTCCTGCCAAGCTCCAGAGGAGCCTTTTTCTCCCCACATCCATCACCAGTGTGGCAGTGGGAGAGCTCTGCCAGCCCGAGCTGAGATTCCTGGGTCACCAGGATCCCATTTCACTGGAGCCATTTGCATACATTGCCCATCTGTTCCTGCTCCACATGGCTCTCTGGCCACGTGCACTCCCATAAAGCTGCAATTTCTCAGCTGCAAGACAGGCAGAAAACATTTGCTTAGGAGGGAAAAAAAACCACCCTTTTTTTTTTTTCTATCGTGCTTCCATTCTATGAAAACTTTTATTTTCCTGAAGTTCTCTTGTTCCACAAGAACCCAACGGTGGCTGAAGTCACCCTGTTTGCATTCCTGGGGTGGGGGGACCTGCCAGCCTTGGCTCTGTGTCTGCAGCCCGTGGATGGCATCAAGTGCTGAGCTGTAACAGCTTCCTGAGTGCAGGTGGCAGCTCAGCCTCCTGATTATGATCCCTCAGCACTCCTGAGGCAGCCAGGCTGGAAGGAACCTGGAAATAATGAAACCCCTGGCAAAAATCCCAAGTGATGGGCAGGCAGAGTGAGTGTACATGGAATGGGAGTGGAAATGCCACTGAGGGAAATTAATTAAAATCATTAAGAGAATGTATCACTATTCATTACCTGATGATACCCACGACTTTTAGACAATCTGGAGTTGTTTTCCATTTATTATCTTAGCCCTACAAGTGTGTTATAAAACCCAAATAATTAATCCATGTGAAAACTGTGGGAAGAGGAGTGTTACCTGCTCAGGCTCAGCACGGGCTGCCTGGCTCCATGGGAGTAATAATGGATTATAATCCATTATAATCCTAATAATAATACTTATAGTAACTCTTCAAACACTTGCACAGTGAGATTTAAAGTCACAAAGGCCCCCAGTGCCCTGGTTTGGGTGCTGGAAGGTCTCTTGTCTGCCCAGAGACGATCTGACCTGGGGCTGTAAGTGGGGGGAAAAGTCTCTCCTTTGCTTAAAGACACCAGGAGCAGCAAATCTCCAGCACTTCCAAAGCCCTTGGATGTGGCTGTGATGGAATTGGAGGCTCCTGAGAAGTCAGAGTCCCTTTGGAAATGCCTCCAGCAGCCAAAGGTGTGGGAGGATCGTCCTGAGCTCCTGCAACCCCGCTGTGTTTATCACTATAAACACCGGCTGATAACACAAATCCGAGGTTTTTTTGCTCATGGCTATGATTTTTGATGAAAAACAAATAAATCCTAAGCAAGCAGACTCCATGGGAACGGTGTGGAGGTTGAATGAAATACGGGAGTTTTGCAAATCCCAAGAAACCTCCCAAGAAAGGGGGCAGCGAGAGTAAGACAACCCCCCTCCTTCCTCGCCCAGGTGCATAAATGCAGCTTCCAAACATCCCAGAAATTCTCCCAGGAGTCCTGCAGCATGGCAGAGAGGGAATAAAAGCCTGTACAATCCCCCTGGTCCTGCCAGGCTGTTCCACACGGACAGCAACGCTCCGGGGGCTCTCGCCGGGCAGGTGCCCGTGGGTGTCCACAATTCCTGCTCCTGCCAGGGGGGGTTTGTGCTATTCCCACATCCCCTCACGGTGTTCTCCCTGTTCTCCCATCGCTGCTTTCTCATCCTGAGGGGAACTGCAAACCCTGCCCTCTCCTCGGCAGGGGAGGCTGCAATCAGGGGCCCTGAATCGCGGGGCTTTCCATCATCCCGAGGAACACGGCGGGATTTTCGGTGGGGTTGTTTCCCATTTGTGGGAGGAAGGAAACCCGGGGCCCGCGGGGATGTTGCTTAGCAACCGAGCCAGCAACTGGGAGAGAGAAAAAGAGAAAATCTGGAAAAAAAAAAATTAGTTTAAAGCCAGGTTTCAGCTGCCAGAGGCTGAGCGGGCCTGGCGGGGGCCACGAGCAGCGCTGCGAGCCAGGGGATGCCGCGCTCCTGGAAGTGTTTTCCAAGCAGGGCATCGCCCTCTTTCCCGGGATTTTTATGCCTCCTGGAACTGCTTGGCTGCCAAATAAAGTTCATTTAGAAAATGAGAGCTCCCTGCTGCCTTTGGTTCTCGCTCAGAACCAAAAGGGGTCAAGCACTGAGTGCTTTGGAGGGCCCGAACTCCCAGCACAGCAAATTCCTTCTCCACTGGGAAAATGTAGGGACCCCAAAGTTTGGAGGGGGAATGTCCAGCCAGACACGGATTGTTTACTGGAAATCATCTCCTTCAAAAAATGCAATCCCCAAACATCCTGAGATCGTGGAATGGTTTGGGAAGGGACATTAAAGCCCAGAGTCCGTGTTCAGTGCCCAGTCCCTGAGTTGCTGCCAGGGCTGTGAATTTTAGTGCTGTGGGTGTTGATCTGAGCCCACCAAGACATTCCTTAGGCATTTGCTCAATAAACCCGATTTCTTGCTGTGTGGCACCTTCATTTTCAGTGACAGCCCTTTGTGGAGGGGCAAATGCACAACCTGAGGGGAAAAAAAGGAGAGTTTCAACTCCCGTTTTCTTGTAGTGTGGCACACCTGGATTCAAAGGAGAATTGTAGGAACAGTATTTCCAAGCCATCCACTTTTGATTCAATCCCCATTTTAACTGCAAGGTTAATTTATTTGGGACATTGGAGTTCAATTTCTGCCTAATTGGAATGTTATGGTATTTTAAATGGCAATTGATTATTAAAAATTTATCTGCTCTTTTGAGCCCCAACAAGCTGGAACTGATGGATGTTTTACTGCAGGAAGGTGCTAAAAAGCCTCACTAGATGTTTTTTTAATAATCTCAGTTGGTGTTTAGCACAGAGGGATGAGCTGTCACTTTAAGTCTGAGGAGACACATCTATTTGCAAGGAATAGCGGGGCTGATTGCATAATATGGAAATGCCAGCTGGTTTTTTCCAGGTTTTCTCTCAACTACGCCCTGAATAATTAATCAGCATTAAAGCAGCATAAAGATTCCACCTGCTGAACTTCCATTAAACGGGAATTTCCAGAGGGCTGAGGGAGAAGTGCTGGATGAGAGCAGTGAGGAGCTCTGAGGGAGCACACTGCTGGGGGTGCTGCTGTCATCCAGAGGGCACCACACATTCCTGCTTCCTGGAAAAGCTGCTTAACACAGCCCTGATTAATCAGGTGCTGCTCTTTGGCTCCATGTGCTCCGGTCTCAGCTCCTCCAGGGCCGGAGCCTGGATCCATTCCCACATGGATTCCACGCTCTCCTGGTTGTACCTCCGTGCAGTTCAAGGCACCATCTGCCTTCCTGAATTATGGATGTTTTCCCAGATGCCTCCCACGGCCAGGATTGTAGCTGATTTTTTTTTTTTTTGGGGGGGTAGGAAATCCCAATTTGAAGGTTGCACTAGGTGTATTTCTCCCGTTTTCCCAGGACTGCTCCTCCCCTGGGAAAAGCTGTGGTTATCAGTGGATTTTGTGTGCAGATTAAAAACCATATTCATACAGCCAGACAGCTTGTGGGGTTCTCTGGGTGCTGGTATTTTGGGTTATTTGTGTCACTGCAAGTGGATTCCTGTGACCCCCTTTCCTCACTCCCCCATCGGTGTCAGCGTGTCCTGGTGGCATCAGGGGATTTAGAATGGCTTTAAACTGCAGTGGGGGAGGTTTAGATTAAAATACTGGGGGAAATTTCTTCCCTGTGAGGGTGAGGAGGCCCTGGTAGAGTTTTCCCAGAGAAGCTGTGGCTGCCCCACCCCTGGAAGTGTCCCAGGCCAGGTTGGACAGGGCTTGGAGCACCCTGGGCTGGTGGAAGGTGTCCCTGCCCATGGCAGGGGGTGGCACTGGGTGATTTTTAAGGTCCCTTTTAACCCAAACCACTCTGGGATCTCATGAAAAGTTAATGCCACCTTTTCCAAGCATTTTTGCTCCATCTGGGTAGCAGAGATCCCTGTTTCCCTTCAAAATGAAACCTGAAACCTTAAATGGTGAGTTCATCTCTAAATGCTGTCAGAGGTGGGGTCTGGCCAAGTTTTGAAGCCCCTGTCTGGAAATCTTCCCCACAACCTGTCCCTCACTCAGATCCCTCACTGCACTTGGATCTGACATCAGGTTTGTGTCTCTGACACAGCTCCTGACTGACAGGGGTGTGATTTGATTTCTGAATCTGTGTTCATTTACAAGAGGATTTCAAGCCCTTTTCTCTTTCCAGGAGGATTTTCCTCACTGTGAAACCACACTGTGTGTGGAAAAGCAGCGTCAACGTGATGTCAAGCAGCACCATTTTCTCAGTCTCATCATGGATTTGTGTGGTGCAAGGCACCTCCCAGGACTCCCTGCTCCAGGAGAAAGCCCTGCCCTCATTCCCACAGTCCTGCACAGCACATTTGGCACCAACTTCCCACCCAGCTCCAAATTCCTGTGATTATCCAAAACACTGGAGCATCCTGAGTCTGCACAGCAATGAAGGGAATCTCAGCTGGTAGGATTTCCTCCTGGCTTCCCCCTTCCCAAAGGGATTTCTGATTCTCCCATCCTCCCAGAGATGGGAGAATCCTTAAAATATTTAGTGGTCCAGGGCAGATCCTCAGCTGTCACGACATGTTTTGGTGGAAAAAAAGTGACTCAGATGAGCTTTGTGTCTTCTCAGCCAACCATTTCACCTGGACTGACCCTTTCTGGAAAGTTTTTGTTGCTTGGTTTTCATTTAGGGGAAAACACCTTTCTGATTTCTCCCATTTTTCCTTTCTTTTCCAGTTGCTTGGGGGGAATCACTTCATGGGAAATCTCCAGCTGACTGGGAGCACCAGAGCCACCAGGGAAGAATGTTCCTGGGAGATTTGAGTGAGGACAGGAGGACTTCCCTCTCTGGTAGCACAACATCTCCAGCCCTCAGTGTTTCTGTGACTGAGGAGATCCAGTGAGTGCACCCAGTTCTGGCAATATCTGGGGGATGTGGGGTAATATTTTGGGAGATTTGGGGTTTTTCTCAGCCCTGCCATGAAGCACAACCTCCTGGATCCTGTGCTGACACCCAGGGCTGCAGAATGAAATGGCTCAGTGGGTTTGCCAATTAAAATTTCAGGAAAATCCACCCTCTGTGATTCCAGGCACAATTAAATATTAAAGGTAGTGATGCTTTCACGTTCCTGTGGTTGAACCTTGCCTGGCCTCCCTGAGGATCCTGTTATCCTATTATTCCAAGCATTGAGGTGGAAAAGAACCACCCTGGGTGGCTGGAGGGGCCGAGCTGGTGGTTTTGGGAAGCTCAGGAAGCTCCACAGGGAAGGATCAACCCCAACCCTCCACTCTGTGCTCGGTGCAGGTGAGGGGCAGAGAGCAGGGCTGGGATGTGATCCCATAACCACCCATGGGAGATGATTCCTGCTGAACAGACACACATGGCTGAGCAGGCAAAGGGGGGTGTTGATCATGATTGTGTGATGAAGCACCTAAAACCAGGCACTTGGGAGATGGGAGGTGTGAAAGGATGAAACAGCCACGGGGGGAGTCAGGGCTGGATCCCACCGGGGTCCTTCCCACTGGATGCACTTCCATCCTGCCTCACCAACACACAGACACACCAGCACTCAGTTCAGCCTTCTGTCACAGCCATTCCAGCATCAATCAGGGGGTTGGGAAAGGGTAGAGCTGCTGCTCACTCTGTCTGTCAATCAGTGGCAGGACAGGAGTGAGGCTTTTCACGGCTGTGTAAAATTCAAGCTGAGCCCACTGGCAGAGGCATTAATTCCTGGTGCTGAAGGCAGATGTCTGGGTTGACTAAACTCTGGAAATAAATGAATTAAGGCTGTGATGAGGTTTCAGCTCTGGTACAGTGAGTTAGAGCTTTTCCAAGAGCTGAGGAGCACCCTGACTGCACTGCCAAGGGTCAGCTGCTCCCCTGCCAGCCTGCCCAGGGGAGCCCCAAAAGCACCTCCTTCTCCTCATTGTAATTCTGGCTCTTCACAGGTGTGGTCATGCTGGGATTCTCTGGGAATGGAGGATATCTGGAAAGGATTATACCTGGAGTGGGTGATATCTGGACCCCTACACGTGAAGTGTTTGGCTTTGGAAAGCCTGAGCCAGGTGGGGCCCTGACTCACCTGCCTGAGGCTGCAGAGTCTGAGCTTTGCAGAAAGGTTGTAAACAGATTATTCTTGTTTGTTTATCATGCCCTGGGCCGTTCCTGTTCGGGGAAGGGCTGATCCTTCCCAATATATAAAGCATCTCTTCCCTGTGTGAATCTTTGGAGGGATGGGAACCTGCCCAAGCCTGTGTGTTAGAAGGTGTCATTAATAATTCCCTCCTGTAAGTCATCACAGGAAAAGCAGATTAGAAAACTACTCTTTGAGTTTTCAAGTATCAGTTCTGTCCCTACTGGAATATATTTGTTCAATTACTGTTTCTGCTCATTCCACTGCCTTCCATAAAAACCCTCCTTGTTTTCACACAATTAAAACCCCTCGTGACTTGCAGCAGCTAAAACTTGTGGGGGCTTTTTAATTTTTTAATTTTTTTTTCCTTTTAACTGCCACTTCCAAGCGAAGGTCAGCCTTAATTCCTTAATTTTACCTGCTGCTGCCTTCTCCTCGAGGCGTGTTAATGGGGAGGGAATCCCTGAGCCACTCAGGGAGTCCTGCAATTCCCACCCCAGTGGTGGCAGGAGGTTCCTATGGCAACCTGCTCGTTGCTGGAGAGCTCGGGTGTGTGTTAATGATGAAGAACTGTCAAGGTGGAGGTGCAAAAGGCCCTTGTTACAATTTACTCTCATTAAAAATCTTTTTTTTTCCCTTTCAAAACCCGCGACTGGTATTGTACCTGAGTGAAGAAAATGATGTTTGGTGAATTTTCTGATGTTTGGGGGATTCCTGACCTCCACACTCTTCCTTTTTTTTTTGGCTTTTTGCTTTATTTTTTAGTGCCTTGCCACAGATTCCTCCTTGTCAGGGGATGTCCCACTGATTGCTCTGAAGGAAAAGGGATTTCAAAACCCTCTGTGCTCCCTGGGAATGAGCTCCACTCCTAAATATCCACATGGATCAACCCACCCCAGGAGCTTCAACCAAAAATTAAGGACCTGCAGGGAGCCAGGGGGGTGCCCAGGGCTTTGGGGCTCCTCCAAAGGGCTGGGAAGTTGCTGGGCACGGAATGAGGAGTGGAGGCTTCTCCAGGGTTTTGGGCCCTGGATTTCCTTCCTTCCCTTCTTTAGATGAGAAGTGAGAGCAGAGCAGTGAAGGGCAAATCCAGAGAAATATTGGCAGAACAACCCCACAGCTCCTGGGTGTGGTGAATCCACACAAAGGAAGCTTCCAGGGAAGAAACCCCGTGGCTGCTTCCCCCTGGCTTTGGGGAGCATAAAGGTAACTTTCCCTTCGTTAAAATATCCTTGATTTGAAAAATCTCAGCTTCTTTTAATAAGCAAAACTCAGCGTCCTCCCCACCACCCCTGCACACACCGTTAATTAACCACAGCATCCTCTGCCAACACATCAGGTGCAGCAGGAGGGGAAATATTCACTGCCATGCCAGAAAAGTGTGAGCCCGGATTCTCAGCTGCCACCACTCCTTGTTTTTTTCTTTTAACTCCTTTTGGAGTTCTGCTGAGATGTCACTCAGAGCCCAAACCTGAAAAAAAAAACCACCTGGGAATTTTCAAACAAGACACTGGTGAGGGAGGTGATGGTGGGTGATCCAAAACACTCCAAACATGCTGGTCCTCTTCAACTTTTTTCCTGTAGTAATAATAATAATAAAAAGTAAATTCCCAGCGCCATGGAAATGGAAATTAAATTGTTTTCGTCCTCGCTGTCGACATCAGCCACACAGGAAGATGGCAGAGGGTTCAAAGCCGGGGATTGTCAAACAAATACACCGAACCTTTGAAGCCCAGAGGCTCTTTGAGTCAGCAAAGCTCTGAGCACAGGTTGCCACGCAACACCAGCTGATGAACAGCTCAGCAAAGTGCACCCAGGGTGGGAAACCCGGCCTTCATTTCTCACTGTTTATTGAGGCATTGCTTTGTGCTGCTGACAGGCGCTGAGAGAACAAGGACAGGGCTGCTCCTGAAACACCAGAGCTGCTCCTGCCAGCAAAGATCGATTGGGGCTGCACAGACAGCCCCTCCAGGGCTTGCTTTGGCCAGAGGATGAGGAGCTGTCCCTGCCAGGAGTCGAATTCCCGAGGGGAAAATGTATTTTTTTCTCGGGGTAAATAAATCCGTGGTTCCCACCCCAACGTGCAGAGGGCAGGTCTGGTCGTTTCACACCAAAATGCCAAAAACCCCTTGGCTGGGGCAGGGGAAAAACATCAGGTTCCTTATCAGGGTTTTGGGGTGGGTGGTGCTCCTTTTGCAGCAGAGAAGCTTTTCTGCTTTTACTGAGGTGGCCAGGGGAGGGAAATAGGGCCCTTTTTGCCTCCTAAAGGCACCCCTGGTGACAGCACTTGCAGGATTGATGATTAGAACACAATAAAATAATGGGTATTTTTCCTACCAAACTTATTCCCTCCCTCTCCCTGCAGTCCCACTTTTAGGAATTTTAATTTGCAGAAACTCAGCTTTTCAGGTGGATAATTCTCATTATTGTGCCGAGGAAAAGGCACCATTGCACCTTGCAAATGATGTAAAGTTCTGTGAGATGGTGAAGGTTCTGGGGATTCCACCACAGTGATGGGGTTTTTCTGCCAAAACCACCCTCAGATGGTCTTGTCCGACCCCCCTTGTGTTGGGAATTCCCTTTCCATCCTTGGGGTGAGGGAGGAATGGGGTGCAGGGGAGAGAAGGGGGGATTCCAGGCGAGTGGTGACACAGAGGGAGGTCAAATTGGAGATGAGAGATGGAGACACAGTGTGACCAGAGAGGGAGAGAGACACCAGGGAGACCCTGACGAGGTCAGGCTGGGAATCCTCCTGCTGGAAGGAAGAGCCAGCCCTGTTTCCATGGAAACCCCCAGCCAGGATTTAACACACGGAATGCACGAGTCTGAGTGTCTGCATTTCCTAAAAAACAGAGGGGGAATCCTGATCAGGGAATCCTGGTCACATGGGCACCCCAGGCTTTCCCTGCAGTGCAGCAGCACTTGGTCCCAGCCCCCCAAAAATGAGCTGTGGCTGCTCCAGCCCTGGAAGTGTCCAGGTTGGATGGGGCTTGAAGCAACCTGGGATAGGGGAAGGTGTCCCTGCCCATGGCAGGGGTGCAACTGGATGGGCTTTAAGGTGATTTCCATCCTGGAGACAGCAGGAGCTGCTTCTGCCACCCTCAATCCCACCACAATCCCACAGGGCCCCAGGGACACACCTGGCTCAGGTGCTGATGAGCATCCCAGGCTCGGCACCACCTCCCTCTGCTCCCTTTGGGACTCAAAACCACTGTAAACTCAACCACATAAACAAAGAAGGTCGTTCCTTCCTTTCCACCACCTAAAAAAATTTGGAGAATTAAACATTAACCAATCCTGGAGAATCATCTGCACAGCAGAACCTCCCAGGTTCATCGTGGCAGGCAAACACAGGAGTGGGAAAGCTTTTCCAAAGAGGCTTCTCTTCCAGTACAGATGATCATAAGAGGAAAATAAATCATCTTTCTTTGCCATAAAAGTGTTTTACACCCTTCAATTAAAGCCTGTGAGATAAAATAATTTCTCCTGGGTGTTTGCCTTCGCTCCTCTCTCTCTCTCTCTCTCTGTCAGAAGTCATTTCAATATTTTACTATCTCAGTAATAAAAAATACATAACTGCTTGCCAGGCAATATTAATTCAGCAGCTTCCTTGCTCCACGAAGGAATTCAGAGCAGGCTTTTGCTTCGCTTTGCTGCAGATAAAACTGTGTCACCGAGGGGCTGTGGCAGGAGGAGGTCACTTCAGGGGGTTGGCACGGAGGCTCTGGGCCAGCAGGGAGAGCCAAGCCAGGTTTCTGTCCCCAAAGTTAAGGCCACACATCCACTGCATCCACTGAAAAAAAGCCAAGGGGAGGTGAACCAGCACTTTTCTGAATGTTAATTAATCTGTGCTCCCCAAGCATACCCTGTAAAACAATATCTCCTGAAGTGGTCCCAAGTGGAACGAGGGATCTTCCCCACGGTGTTAAGAGCAGCAATAAATCTGTGATTGCTTTCTTACACTGCCCTGCTGAAAAATGCATTAGAGTCCTCCCAGCAAAGGCAAGTTTTATAAAACAATCCCTGGAGTCTGACATCAGGAAGAGTGGGAGGCAAATGAGTTGTCACTGGGTTCTTGTCGGGCCCCACGTGTTTCGGGGTGGAACCGGTGCTCTGTCCCTGAGCTTTGGTGTCAGGGGAGAGAAATTCCTTCAGGTCACAAGAGTAAGGGGTAAATATCAGGGAAAAGACTTGCAGGGAGTTGTTACACACCAGGCAGACTTGCCTGTGTTTCAGGAATGGGGATGGATATAAAGAAAAGGGCTGGAGCCCCTCTGCTCTGGAACCAGGCTGGGAGAGCTGGGGGGGCTCACCTGGAGAAGAGAGGGTTCCAGGGAGACCTTGGAGCCCCTTCCAGGGCCTAAAGGGGCTCCAGGAGAGCTGGAGAGGGACTGGGGACAAGGGATGGAGGGACAGGTTGCACACAGGGAATGGCTTCCCACTGCCAGAAGGAAGGGTTGGATGGGATATTGGGAAGGAATTCCTGGTTGGGAAGGTGGGCAGGCCCTGGCACAGGTTGCCCAGAGAAGCTGTGGCTGCCCCTGAATCCCTGGAAGTGTCCAAGGCCAGGCTGGAGCACCCTGGGCTAGTGGGAGTGCCCATAGGACTGGAACTGGATGGGTTTTAAGGTCCCTTCCAAGCCAAAGCATTCCGTGATTCCATGGACGTGTTTCAGCCGAACTCCCTTCTCCACATGTGATGGTGTTTTCCCTTCTTGTGGAAGAACAAAGGGATAAAAATCCCCTCAGGAAACAACCATCCCCTTCTGTCAGGCAAAGGGCTCGTTAATAAAGGATGAGCCGAGAGGGCAGAAGATGCAGGAGCAGCAGCAGAGCTCTGAGCAGCACTACACAGAGCTCCAAAATTCCTCCAGAGGCCTTTGCTGAGGCTGAGGGGGTAAATATTTTATAAGGGGAGCTCCCATTCTCTCTGTGCTTCTCCTTGTGCCCTCTCCTGAAATAAGGACTTGCTTTGGAGAGGGAATCACTGCTAATTTTAGCCTTATGTGTGGGAAGCAAGGGATGTTCCCTGGACAAGTGGGAACAGTATTTTGGGCCCCCTCTGACAGTGAGGTCTGTGCACTGACCTGGAAACAGGCTGTCCTGGGAATTTGGGATGGTCCCCCTTCCTGGAGACAAGGGCAGGGATGGGGGTGTCCCTGACAGCTGGAACAGCCCAGCCTGGGCATTCCATGGAGCTCCTGCAGGAGCAGGAGCAGGTGCTTCCCCTCAGCAGCACCATCTAAAATCAGCAATTGCACAGAGCACACACCGTTTCAGTGCACTGGAAGTAATTTTTTTCTCTTTTTTTTTTTCTCCTTCCAAAATTACTAAGAAAAGAAGGACTTGGGCCAAGGAAATCGAGCCCATCTGCCTTTCGTTGGGGGATTTTTTGCAGCAGTTCTGTCCTACCCGAAGCCTGGCTGATCCAAGGGGCTCCCTGACTGAGATGGAACATTTCCCTGGGCTCAGAAAATCCTCACTGATCTTTTAACAGGATTTCCCAGGGGTTTGACTGTAATGTGGATTAAATCAAATTAAAAAACCCCAACCAGCCAGCTTTTCCCCTCAGCTCTGGGCACTCACTGGGCCCAGCGGCGCCGGGGAGGAGATTTGGAGCTCGTGAGGCTGCAAAGCAGGGGAATGGTTTGATCTGCAAATGCCCAGTGAATCCTTGGAAAGGCCTGGAGGTCACAGTCCAGCTTTCTGTGCTGGCAGCAAAACCCTTCCCTGTCTTTGTGCCCTGACTGTGAGTTATAACCATGGAATTCCAGAGCGGTTTGGGTTGGAAGGGACCTTAAAGCTCATCCCATTCCACCCCCTGCCGTGGGCAGGGACACCTTCCACCAGCCCAGGCTGTTCCAACCTGGCTTTGGACACTTCCAGGGATGGGGAATCCACAACTTCTCTGGACAACCTGTTCCATTAAGTGCTAAGGGCTGGTGGAAGGGGGGTTTTCTCCTCCATCCTCATCAGGTCTCCCCACGATTTCCCTCCCCTGCCCCACATGACCCCATTGACACCTTCAAGAGCTTGCAGCAAATGTGGTCTCTTCCCTGAGCCCAGAACTGCGTGGGGGGGTTGGATTTTGGGGTGGGAGCAGCCACAGTGCCCTGGATGGAGCCAGTCCTGTGGGATCCACTCACTGGAGAGGGGCACAGACACCCTCCAAGGGCCCATCCTGCCGTGCCACCTCCCTGGGGACTCCCTTGCTGTGACAGCAGACCCAGGGCAGCGATTTGGGGGCTTCTCCCCTCTCACAGCCCAGGGGCAGCAGTGCCCTGATGTGGAGCAGGTCCCAGAGCCAGCCCAGCACAGCCTGATCCACGGGATGCTAAAAATCCACCCCCCTCTGCTCCAAATCCCACTCCAGACCCCTCCACTGCACCGACCTCCCCCCAAATCACAGCACGACCGACTTTTGCCTTCCCCCCCCCGAGCCTTCACAGCCAAACCCACCCCAAATCCCCCCTGAGCACAATCCCCGTGTCACAACCACACTCCAGGCCACATGAAAAATTCATCACCGCGCTCATTAATCCCCCCATCCTCAGCTTCCCCCCCCATCTCTGCCCCCCTCTCCTCTCCCTCCTCGGGGAGAGAGACAGCAAGGAGGGCTGGGACTTGTGCAGGCATCTCCTGCTCCTTCCCTGCTCCAGACAACTAATGAGCTGTGCGTGGGTGAGTGTCTCCTGCACGGGGTGAGCTCTGCTCTCACGTGGACGCACCGTGGGAGGGGGGCACACCAGTGGCAAGGGGCTCCCCGGGGCCACCAGCCCCTGGCTCCTCCCTGGCAGGTTAAATTGGCACTTTATCCCCTTTGTTAGGCTGGGGAGGGGGGTGATAGGGGCTGCAGGTGAGGATTGGGGACAGGGGTGGGGCAGGGGATGGGGACAGGGGAGTTGGGGACAGGAGTTGGGGACAGGGGCTGGGGGACAGTGACAGGGGCTGTGACAGGGGCTGGGGGACAGGGACAGGGGACAGGGGCTGTGGGCTGGGGACAAGGGTTGGGGATGGCCTGGGACAGGGCAGGCAAGGACTGGGGACAAGGGGCAAGATCTGGGGACAAGGGACAAGATCTGGGGACAAGGGACAAGATCTGGGGACAAGGGACAAGATCTGGGGACGAGATCTGGGGACAAGGGACGAGATCTGGGGACAAGGGACAAGATCTGGGGACAAGAGATGAGATCTGGGGACAAGGGACAAGATCATGGGACAAGATCTGGGGACAAGGGACAAGATCTGGGGACAAGGGACGAGATCTGGGGACAAGATCTGGGGACAAAAGACAAGATCTGGGGACAAGGGACAAGATCTGGGGACAAGATCTGGGGACAAGAGACGAGATCTGGGGACAAGGGACAAGATCTGGGGACAAGGGGTTTGTCTCTTCCCCTTCCCTCAGCCAAGAGAGGGGTGGATTGGTGGGGTTTGAGCTTTAACCCTCAGCCACCCTTTGCAGGTTGTTACCAACTTGCTGCCAGTTCTCTGGGTGTGTCCCCTCCCTGCCCTTTCCACAAAAATCCTCTATCCCCTCCTCCACAAAAGTCCTCTATCCCCCCCTTTCCACCCTAAAAGGACCCTCACTGTAAACCTTTCCAAGTCCTGGAGCACTGGTGGCACCCAGGTGACCTTCCCAGCACAGACACAGCACCCAGGGAGGAGCTGCTGCCCCTGTGCTGATGCTGAATTTATCAGGGACAGGAGGAGAGGAAAAGCTTTATCCCACTGAAAACAGGGATAGCTGATCCCAACAGAAGAGAGGGAAAGGCCAAACCCCCCCTGGCTGGTCATTTCCACTCCTCCTTAAATCAATCACGGCCCCGAATTTTGGGAGACAAGCAGAGTTGCTCAGGGCTGGTTGGTGTTTTTTTTTCCTGTCATCGTGATTTTTGTGTTGATTTTCAAGCTGGAAATGGAGCCTCTGCAAAACACGACATTTCCATGAGAATATTGGGACTTTTCCATCAGTTTTTCAGGGTCCCATCAGAAAAAAGAAAAAAAAAATCAAAAGAAGGCGAATCCCACGGGGTAAAATTAAAGCTGGATCAAACTCAGGGTTTTTCTCTTTAGCCCAACACTCATTTACTGCTTGGAAACCTCCTGGATATCTTAATTTTCCAGTCACCAGGACTGTGGTTTGCAGCCTTAGGGATTTACCTGGGTTTGAACTTCTCTGGGTTCACTCACATTCCCTCCAACGAGGATCTCTATTAAAAACCAGAGTGAAAATTTCATCCTCCATTACCTGAGAAACAGGACACCCAAAAAAAAAAAAAAAAGAAAGAAACCCATTTACACAAACCTCCAGCGAGTGCTTGGGCTAAAAATAAGCTCATTTCCTGCAGTTAAAGCTCAGACCTGCTGCCAGAAACCCCAATCCTGCCAGCCAGGTATCAACCTCCAAGCACAAACAGCACCTTGGGCTCCTGGAAGCTGTTTGGGGGTGGGGTGGATCCTGATGGATCCCACAAACCACCCTGAAAAACTGCAGTGGAAACGTGAGGGGCAAAGCCAGAAGGGGCTGGATTATCCAGCTGGGGGCAAACAGCAGGAACTCATGGATTTCCATGGAGTCCTGTTGGTTGGTGGCAGTTGATGCCTTTAAGATGCCCAAATTTCTTTCATTCCAGGCAGTGGGAGAGCAGCAGGTGGGTTTTAACTCCAGCTTGTTCTGCCCACCACCGACAGATTTCTCTCCTTTTCCTTGTCCCTCAGGTGGGCTCCTCATGGTAGCAAAACCACCTTTTCCCAAAATCCCCAAATTCCCCCCTGAGCCTCCTTTTCTCCAGGCTGAGCCCCCCCAGCTCCCTCAGCTGCCTCTCCCAGGACGTTTCACACCTTTCCTTGCTGCTGCCTTCCTGAGCTGCAGCTCCTTGCTCTGACCCTGCCAGTGCCAGTGGCTTTTCTCACGTTCCCCCACTGGAAGGGCTTCCCATCTTCCAGCCTGTTTCTCTCCCAGTGCTGTTTTATCAGTTGGTTTCCCAAGGAAACCTGGGTTACGTGGCTATCCTGTGTTTGTGCACGAGAGAGAAAGAGAATTAGGCTCCTTTTTAATGACTTTTAAACCTGTTTAAACTTGGGCAGCTGGACCCAAGTTAAGCAGAAAGGTCAGAGATAGAATCTTCTATTCAATATTATTTTCATGCAACTGCAAAATATGCTGGAGTGTATCCAGGGAAGGGAATGGAGCTTGGAAGGGGCTGGAGCAGCAGGAGCAGCTGAGGGAGCTGGGGGGGCTCAGCCTGGAGAAAAGGAGGCTCAGGGGGGACCTTCTGGCTCTGCAATCCCTGACAGGAGGGGGGATCTGGGGGGTGATTGGACTCTGCTCCCAGGGAACAGGGACAGGAGGAGAGGGAACGGCCTCCAGCTGTGCCAGGGGATATTCAGGTTGGAAATTAGGGAATAGTTCTTCACTGGAACAGTGGTTAAACATTGGAATGGGCTGTCCAGGTGGAGTCCCCACCCCTGGGAGTGTTCAGGAGACGAGTGGATGTGGCACCTCACCCTATGGTTTGATGGGCTGGTAGTTGGGCTCAAAGGTTGGACTTGATGGTCTTAGAGGTCTTTTCCAACCTTCTCCATTCTGTGATCCCAAAGCCATGGCATTTGTGTCCCTGCTGAGAAGGAGCCTCACCAGGGAGTGTTTAACCCACTGCAGACATCAGAGAGTCCACACAGAATGACCCAACTGCAGCAGTGAGACCAGTTCCTCCCTCAGCATCACTAGAGGGAAATGAAGTGTGGGAAGCCCTTGGTAGGTATTTTCTCCAGTTAAACCTTCCAAGACTTCCCTGTTCATGGCAGGGGGTGGAAGGAGTTGATCTTTAAGGTCCCTTCCAACTCAAACTATTCTGTGATTCTATGAATTAAAATCCCTAACTCTGCTGCTGCTGAAAGCCAAGGACTGGCAGAGTTGCCAGTGTTAGGAGAGACTGTAAATTTTTCCATGCCTGGTTAATCCATCATCCTGGCAGTGAAAATTAGCTGGTTCCTCTGGTCAAAGAAGCTTTGTGACCATTCCTGCCCCTCTCTCGTGATCTCCAGGGATCAACCCCCTTTTCTCCCACCTCTCTAAAAGGTGAACATAATTCAAATTTACCCTCTGCTCAGTTTGGGAGGTGTTTGCTTTGACTTTAGACTAAAAACCTAGTTAATTTAGACATCAGCTTATCAAAATTTAGTTTAGACACCCTAATTTGGCTGTCCAAAAGCTTGTCCCCCTTCCCCACCTTGCAAATAGGTCATGGTGTAACAAAAGCTCCCTGCAAACCTTGCTGGGTTTTCTCCTCCCCCTCCCCACCAGCAATCTCTTGGCTCTGCTGATGTTGCTCAATTTTTTTTGTTGTTAAGCTCAGATGGCAGGAGTTGGCACGTTTGGAATTCACCTGCCAGGTGGTGGCTGTGATGGATGGATCCCCACGGCAGGAAAAGCTGAGCCAAGGGTGGGGGAGGAAAACCCTGGGCAGCTTTGCCTGGCACACCCAGGGAGGCTGAGCTGTCACTGCCACAGATCAGGGATCTGCCAGCACCCTCCAGAGACTCCTGGAAGGCAGGGAATAACAGCCCTGGGGAAAGGAGGGACACAGGGAGGACAGGCACCTGCGAGGGACTCTGCAAATGCAGCAGCTCGTGGAATCCCAGGGTGGTTAAGGTTGGAAAAGACCTTCAGGGTCACCTCGTTCCACTCCCTGCCACGGGCAGGCAACCAGCTGGATTTGTTTGGGAAGGAGCAAAGAGGTTATTAGGAAAGGAAGTTTGTGTGCTAGAACGAGGAGGAACAGCTTTAAAGTGAAAGAAGGGGGATTTAGGTTGGATATCAGGGAGAAATCCTTCCCTGGGAGGGTGGGCAGGCCCTGGCACAGGTTGACCAGAGAAGCTGTGGCTGCCCCAGCCCTGGAAGCATCCAAGGACAGATTGGACAGGGCTTGGAGCAACCTGGGACAGTGGGAGCTGTCCCTGCCCGTGGCAGGGGGTGGCACTGGATAAAGTCTCTTCCACCCCAAACCCCTCCTTTGATTTCCCCGGGTTTGGGGAGAGATCAAGCTCAGGCTCCTGTTTATCATTTACCACCCAATCATCTGCATTCATCATCAGGAACCAGCCCAGGTTTTCCCCCAGGTCACTGACACCAGAACTGACAAGGCAATCCCGGTGATTATAAGCAGGGGTCTATTTGCATATGCTAATGAGGAGCTGCAGGGCCGGTGCCAAGGATTTCGGGGCAGGCAAAGCTCAGGCTCGTGTGAGTTGTCACAACCGATTCCAGCAATTGGATTGTGGCGTGGTTTTTTTGCTCGGCTGCCAAGATTTTTCGCAGGGAAAAAGCAAACAGATCCCGTCTAATTTCATGGAGAATTTGCTTCTTTTCAGCTGGTTTTTGTAGCGAAAGAAATGCTGGTGTGTGAGAAATGTGCTTTAAGCCATCCAGGCTCCTGGTCACTGCCTGGAACATCTGTAACCTGCTGAGCCCAAATGTCCTTCCAGGTATCATGGAAAATGCATCAGAACACATCTGATGCTGTCCAGAGAAATAATTAACCCCAGAATCAATTCAGCCTTGCAGATGCTTTTCTTCAGGTAAATCACTGAGCCATTAACCTTGAGAAGGTCATCACATTGTCCTGAGTGAACTGGAGTAAAGTAACATTTCAAGGGATATTTAGGAGGAAAATAGATCCACGGCTTCTTTTGGCTGGTTCCTAAACTAAACCCCTGGCCTGGCTGTGCCAGAGCTGTTGCTTCTCTTCCCCACAAAAAAATCCAGAGTGGCTCTTCAGCCCTTCCCAGGCTCAAACACGAAATTTGGGAAGGGCCAATCCTGCAAACCGAGAAGCTCTGGATGCCAGAGGGGAAGAAACAGCTTTAGTGACTTGTCAACTGAAAGAAAATATCCAAATAGCACCTTCTAAAAATATCCAAATAGCACCTTCTTCAAAAATATCCTCTTGCAATTAAAGCAGAGATTTTTCATGGCCTGAGAATGAAAACAAATGTTATATAAATAATTTGGGGCTCTGAAAAAGCTGTGTGTAAGCAATGTGAAAACACGGCTCACTTTGATGTGGATGCTTTTGTCACTTCTTTATTTAAGCTAAAATTGACTCTTTCCTTTGCCCTACATATTTTCAACTTGTTTTGAACCCTAAACCAAACCGTTTTGTGTTTAAAAAATACAAACCTGTTACAACAGTTTCAGTGCTTTCCCCCTGAAGGAAATGGTTTTGAACTGAGAAATTTGTCAGCTCAGCTCCTACCAACAGTCTGGGCTTCAATAGATCAGCTTTCCTACGGGGAAAGAAACCACAACTAGTAATTCCCTAAAAAAGAAAGAAAGAAAGAAAGAAAAAAAAAAAAGCAGAGCAGTTATTCACCTGGGGAACATGAAGGGGCACACCTTGGGTTGGAGTGACCATGGATTTGACAAAAAGATGAGGAACATGACTGGAAATGCTGCAGGGATCTGGATGGAGACTCCCTTGGCCTCATTCCATATGCTTTGGTCTCCCAAAAGCAGCAACAGCCAGCAGGGCTGGGACCAGCCCTGGTGAGGATGGGAAAGAGGAGGGAGAAGTTGGGATGAAGAAGATGAGCCCTCAGAGGATGAGGAGCAGGGGGTGGATTCAGCTGGATGTTGGAGGAGCAGCTCTTGGAGGCACAAGAGTCTGGAGTCTCTCCTTCCCCAGAAACTCTGCTCTTGTTGTCATTGCAAGCAGAACAAACCCACTCTGAGATCCCTGAATCCTCCAGCAGTGGAAGGGCTGGGCTGCTTCCAGCCCCACTTCTCAGCCCTTTTATGTTTTGCTGGCTGTGAGAAGAACAAATAAATATTCAGGTTGGAAATTCCAAGGTCTGACCTGCCCAGAGGTGCACAGAGATCATCACAGCTCAGGGAAGGGCAGGAAAACAGGGAGCCTGGAGAGGGAAGCATCTCTTCCAGCCCTGCCTGCACAGCCCTGGGCTCTGCATCCTAAATATTCCATGGAAGGGATTCCAGCCCTGCCCAAGGAATGAAAAAAAAAATCTGTTTACTCAGAAAAAACAAGCTGGTGTTGGGTGGAGCTAAGACAAGGTGTCACTGCTTGGGGATCAGGACACACAGGGAAGTCCCCAGCAGCCTCCACAGGCTTATCCTGGAGGGATTCCCTCAGGAAAAACTACTGGTGAGGAGAGGGAGGGACTGCTCTGAGATACAGGCTGTGCTCAGGGGGGGCAAAATGCTGGGCTGAGGTTGGAAAGGTGCCCCAAAGCAGCATGTGGCACATGTGATGGTGTCATTAGTAAAAGAACATCAGGACAACAATTAAGAGAAACACTCTCCATCTGCCTCCTCTGCAGGAGCAGCTTGGTCAGACCTTCCCAAGAGATGGAGCCAAAGGTTGGACTCGATGGCCTTGGAGATCTTTTCCATCCCAAAGGATCCTGTGATGAGATCCAGAAGTGGGACCTGGGGCAGCCTCCAGCAGGACCTGCTGGGCTGGAAACCTGCCCCAATCCAGGTGGGACGGTGCAGGGTGGCTCTGCTGCTGCAAGGCCAGCACTGTCCTGCTCTTGGCTCCATCCCGGGCCCAGCCTGAAAGCTCTGCCCTTGGTTCTTCACCTTGGGCGATTTGCAGGTGGCAGAGAGGCCCCACATTCCCAGTTCACAGGGCTGAGCTCTCCCAGAGTGGCTGCAGAGCTTTTGTTTCATCGACACACCATCCATCAGCTCCTGCTTCTCTGCTCTGGTGGCGAGCGGGGTGACGGGGGTCTCAATTCTGGGAATTAACGGCTTCACAAAATTAATTTCTTGGATCCACAAGCGGGTTTGCAGGTTTGTGGGGTTATTTTTCACCTAAATCAGGTCATATTTGGGCAACAGCGTTGCTGCAGCAGAATAATTCCTGTGAGTGCCCCAAATTGCTGCCTCAGTGGGGGACACAGTCTGTTCAAAATGGGAACCATGAACAAACAGCCCTGGAAAACAGCACATTCCTGGGAATATCAGCCACAAAGTAAGAAGGATGTAAAGCTGTTGTATTTTCCCGGTTTTACATCCCATTAGCAGAAATCCTGAGCAGGGCACTCACCCCCTGTGCAGCTCTGAGCTGCAGTTCCCCTCCACTCTGTGCTTTTCCCTGACCTCCATCTGTGCTCATTTGAGTCCAGGAGCTGCTGGAAATGCCAGTCAGGCTCTGCTGAGATTGCTGAGCTCGTCAGGGCCGTCCTGATGCCGAGGATAACCTTCCTCCCCATCTCTGGGAGTGCTCCTGGGGAACAGGAGACACCAGCACAGCCTGGAAATCTCATTTGGCCCAACCCTCCATATTTGGTAAAGTCATTTTATAAAATTAAAGAGAGGAGAAATCTGGAAACCAAATCTTCCCTTCTCTTGAGGGAAGGTCAGCTCGGAGCCTGAGCAGATGGAGCCCCGTTCCAGCTAAAAGGGAGTAAACAGATAAGGGCAACAGGCCTGAACTGATTGTGCATCTCTGAGCTTGTACCTGACAGGATTTCCTGCAAACTCCTCCCTCAGGCAGGGGCTGAGGAAGGTTGAAGTTGCTCAAAGTGATTTTCCAATTTTCGGTGTTATTTTTTTTTTTTCCCCTCCTGAACTCAGACACCTCCATCCTGATGGATGTGTTCTCATTTTCTGATTTCTCCTTCAGATATTTCCTCCCCCTCCCCCTCTCTCCTGTATTTTCTCTCTCCGCTGTTTGCAGAGGACAAAAAAAAAATTTAAAAAAAAATCCACGATTAAATCCAAATGAAGAAATAACTCTGGAATAAGATGTCCCCAACACCTTTTACCTGTAAATTATCACCAGCCTTGACAGCTCCACTGTGACAGGGAGATCTGCTGGACAAACACTGGGTTCGATGCTCAAGATCATCTTTACCCCCTTCTTTATTTCCTTATATCTTTAAAGCTTCTGCTCTTTGGCTGAAGGGGATCACCTGAGCACAAGCCTAAATTCCCAAGGAGCCTGGAAAACCTTGCTCAGAGTGCTGGAGCTGGAGGCCAGTTGGGAAAGGGCTGGAGGGATCAGTGTGAGAGCTCCCTCCAGGGCAGGGGAAATGACCCCAGGCTGCCCCAGGGGAACTTTAAATTGGGTGTCAGGAAAATGCCTTCATGGAAAGGCTTGTGGAGCACTGGAACGGTGTTCAGGGAAGGGATGGAGTCCCTCACCATCCCTGGAAGTGTTCAAAAACCACGTGGATGTGGTGCTTGAGAAGGTGGTTTAGTGGTGGTGGGTTGGGGGTTGGACTTGATGATCTTGGAGGTCTTTTCCAACCTCGAACCATTCTGTGATTCCATGGAATTCCTCACTGTGGTGGTGGGGGGGGGAAACTGAGGAATCCCAGTTCCCAAGGAGGTATTTCATAAATCCCAACTTTCCCAGCTCCTTTGGAGTTATGCTGGAAATAAAGCAGTGGATTTTTGGAGGAAGAACCCTCCGAACCCGACGTGTTTTTGGGAATCCAGAGTGATCTGAGCCAATCCAGTGGTCACAGCTGGCAGTGCCAAGGCCACCTTCCCACCCCCCTGTGCTGGGCTCGGCCTGTCCTGTCCCAGCCAGGCACTAATGGGGCTGACTTTGGGCTTTGGGGTTTGCTCCACACGTCACCAGGTTTCCCATAAGATCCCCACAGCCACTGTGCCTGATAATTGCAGGGATGAGGCTTTACTGGAATGATGAAATATTGCTTTAGAGAGCGGTGCTTCCACAAATAACAGCAATTGTGTCCAAAAGAGCAATTCTGAGGCTGCTGGGCAGGTAAATTACCCGAAATACCTGCCCAGACAGTCAGATCAAATAACTGCAGCAGCACCAGGGCTGCCACGAGGCTCTGGGGGCACCTAAAAACCCTTTTTCCCATAAATCCTTTAAGTCCAACTTAATGACTTCCTCGAGGAGCTGACAGCCCTCCCCCACAAGGAGTTTTGCTTTAAATGTGCAAAAGAGAACACTTGATTTGGGCTGACAAGCACAAGACAGATGTTTTACTTAGGGCTGGGGATGAAATCAGGGAGGGCCTCCTTGCAACCTGTCCTTGGCTCCTTATTAGAGGAGGAACAGGTCAGCTGGAGTTTGGGGGGCACTCAGGAGAAGGATCCAGGGAGGTGATGATCCCTGTGGGTCCCTTCCAGCTCAGATTTTCTTTTCTGCCTTTGTTTTTATCCAGGGGCAGGAGGAATTTTTGCTGCCTGCACTTTTCTGGGATCTAAACACCTCACACACTTCATTCAGCCCTCAAAGATTGGTGCTCCCCCAAATCAATGCTATTTATTCTGGGCCAGAGTCCATTTCTGCCCTGGACTTTGCTGTTGTTTCTCTTGGAGCTGCCTGGCATTGCAGAGCTTTTCTAAGGATAAGATCACAGGCTGTGCACTGGGAAGATTAAGGGACTTTTTGGTGGGGATACTGTGGTTTTGTTAATGGACAAAAAAGGAGATTTTTGGGAGCTCAACTTACACACAAAATGAATGTACATTACTGGGCTCTAATTGCAAAGAGCTTGGCTGGGGCTTTAAAAGCCTTTCATTCCAAGTCCAGTGTTTGTCAAACGTCTTTAATGCTGCCCATGGTTAGAAAGTGCCCATTATTATTGTTAGTCCTTGCAGTGATTGCCCTGCTCCTGCCCAGTCCAGCACAAACACTCCCCTCAGCACGAGGGACTGGAAACAGGAATTAAAAGGGACCCAGATAAGAGGAAAATAACTGGTTTTTGTAAAGACTGTGAAGCCTGAGAGGACTTTTAAAAGGCTGCAGACCCAGAACTGCCTGATCTGGGGGCAGACACCCCCTTTAGCCCCATCCCACGACGCTGAGCTGGCAGAACTTCACCCTCACCCTTCATTTTCTCTAATTCCTGTGCTTTGTTCTGTATTTTAGATTCAATTTTCACAGGAGAAGTAGCCTCTCTTCGTTTCTCTCTCTGCTTTTCATGCACCAGAAGCGCAGGGGAGGGTTTGGCTCCTCGGGGAAGATTTGGCTTGTCCTGCCTGGCCAAGGGGGGGGCACAAGACTGGATGGATCTGCAAACCCCTGTGGAATTTGGACAGTGAGATCCCCCCAGCCAGGGATAAGACAGAAACCTGGAGGAAATTCAGCTGTCTCAGTCTGTGAAGGATCAGGGTAATGAATCCCACTGACTTCCAGGGAGACTCCAGTGAGCTCCTCAGCACTGACATCACTCTTGAACACACTCCCAAACTGCTGCAGGGCTTTGCAGCGGGAGTGACTTCAGCAAGTTCCGTGGCACGTCCAGGTCCTCTCCAAACCTCCTTTAGACCCTAAAGAGCTCGTTAGTGCCGTGCCCCGAGGTCTGCAGCTCTTTTTCTTAGCACCAGGTTAAGCCTCAGCCCACTGATATCTCCTTAGGAATCATTATCCACCACCAAACAAAGGCAGGAAAGGATTAAACCCCCTCATTTTTATGGGGGTTAATTAGTTTTACAGACAAAAAAAGCGCCCCAAACTTTGATTATCAAAGATTTACCTGGAGAGGGTCGTGTGGACACACAGGAGGAGCTGGGGAGGGACAGAGGGTGAAGGAAAAGCCACTCAGTGATTGCAAACACGGCAGAAAAACACCCACAGTCCCTGTTTGCTCCTGGAACTCCAGCACAGCAAAATTAGGGATGGAGCTGCAATTAAACATGGAATGCTATTCAGTGAGTGTGATAAAATGCACTGGGACAGCCTGATTTTGTCTATCAGCCCTGGGAATCAGGAACTAAAACGCCCAGAACACAACACCAGTTCTGTAGGGTTGGGAGAAAAGAGCAGAGAAGAAGGTTCCTTGTTATGCAGAGCCATCATCTGCTCCTGCTGCAAGAGGCTTGGAGAGAAGAGAGCCCAGGAGAGGATGTCAGTCCTATCTCCATACATTAAATGTGATTTCCATAAATTCCACGCTGGGAAGGATCAATACATGATCTTGTCCCTGCTCCTCCTGTCACCCCAGGAGTGAGCAGGGGGTGAGCTGTGTGGCAGTGCCACGTGGGCTCAGCTGGTGTCACCCCCTCAGCTCTGCCCCTGCCAAGCTGGCCAGGCTCCAATCCAGGTTTGGTTTTGTTTTGTTTTGTTTTTTTCGCCTCTGGGCATTTCCAGACCCTTCTGACCAAATTAAAAAGTCTGAATTTGTGCTTACACCACGCTCTGACACCGGAATCAGGGCCAGAGAGCCCACGAGCTCCTCCTCAGCTGCACAAGGGCAGCAGGGCCAGCTGGAGTTTTCATCTGTTTGCTTTAAGTCAGGAAAAAACAAAACAAACCAAAACCAAACCACCAAAAACAATTGTCTGGGAAATGTGAAACAATGCCAGAAAGTCTGTGATTGGGTTATAAATGCCTCAAAATGTTTGCATGATGTTCCCAAGGGGGGGTTGGACCAGGTGACCCCACTGTGGTTCCAGCCTCACCCATTCCCTGGGATTCTGTAAAACTCCATTCCAGCTTTTTTTTTTTTTTTTTTCCAGCTAAAAACTCCTCCTAATTGGAAGTGGCCTCTGCAAGGCTTGTCCAAGCCCTAAGGAGGGCTGATGAATGCAGCAGGAGCAGAGGGAAAGCTCCAAGCCAGCAAATCCAGTTCTCTCCCAGCAGCCTCACTCAAAACAACCTTAAACCATCAGGGGTTGTGGGGACAGAGGGACTTCAAACTTCCTTCCAGTCCTTCAGATGGACAATCTTGCCTGTCTGAATATTCCCTGCTCTCTGGAGAGATGAACAGACCATTAACCTGCCTGTCAGCAGCTCCTTTGTGCAGAGTGAGAGGGTTTTTTACCTGTTCCAGAACCGACCCACCTTTCACACATGTGGAGATTTCCTCTCCTTTCTGCCAGAATTGAAACCTCTCCTTGAAAAAAGGACTCCCTTGGCCAATTATTTCCCCTCTGTTCCCTTTGTCAGCTGGTCTGGCAACACAAACCCTCAATTTTTCATCCCCCAGCCCCTCAAAAAAAAAAAAAAAAAAAGAAAAAGAAAAAAAAAAAACCACCCCAGATGGCACTGAAATGTCAGTGCTGGTTTAATGGCAAATGTGAGAAGGAAAACAGAAGAGGGAAAAGCAAAGAAATTTTGCAGGCAGTCCCTCTCCACCCAAAGCAGCCCAAGGAAGCAGGTTCTCCAGGGATGCAGCTCTTCTGGAATGGGACATATGGCAAAGAGATTTTTCTCTTTTAAATTCACAAGCAAATGCTGGGAATTCCAAGCCAAAACCAACACGGGGTATTTTTTTCTTTCCACCCAGCAGTACTTTGGGCCTTCTGCTGTGTTTTGCTTCAATGACTGGAAGGGCCAGGAGTGAAAAATGTGGCCTCAGTGAAATCAGTGGAAAAAAAACCCTCCTGTTCAACAGAAACAGGGATCCAGTTTGACCCTGGCAGACCTTCACACTTGGAGCTGCTGCTCATGTTGAGCAGGAAAACAAAGAATCCAATAAAGGACTGACATTGCCACCACATTCCATGACCCCACACCCTCCTCTGGCAAGAAGGAAATGGCAGGTTACTCTGATTTTCGAATGGTTTATTTACTGAATGGATATTCTTGGGATTCAGGAGTAAAACCTTCCCACCTTCAGCAAATGTGCCTCTGCTGCTCCTCCCAAACTGGCCCCAGCCAGGAGAGCTGGAGAGGGACCTGGGACAAGGGATGGAGGGACAGGACACAGGGAATGGCTTCCAAGTGACAGAGGGCAGGGTTAGGTGGGATATTGGGAAGGAATCCTTCCCTGGGAGGGTGGGCAGGCCCTGGCACAGGTTGTCCAGAGAAGCTGTGGCTGCCCCATCTCTGGAAGTGTCCCAGGCCAGCCTGGAGGAACCTGGGACAGTGGAAAGTGTCCCTGCCCATGGCAGGGGTGGGATGAGATGACCTTTAAGGCCCCTTCCAACCCAAACCGTTCCATGATTTTATGCAAAGCCAATTTTTGAGAGACTTTGAAGGAGAAGGAGCTTTAGCAATCCAGAGGGAAAGGAGGTAACCCAACCCTGAGTGAAGCCAGGTCTTGAAGTGTCCCTGCAAAATGCCCTCAGTCCCCCTCAGAGCTGACCATCAGCCCCCAACCCAAAGCCAGGAGCAATGGAATAATATCCGAGAGAAATCAGGAAGATTTGGCAAGTGCTTCCAGCAGTTCCAATCCTGCCCATCTCTGGATCACCAAAGGGGAAAAAAAAATGGTCCAAAGAGGGGTTAAGGCTGAGGAGACTCCTAATGATCCGTGTTTACTGCAGGAGGAGAGCTGAGCCTGTGGAGAGAGCCAGGATTACGTTCCTTGGTGAGGTCACGGACGTGCAGCACAGAGGTCACTGTTAATGGGGTTAATCCTTCTGTTGGGGGGGAAAAAAAGTCAGATGGCAGCACCTTTAAATTGGCTCTTGGCAAGTGCTCAATTATTGCAAGAGAGCAATTAAATCAAATGGGGGTCAGAGTGTCTGGGAAAGGAGGAGAAACAGTTCCCAGCCACGTCTGGCTCGTCGGGAGGTGAGGGGGGTTGGAGGCTGCTGTGAATGAGGGTCGAGTCAATAAACTCCTGCTAATCAGATTCACTCCAGTGTTTTGTTTTCCCTAAAATACATATAATTAAATGAAGGAGAGAGAAAAAAAGAAAAAAAAAAAGTGTGAGGAGAAAAAGCATCCCCTGAAAGCAGAAATGAGGGAGGCGGGGAGGAAGGAGCAGACTGGGAACGCTGCTCTCCTCAGGGATAGATCCCACCCTGGGACACTCAGAGCTGCAGCGAGCTGGGCATGGAATTCAGGCTCTGTCCAAAGCCCTCTGCATCACCTGGACACCTTTGGAAGCCTCGTGGTGGGGCTTTGCAATTGCTCCAAGCCACAGAGGGATCTTTGGACGTGCAGGTTGTGAGTGAGGCTGCCCTGGGAGGCCACTTGAAGGTTGGCTCTGCTGAACACTCCCTGAACCTGAGAGCAAATGAGACCTGAGGGGAGCTCTTTACACTGAGAACACCAGAACTGCCTTGTTTGCATCCAGTCCAAGCATTGCCAAGCACTGCCAGACCCACCAGTAATCCCTAAGTGCCACATCCACAGGGCTTTCAGACCCTTCCAGGGATGGGGACTGCCCTGGGCAGCTGTGCCAGTTCTTATCCACCCTTTCCATGAAGAAATTTCCCCCCAACATCCAACTCAAACCTCCTCTGGTGCAACTTGGGGCCATTTCCTCCTGCCCTGCTGATTGTTCCCTGCTGTGACTGCAGCTCCAAAGCCCAGGGTGGACCTTTGGCCAGTGACCACAGTGATTTGGGCATTGACAGCTCAGGACCCACCTCGTGCTTCAGCTCTTCAGTGGCTGCAAAGCCAGCCCAGAGAGCAGGACAGAGCTGAGAACTCCTGAGAACTGCTCACTTCACTCTCCCAAAGGCTTGTCTTCATCACCTGCTCTCAGACACCTGAAGCTCCTCCAGGTGCCCATTGAGCTGGATTTTATTCTCTAATAGCTCAGGACAATTTCTCCTGGATTGCCTTCACATCATCTCTCTTCATCATCCACATCACCACACATCATCATCATCATCATCATCATCATCATCAGCCACATCACCTCTTCATCAATCCCATCCTGCTGATAGTGCTGCTGCCTTTGTTCCCCCCTCTCCTCTTTTACATCTCCAGGTAAAGAAAATTGGAAATAGCATCTCTCAAGATCCTGGGGAGGGAGGGGGGAAGTAAGATATCCAGGATTAATATTCTTAGCCATTATCTCAGCATCTCAGTGGGGATTGTCTTCACCTGAGTCTTAATTTAGTGCTTTAATCCTTTTCCACATCAGATTTCATAATTCTCTATAATAAATTCTCTCTGTTACAGGGAATTTTACTGTGCTGAAGAACATCCCAATAAACCAGCCTTCTATTTATTTTTTTAAATAGAAAATAAATATCTCAATAAAAACACCGCCCTTCAATAGAAGAAATGCCACTCACATAAACTTTGCAGGACTTTTACGGGTCTGTTGCTTTTCCAATGATAATTGGGATCATTAACAGGATCTGTGCAATCCCAGAGCACTGGGAAAAAGCAGAATAATGACAACTCTTATAACAAATGATAAATAATTGCACCTTCTAATGGATTGCACCAGTGTTTGCAAAGGTGCTTATAAATAGTTTATAATATGCTAATCAGAGATGAAGAGATCTTTTAATAAATAGTTAATCAGGGAGAGCTCTCTGTACACATTCATAAAGTCCCAGCTTTTTACCTTTTCTGCCTCTTTACAGGATGGTTTGTGATCTCCAGGACTAAGCAGGAATATGGTGGGGTTTAATTTATACTATTTATTAAAAGGTACCTTTCAATTTATTAACAGTTTACAAAATAGTCCTGCCATGAGATGAGTTCCCTCTTTCTCCTGCAAACAGAACTAGGGGTTTGTGCCACATATTTCTCATTTCTCATTCCAGTTGCAACAAGAGGCAGTGATTTCAGGTTGGCCATTTTTGTCACCACCTTTCTCAGCTGGGTCTGTGTGGAATGAGACAAACTGAGATAAAAGTGGCAGCTCTGCCAAAGATTGATCAGTACCAGCACATGTTAATTGCTGAGACTGGAAGTTTGGGCTGTTTGGCCTTTGTTTTAAGAGGTAATGAGGGGTTTTTTTTAATATATATCCAGGGCAGGCCACCTGCACTGACCTCCTGCCATGACAAAGCACATTTGAGGCCCAGCCAGAAGAGCCCAGCGAGGTCCCAGCCACGGCCAGGGCTCGAGATCTGCCTTCTGTGGCTGTAATTCCCAAATTAACTGCACAGCCATCAGGCTGCAGAGGTGGTTTATAAGGAACTCAGCCTTTCTGGCCTCTGCACTCCCACTCCAAGACACAATTGCTCTTGGCACCGGCTCATCCCTCTGCCCGCTGCAGTTCCGAGCTCCCGGAGCAGCGGGAGGAACTCGATGGGATGATGATGAAGTTCAGCTGGCACAGACTCGTTCCCTGCTCTGCTCCACCAGCAGCTGAGGATGCAGAGAGCCCAGGCTGGCACTGCCTGCTCCATGAGCTGCCCCTGCAGGCTGGGATGGTTGGGTTGGCTCGCAGAGGCCACCCTGGAGAGCCACTGCTGGTCACAGCTGGCCAACTCCACACGCTCTTTTTGCTGGTGTTGTTCCCCTCAGGGGGTGTTTCACATTTATCTGTGTCCCACAGACATCCTGAGCTCCACCAGGAGAGATCCTGAACCTCACAACCCCCTTTTCATGGACCCTGCAGGTCCTCTCTGGGGTAGAACCCCCCTCTCATCACCTCTGCAAATGGACCTTCTGATCCCACTGAGGTTGTTTTGGTCTCTCAATCCCCATCCCCACCTTTATTTTGTTGTTTTTTTTTTTTTTTAACGTTGCAAAGATGTTGTTTCTCATTTCAGAACCAGAGCTGGCCCTGCTGCAGGTGGGAGTTTTCTCTTATCTTGCACGGAGCTCTTTCTGGTGTCAGTGGGAGGTTTGAGACGCATTTAATATCAAACCCTTGTATTTAAAAAACAAACAAACAAAGAAAAATCCGCCCGAAAAACAAACCCTGGTGATTGTTGTTGCCCGGCTTTGAGGCACATCAAAGGAGCCTGATTTTGGAGCCACGCTGAGCCCCGAAAATCAGCGACCAACACGCTCAAACCAGTTGTTTGTTTTTACAAAACCAGCTGAAACACGGCAAAAAGTTTTTAGGGAAGCAAATGCCCCAAATATTTGTTATCTCTGCGCTGTTTGTAGTGGCAGTTCCTTCTGCTGTCCCTCATTGCTTCCACTTTACACGTAAATAGGACGTTGTGTCACTGGGTGGGTTTATTTCTCCAGAACACACTCAAGGATGTTGACAAAGTTTTGGGGCTCTGGAGCTAAATATTTTCAGTAAACATATCAACCAACACTGGGGAAAACCCTCATTTTGCCACACCAAAGGAAACGTTTGAGGCAACCTGTGCAGGATGAGAGAACTGATGAGGGACAGAAGATTTTTGGTGCAGTTTTGCTGCAAAGAACCCCCCCCCCCCCAACACCAAACCTATCCCAGAGCTCCACGGGCAGCAGGAGAAACAAAGACCTGGGATCCATGAAAAGCAAATGATGGGGGAAAATCCTCCAGTTGTGGGATTAATAAAGCACTTCTTGCCATCAAAGCTGGATTATTTCGACACTAAATCAGCTTTGGAGCACAAAGGGACTCGGGAGCAGGAGGGATTGACGGCTGGAATTCTCCCAGCGCTGTTGTAACGAGGAGGGAGCTCTGTAATCCTTCCTAAAACTGCCCTGAAAACTCGGAGGTGCTGGAAGAAGCCGGGACAGGCAGCAAGGAGGAGTCTGAGCAACAATTATCTGTGCAGAGCTCAGAATCCTCCTTTCTTTTCCGTATGTTCTGTGGTGTCACAAAAACGGGAATAATCCTCCAATCTCCTCTGGGTGAGGCTGAGAGTCAGGGATGGGAGAGGAGAGGGAGGTGCTTTGAAATTCCCACCGAGTCTCTGACTCTGTCAGTGCTTGTGGAATTCCCAAATCCTGCCTTAACATCACCTGCCAGCTTCTTCCTTCAATTCTGCTGCCTGGAATTCCGGCATCTCTCCCACAGAGCTAACACAGATCAACAACTCCCGAAGGAGACCCAAACCCTCAATCCTGGACACCTTCCAGGGGGCAAATGAGTGATTCCAGGGATCTGTTTCTCCCTGCAAACACTCTGGAAGGAGCCTTGTGGGCAGGTTTTAAGGGGGATATGAGCCCATCCAGGGCATGGTGGCTCCAACAGGCAATTCCCAGGGAACAGCTGGGACTTCCCACCTGCACTGGGGGATGGTTTTTTTCCAGAGCAGGAAGCCAGGGAAGGTGGTTTGGTGGCCCAGGCAGCATTCCCAGGCAGAAGTGTGGGGCTGGCAGTGAGGGATTTGCAGGTTCACGCTGTGGAACAACTGCCTTTCCACAGGGGAGCTGAGCCTGGAGGCACAGGGTGAGGAAAACGTGGAGTTCAAACAGCTTCCCAACTTTGCTCTGCATAAATCAGCAATATCCTGATGTAGCATTGCTGATACACCTTCCTGGCAGCTTTTAATGCCTGGTTCTTGCTACTTACATGTTTTCTTTTACTCATATTTCTATTTGAGTCACTTAAATGCTTCCCCTTCTCCATCCTGTCTCGATTTCCTTCTGCATTCCACAGAAATGGAGCTGTATCCCAACCAGAGGGGCACAAAAGCAGTGCCAGAATGCTCACACAAACCAGTTGCTGATGAATCCAAGCTGATTTATTCCCTATTGCCAGATCTGGAGGTGCAAGATGGTGTTAAAACCCAATTTACCGAGACACCTAAAGCTGTGAAAGAGAAATCAGGGATGTTCTGCCAAATCCAGGTACCATCATCCACCCTTTGTCAGGCTGATCCAGTCAATCATCTCACTTAATTCACTGCCTTTGTAAAGGCAATTATTACTTTAACATCTAAATGCCACATCTCTATAAAATGAATATCCATGTTTCAGTGTTGGGCTGGATAAGCAATTCCAGGAGGATTATTTTCCCCACTTCTTTTACCAGGCCACAGCATCAAATTCCATCAGTTTGGCCCAGGAATGAAGTGTAAATAAATGACCTCAGGCTATATAATATTTAGAGAAGGAATGGGAGCTCGGAAGCCGCTGCAGCTGAAGCAGAAACACCAGGCTGGAAAGCGTTTCTGCAGCCAGGCTGGGAGGAGATAATGAATCCAGCCATTAATTAAGTGTGACTGTCGAACACAGGGGCTGGAGGAGCTCAGAGCATCCCCAGCTGAACTTCCCAGGGCACTGAGATTTCCCTCCTCACTGGAATTTTGACAGGGAGGGAAGGGGAAGCATCTGATTTTATGCAAATGCTGGCTCTGAAATGTTTCCCTGGTGTTTGTTGTGGGTATAAGGCAAAGCAGGGGCAAATCCTGGCTTAAAATAGAATTATCTCCTGCTGGTTCCTGGGTGTCCCATGAAAAGGCAGGACCCTCAGTGCTGTTCCACCTCTCACAGTTTGTTTTGGAGACACATTTGGGTTTGATCCACTGGGATCACCAAGAGATTCAGGGAGTGCTGGGTGTTGAGGGAGGCAGAACAAGCCTTTCCCTGAAGATTTTATATTCTGAATAGAAAAGATTAAAAAAAAAAAAAAAAGGAAATGCAGGAAAAGTCTTTTAAAGGGACAATGAATGAACCAGCAGGACCAGGAAAAAACCCCACATATCAGAACACACCTGCCCCTTAAACCCACCACTCACACAGGTAAATCCCACCCACACTGACCAGGAAAATCTGACTTTTACCTTCCTTTGTAATAAATGCTCAATGGCAGATTTTTTGCCAAATGCTCGATGAGTTTGCAGAGGCAAAAACCCCCAACTCTTTTCAAAGGACTGGAGCTGCTCCTCCCACCCCAAAGCCAAACCCCAAGGTGCAAACAAACCTCCCCTGGAAGCTGGAACGTGACGTTGTTCTTGGAGCTCCCCCATCCCCCCAGACCCAGGGTGTTCATTTATTCCCAGGGTTTTCCTCCAGGGAAGGATTCCTGGCCGTGCAGATGGGAATTGCAGCAGACCTTGCAAGGATAAAGCTGCCTTGGTGCTCCTGCAGGAGAAGAAAATCCCCAGCCAGTGATTTCCACCTGGTTGGGACATTTTAACTGGCTTGGAGCACTTTCCAGCTGTGCACAAACCAGCTAGTTGGGATTACCTGGGAATACTGCCTTTAGCTCCTAAAGGGAATGTCAAACATGAATTCAGTGCTATTTAGCAAAGCTGAGCTCAGGGCAATGCACTGGGAAGTTTTTATGTGTGGAGATATATATATATATATTTATGAGTATTTTCATGCCCTCTATACATGCACAGCATTCATTTTAAAGGGATTCATCTCTTCTGGAAAATCTCCAAGCATTGCAGGCTGGCTTTGCAAAGAGTCAGCTCCAGTACCTTGTATTTTAAATAATCCCTTGGCTCTGAGTCCAGGGATGAATCACAGAGCAGTGGGCAAAGGGAGGATTTTTAAAGCACGAATTTCATTGCAGCTGAAGCAAAGAGAAAGGATTTTCCCTTCCCTGTTATCCAGAGTGGTCTTGGAAAGGCTTTCAGCCTCTTGAGTGCAGAGGTTGGGATGGACTGACTGGTTTGGGGCCCTTTCAGGGATAAAGGATGAGGAGCAGAGACTCATGGAATGGGTTGGGTGGGAAGGGACCTTAAAGCTCATCCAGTGCCACCCCCTGCCATGGGCAGGGACACCTTCCAGAGCCCCATCCAGCACTTCCAGGGATGGGGCATCCACAGCTGTTCTGGGCAAAAGAACTTCCAGAGCATTTGAAAGAGGTTATTATTGAGTTTTCCCAACCCAGGTGGGATCCAGAGGAGACTCTGGGCACAGTTATCCCATGGGAATGGGCAGGAATGGCACTTGCTTTGATGCCCAGAATGGTTCAAGTTGGAAGGGACCCCAGTGGATCACCTGGTCAAGCAGTTCCATCCCAGGGTTTCCTGCAGATGAGGAATTTGAGATGCCACAGGGATACACTGCTATGATCCCAAATCCACCTCAATGCCAGAAAAAGACCCAATTCCTCTCCCTTCTGGCCCAGCCTCCTGCCCTGGGACCAGCAGTTGCAGGTTTAACCTTTGTCCCCTCAGCCACCAAGTCATCCAACCCTTTTTTATCCCAATTTAGCTTTAAATACCTGAGCCTTTGTGAGGAATGAGCTGCCCATTCTTTCTCTACATTGTTCTTTGGGCATTAATTAATGCAATTCCAGCAGAACATTTCTCCAAAGTCCCAAAGCCAGTGAGACAATTACTGGATTTAATGGAAATAGCTTGTCCTGGTACTATTTGTTCTACAGGGGGGTAAAAAAAATATATATATTTGAATAATAATAGTAATTTTTCTTGAGTGAAAAACCTGCAGAGCAGAGCTGATATCCAGCTTTGCCAGCAAAAGAATCCCCTTTGTCTGGCTGGATGTGTGAGGATAAAGCCTTTTTCCAGAGCATCCACTGTTTTGGGTGGTTCCCTATTGGATCAGACACCCTGAGGGGGGGTGGCTGTGTCAGAGCAGCCCTGGGAGGGTGCTGGGAGGGGGGTCAGGATCCCTCAGGGGACTGAATCATCCTGGGTGGGATAAAGTTGATGCCACTAAGAGGAATGAGAGGCTGAGAGAGCTGGGGGTGCTCAGCCTGGACAAAAAAAAAGGTGCAGAGAGACCTTGGAGCCCCTTCCAGTGCCTGAAGAGGCACCAAAAGAGACTTTGGGTGAGGACATGGAGTTCTGTTGGCTCCATAAAACCACCCCTGGGACTGGGAGCTTTTCCATGGCTGTAAATCCCAAATCCAACACCCTGGAGTGTGTCAGTGCCCAGGCCCACCTTGTGCCCTCATGTATTGGGGTGCTACCAATCCTTAAAATCTGGACTGGAATTTGAAATCAGGAGTGGTCTGTCCCTCCTGGGAGCTGGGAGTGCCTCCCTCATTCCAGCTGAGTTAAGGACCCATCTGAGGAATCTCCAGACACAAATGGATCAGCAAGAAATGTCCACTTCTTTCCTGGCAGCTGCCAGTTCCTCTCCCATTATCCCAGGGAGGAGAGGGATTTCTGGGAGGGATTGACAGTCTGCTCCTTGGAATGGGGAGGCTCTTGCCCTCCTGCAGTAACACAAGGACATGTTTAAATGGAGCTCTGCTCCTTCCCACTTGGCAAAGTGCTCCACCCAAGCCTGCAGAACCCCCAGCCCATCTGCTGAGGGCTGCCACGCCCCCACTGAAGGGATTTGTGCTGCAGGCAGGATGCATTTTGCTGCTGGAGATTGTCCTTGGACACCAGGAGTGTTGGTGCATCTGAGGGTGGGGCCAGGACAGAGGAATTCAGGTGGGAAGGACTCAACCATTGGACACTCAGAATTATCTCGAGGCCAAGATGTGATGTGTGAGCCCCTCAGCATCCCTGATTTGATCCCACAGTGGGAAACTGCATTTCATTCCTTTTTACAAGGGCATGGAGTGCCAGGACAGGGGGGGAATGGCTTCCCACTGCCAGAGGGCAGGGAGAGATGGGAGCAAACACAGGATTTGAGCCACCATTAAGCTGAGAGTTTTTAAAAGAACAAATGGAGAGGTTGTTGGTGTGCAATCCCCCATCTCAGGGCAGGAAAAGAGCAGAGGGAAGTTGCTAAGGCTGAGATCTCGATGTTTTGAGGGGTACAGTGAATACCCCTGGGCTTGTCTGGCACTGAATCTCTCTCCTTGCATCAGGCCCACCCTCCCAAGGTCTCATCCTGCACTTCTCACAGCAGGGGACCCACTAATTACCCTCCTCTAATTGAGTTTGGGTAATGAAAGTCGCTAAAAATCTCTTTCGTGTCCCGTGTTGTCAAATTTCTCATTAAACCATTAGATTTGTTCTAGAGCCCTTAAAAATAAAAGAAAATAAAGAGCCAGGGAAAGAAAAAAAAAAACAAAAAATGAACAAAAGAACAAAAGAAGAACAATGTGCTAATATTTTCCCAATGTTTCCAGAGAAACTGCACAGTGTAATTACAGCTGCTGTTGCATTATTTAACCTGCCCACACACCCTCGGGGCTGAGAGAGAAACTCAGACAGGATTCTCAAGTTAAGGGGGGGAATCAGGTCACTGGAGGGGCCAGAATTTAAAGGATACTCGAAAAATCAGGGGTTTCTGGGTTAATTCAAGGTCCAAAATGTCAACACCAATATCAGACCAGACTGGGACTGCTCCAAAGGGATGATAGATCTGTTATATCTGTATTTTATTCCCTCACTGCTTTGCTTTTGTTTTTATTGGTTTGCCTTTTTTAGCACATTTTACATCTTTCTGTGCTTGTAATGATGTTATTTACTATAGAAACTGTTATAGCAGGGGAAGGAACTCCCTGGTTTTTAAGGAGAAGTCTCCCTACACACAAATCATCCCAAATATTCTCCCAAATTTTCAGCTCCACTCACACCTGAGCTCTCCCTGGATGGAGAAAGGAGGACCTGGTGTCCAGATAAGGACCTGCTTGGGTTGCAGGTCCACAGGATGGGACATTTGGTGCCAAAAGTTGCTCTCTGTGCTCTTTGCAACCCTAGAATTACCATAAAATATTTGCAGGTGGGCCCATGGTGGAGTCCTGCATCCCAAACTCCTCCTGAGGTTGGATTTGCCAGCCACAAAGCAGGGATGGGGCTTCAGCACCAGCCATGGGAGGTTCTGAGTGAGCTTCTGGCCAGCAGTGGCTCTTTGTTCTGGACAGATCCTGCTCATGGGGGCTGTGCTGACACCCCAGAGACAGGACAGCTCAAGAACCATGGAATCATGGAATTGTTCAGGTTGGAAAACACCTGTGACATCATCAAGTCCAACCTTTGGCCAAACACCACCGTGTTCCTCACTGAACCCAAGGGCCACATCCACAGGTTTTTTTGAACACTCCCAGGGATGGGGATTCCACCACAGCTGTGCCAGGGTTTGTCCCCTTTCTGGGAAGGAATTTTCCCAATATCCAACCTGAACCTCTCCTGGCACAACTTGTGGCTGTTTCTTCTTGTCATGACCCCCCTCTGGCTCCCCTCTCCTATCAGGGAGTTGCAGAGCCAGAAGGTCCCACTTGAGCCTCCTTTTCTCCAGGCTGAGCCTCCCCCAGCTCCTGGTGCTCCAGTCCCTTCCCAAGCTCCCTTCCCTGGACACCTCCAGCCCCTCAACATCCCCAGAACTGCCCCTAGCACTGGAGGTGTAAATGGTTAACCCTGGCACTGCCCCCCACCCCCAGCACCACACAATGTGAATATTTGCAGTGGAACATCACCCAACATCCCCCCATTTACTCTCTTGTCAGACTGTGTTTATCTTCCCCGGCTCACATTTAAATGTCAGGGTATCAGCACATCTAAATTCCTCCTTTCACAGATGGCAAGTGTCGATTTCCAAACACAAAAGGCACCCCGGGAATGTGATGTACACATTCCACTGGCACGGGGGTTTAACCTTTAAAGCCTGTTCCTTAAGCACTTGCTTCAGGAGAAAGCCAATCCCTTGCAGGAGATGATAATTTACAGTTTTTCCGTGGGCTCCTGGACGCTGAGGGAACCAGAAGGGCTTTTTTACACCTTTGGTTGGGGTGGCTCCTTCAAACCCTGCACGGTTTGAGGCTGATTTTGGGAAATGCTTCGAAGCTGCAGGGACATTTGCTGGAATTTGGGCACCTGCTTTCTGCTCCCAGGGTTGCCAGCCCAGGTACCCTCAGTGACAACGCTCCCCTTGAGCTCCTTCAGTCAGAGATTCCAAGAGAAATTCTCCATCCAGTGACAGAACTGAGGTTTAGGACTCATTTTCAGGATATTTCTCTATTTCAATAGGATCTGTTTTCAGTGTATTTCTCTATTTCCATAGGACCCATTTTCAGTTAATTTCTTACCTCTGTAAACCCAGTTTTCAGAATATTTCTACATTTCCATAGGACCCTTTTCAGGATATTCTGTTTTTCCATTTTCAGGATATTCTATATTTCAATAGGACCTGTTTTCAGGATATTTCTATATTTCCATTAGATCTGTTTCCAGGATATTCCTGTATTTCTACAGGACCTGCTTTTAAGATATTTCTGTATTTCTATTGGACCTGCTTTCAGGATGTTTCTCTATTTCCATAGGTCCCATTTTCAGGATATTTCTTACCCCTATAGGCCCAGTTTTCAGGATATTTCTGTATTTCTATAGGATTTGCTTTCAGGGTGTTTCTGTATTTCTTTCTAGAGGACTCATTTTCAGGATATTTCTGTATTTCCATACAGATCCATTTCCACACAGGATGAATTTTCAGGGTATTTCTATATTTCCACAGCACCCTTTTCCAGGCCATTTCCATAACTTTTGGACCCCAGCTAGAGATGTGACAATCAAAGACATAAAATCAGGCTCAGTAAATGAACAGACACTTCCAAAAAGCAGAGCCTGCTTTGGGCATTTTGTGACAATTCTCTGTTTGTGCCCCAAAATTTTGGGCACCAACGGCTGGTTATTAAAACAGGGGAATTTGAGTGGAAATTTGACCACAATTTTCCATTTGTAGGGAGTAGGGAGTAGGGAGAGCAGGAGCAGGGAGGCAGGGGAGCTCAGGGATGTTATTTTAAAAGCCAAAATGTGCTTTAAGTGAATATTCCCTGCTTGGTTGGCTCCTTGTTTTACAGGATTTGGGATAGGAAAGCAGTTTTTACTGGGGCAAAGCTGGATGTTTTGTAAGAGCAGAGCCACAGTGGTTGGAATATTTTCTGTGTGTTTTCAATTCCCTGCCTGCTCCAGTGGGCTTGGACCCTTCCTTGCCAAGAAGCAAACTCCAGGGATGCTTTTCCACCGTGACCACACCACAAATCTCAGAGCCACTGAAGGTTTTGAAGGTAGAAATCCTTTCCTGAGCCCTCCTCTGCACCAACAATCCCAAACATCCCAAAATGGGATGTCCTGATGGGTTCTGAGCTGTTCCAGGGGCTGGAGGGAGGCTGAGCCTACAAACAACCAAGGTAGGACTGGCAGGATCCACCCCTTCCAGACATTTATGCTCATCCAGGTGCTGCATTTTCCGTGGATCCCTGGCAAGTGTTCCTGTGACATTCCTTGATGTCCGTGGGGCACGAGCAAGGGCTCGATTAAATCCCAGTGAAACTCTGGTTGGATTCCCCTGTTAGAACAAAACTCCTGGGCAGGGAAAGGTGGAGAGTGGGGGAAACAGTCCATCAATGCATTACTTTCCATCCTCCAGCACTGCCACCTCCCCCTTGGAACTACAGCACCTTCAAGGCAGAGGTTTTGTGGGATGAACGGGACGAGTAATGAGGCAGCAATCCCTGGGGACAGAGGGTAGGACAGTGCCCAGGTGACACAGTGGCACCACAGCATGCTCAGCACGAGGGCAGAGCTCTGAGCCATCCCAGCTGAGGGGAACAGATGCTCCATGAGCTGATTTGCTGGGACATTTTAGGGATCATCTCTGAAGCGGGGCTGTTGGGCCCTGATAAGGCTCCGACTTCATCTGCGGGAGAGGGTTGGTGTTTATCGAGATTGATTGGATTAGAAGGTCAGGGCCTTTAATTAAAGAGGAGGGTAATCCCAAATCAAAGGGCTGAGCCCAGCTCAGGGGCACCCAGAAAGGACGTGGAGCTGCTGGAGAGAGTCCAGAGGAGGCCACGGAGCTGCTCCCAGGGCTGGATCCCTCTGCTCTGGAGCCAGGCTGGGAGAGCTGAGGGGGGATCACCTGGAGAAGAGAAGGCTCCAGGGAGACCTGAGAGCCCCTGGCAGGGCCTAAAGGGGCTCCAGGAGAGCTGGAGAGGGACTGGGGACAAGGGATGGAGGGACAGGACACAGGGAATGGCTTCCCACTGCCAGAGGGCAGGGAGAGATGGGATATTAGGAAGGAATTCTTGGCTGTGAGGGTGATGATGCCCTGGATCATGTTTTCCAAAGAAGCTGTGACTGCCCCATCCCTGGAAGTGTCCAAGGCCAGCTTGGAGCACCCTGGGCTGGTGAAAGGTGTCCCTTCCCATGGCAGGAGGTGGAACTGGGTGAGCTTTAAGATCCTTTCCAACCCAAACCATTCCAGGGTTGTGGTAGCTGATTCCCAACACTTGGAGTGACTTTTCCTTAAAGCAGCCGGGCTCTGCTGCTGAAAATCCCTCCCTGCTGTCCCAGCTCCACATCCTGACTGGGTTTGTAATGAAATCCATGACATGGAATTCCCAGCTCCCACGTGTGTGTGTGTGCAGCACTCGGCTTCCTGAAGAGGCCACAGCAGCAATTCCACAATTTCCAGGCATCCCTTTGGAAACCACCCCAAAAAAGGCAGAGTGTCCCCACCTTCCAAGAGCTTTAACGAGCAGTGGGAGTGGAGTCTTCAGCCTGAAGAGGATCTGCCTGCCAGCAGCTCCTGCTCTGTCCCAGCACAGCCAAATTCCAGAAGGAGGGAATAGCAACTCCTTGACCCCGTCTGATCCTCACACTGGGGTTTGAGGGCTGCCCAGCAAAGCAAACCAGTGCCTGGCTTTCAAATGAAAAATAGAATGTGGTTTTTTTAAAATGCCTCCTCCTTTTCGAGCAGCTGGAATATTTGAGGCAGTTTCTTTCCTCTTTTTTTTTTTCCTTATTTTTTTTTTGGAATTTCAGTGTTCCAGAGGAAATTTCGAGCTGATTCCTTGGAGCCTGGTAAAGCAGTGAAGGGACTGAGGGGAGGGTATGGAAGCAGAATTCCCAGCTCAGCAGCAGCACTCTGAGGCCCCAGGGCAGTGGGAATCTGGCAGTGCCTTGGGCTGGGATGGCAGGAAAAGCTCTGGGATGTGGCTGTGGAGGTGAGGACAATCCAGGCTGAGGTCACTTGGAGTTTTCCTTTCCCCTGAGCTCTGATGGACACAAAACACCAGCAGTGAGGGCTCCCAAAGCCCAGCTCAGCCTGGGGTGGGGGGACACAATTACAGCCCCAAAACTCTTCTGCAGGGGGAAGTGATATCAAATATGGGATATTTCTGATATCTCCTCAAGCTCTGAAGGATAGAAGGGTTTAACTGCAACATTTTCTTTCCACCAGGTGACAAATTGTACATGACTTTACTGCCTGGGACAGTAAATTAACATCTACCTTGGCTGCTCATCTGCTCTGGAAAGGCAAATTCCTATTAGTAAAGTTACCATCAGCTGCTTAGTTAACAATGAAAGCAGGGATTTTTGACTCCTTCCCTGTCCTCGGTGTAGACAGATTGCTAAATATCAGCTTTTATTTTTACATCTCCAGTATAACTTCTGTGGCAACGGGAATCGAGTGTCTATAAATAAATTGGGATGGAAATCAGAAGGGTAACTCTACCCATCAGAGCTTCGAGGATCAGCAACAGCCTCTTAGTGTGATTAATGGAGCAAAAACGTAACTAGTTTGAAGGTGGAAATTGATAAATATCCCAGAGTTGTGTGACACACTTGGACTGGGAATGTCATGGGAGAGTCCTGTGGTGCTGCTTTGGAATCAATAAAAACATGATTTGGGTTTAATGTTCAGGGAAACCACTTGTTAGGGCTTTTATTTATTTATTTTTTTTTTAATGGGTTTAAGGCATCAAATAATGAGTTTGGAGCAACTGGGAGAGGAGTAACTGAGATATTCCAGGTGGGCTCTTGTCCTGCTGCCACTTCCAGCTCCTGGGAATTAGTGCTTCAGGGGTTGGCTGAGTATGGACAAAGTCTGGGTAATCTGAGCTGACTTGGGCACCCTTGGAAAATCCATTTGTCCCTTAATAATCCTCAGGACACAGGTTTTGGCCAGGGAGTTAATCCCCAACAGGGATTTAAGTTGCAAACTGAGTTGGTCCATCCCTGTTCCCCTCTTGGTGTCATTTGGCAGCAAACTGCTTATTTTTTTTTCCTGAGAGAGTTACGAGGGAGGAGGAGGAGGATAAAATGACATTTGGGATTTGCTGGAACGTTTTGAAAAGCTCTGCTTTGCCCCTGAACATCCCCAGGCTGGGGATTGATTATAGGCAGGAGCAGGAGGTGTGAAAATGTCTGGGATATCTCCAGGCCTCTCCACCAGCCAGGAAAGGTGTTGGAGGGGAAGCAGCCTCTCCTTATGGAGCTGGTGGTGGTGACAGTGCCAGGAGGAGGGAAAACCAGCTCAGAATTGATTTTTAATTGATTTTCTTTGGGATTTTTAATTTTTTTTTTTTAAATTAACCCATTGCAGGGAAGTTTGGGATGAGATTCCAGCAGAGGGTGGATGGAGGGGGAAGAAAAGCTGCCCCAAGTAGGATTTGGTTGGTAGCTTAAGATCCAAAGACAGGGTGCTGAGCATCCCATGAAAAAAAGAGCCTGAAGAGTTAAAAACCCTCCTTCCCACACACACCTGAGAAATACAATTCCAGCTCAGAGATGATCCAAGACCATTTTCCAATAAGAAATAAACCCAGGGCTTATAAAATGCACACACACACAAAGCAGATGAAACTTAAAAGCATTTTCCCAGCACAGGAGTTGAAAATAAAAAAAAAAAAAAAAAGAAAAAGGTGACCTTTAAAGCAAGGCAGGGAGAGTTCATCTGCAGTATAAAATAAATAATAATAAAAAAAAAGCAGCTGGGTTAATCCAAAAAAGCTCTACCTGCCAGACACTCTTGTGTGCCATGGTTTAGTTCTCTTTTTAATAGGTGTTTCAGCATTAGGATTTAAAACTTCATTTCCTTTTAGTGCTGGAATAAATGACAGAGTTGAAATATCCTCTCCTTTCACATCCTGCTCTCTCCATGCAGCAGAGCCAGAGGTGGGGGCTGCTCTCTGTCCTTGCCTTGCTCAGCCCTTCCATTCAGGACTTTAAATTGCTGTTGGCATCCAGGGGGTGAAAGGCAAGAGGTGAAACATCCCCTCTCTTTCCTCTCCCAAAGGACAACTCCAGGGCTGAGAAAAGGGTGGGAATTCTGTCCAGGACTCCTTTAAATTGGCAGTAAATGCCAAGGCCCAGCTTTGCTCCACACAGGGCAGTGCCCCAAACACGTGTTGGGAGCGTTGCAGGGAGATGTTTCACCCTGGGTTAGTTCAGGGATGTCCTTCCTTCAGGAGACCCTCTGTGAAGGTCTCTGTCCCCTCTCTGCTGCTCTTTGCCTTTAAAGGATCAGGACAGACTGAAAAGTCTTCATTGTTTTCAGTGTTGTGAATTCTTGTTGTTAAGAACCGACAGAGTGATGAAAAGTAAAATACAGGTCCAGGTGAGGGCCCGGGCTGGGAGTATGTAAATATGATCCCTGTTGGTAAAACCTGACAAGTCAGAGGAAATCTGGAACAATCCAAGGAATTCCAGCAGGGAAATCCCAGAAAGAGGTGAGGTGATGGTCCCATGTGCATCCCAGTGCTCCCAGTGCATCCCACACCTGGATGGAGCCAGCACATGCTCTCTGAGTGCTGACTGACACAGTCTTTAAATACAATTATCCCTGAGGCCTGGTACAAGTTTTATTCATATTAAAAGCTTTCTGATCTCTTCCAGTTAAGCTTTAATTACTGTTCCTCATTTCCAGCCCGCAGAAAGATCAAAACCAGTTTGGAGGAAGAGGATTTTGATTCCTCACACCCCCTGGCCTGGCTTCCCCAGGGATTGTAATTCCCTTTGCATGGGATCAGGAAGGATAAAGCAGCAACCAGACCCCAATCCCCATCCCCTGTGGGATGGCAAGCACAGTAAATGTAACTTTAGGGTTGTGTGGTTGGTCCTTGGAGTAGTTTCTGGTGGAACTGCTCCTGTTTCCAGCTGCCAGTCATGGAGGGTGCATGGATATGCTTTAAATTCCTGTCTGGAGTGAAAAAGAACTTGGGAATTCACCCCTTTGGGGTGGAGGCCACGGCCACCTTCACCTCACCACAACTAGAAGTGGCTTTCATTTTAAAGCTGTTTTCTCCCTGTCCTGTCACTCCATGCCCTTGTGAGAAGGAATGAGATGATCTTTCCCACCATGGGATAGAATCAGGAATGCTGGGGGCTCTCACACTGTGCTTGGGACACAGAGGGAAGGATCTCCATCACCTCCCACCTCCCTTACTAAGGCTGGAAACAAAAATACCACCAGCAAGACACTGTTAATCCCAGGTGTGATTCCCAGTGACTTGTCTGGGGCTCAGAAACCTTTCCCTCTGTTCTGCTGCTGCCTTAAGATCTCCTGTCAAGGAGCCACAGTTCTTTCCTCTGAGTTTCACCTCAGTCCAACAATAACTTCAAAAAAGAGAAAAAAAAACCCAAAAAACCAAAGAGGCTGAGAAATGTGCTGAGCAAATGCAGGGGGAGATGTTTTTTGCAGCGAGCCTGAGCAGTTTTGCAGAGCCCTTTTCAAGTGCATTTAGTGACATTTCCCCAGAGCCTTCCTAATGGAAGCAGACTTGGAAAGATCCTAACTAAGAGAGGGATAGTCCAGGGCTTTATTAGAGGAGATCAAAGGGAATCAAACAATTACTAGTTTCCAAGGAGCGGTTTTTCCAGGGGCACAGGAGATGAAGGTGATGAAAATGGGTCTGTGTGTATTTAAGTAAGGGGTAGGTCTTTAATTTCTGTGCTGGGAGAGGGATCACCTCCTGTTCTGGGACATTTTAATGCAAATATTAAGAAAGTTTGAGGGTTGTTTTGGCATAGAGGGCTCATCCCCAAACTTACCCTGAGAGCCCAGAGCTGGGCTGTGCAGGGCAGAAACCACTGTCCTTCATGCCATGACATCAGAACGTGGGATTTAGAGCTGATTCATGCCTGGGTTGGAGCCCAGCCCTGGCTCAGGGCCTGTGCCCAGGCCAGACCTCGCTGGGAATGTGGATGTGGATGTGGATGTGGATGTGGATGTGGATGTGGATGTGAGTGTGGATGTGGATGTGGATGTGGATGTGGATGTGGATGTGGATGTGAGTGTGGATGTGGATGTGGATGTGGATGTGGATGTGGATGTGGATGTGAATGTGGGTGTGGATGTGGATGTGGGTGTGGGTGTGGATGTGGATGTGGGTGTGTCCTAGAATCCTAGAAAGGTTTGGGTTGGAAGGAAGCTTCTCAGGGCAACCCATGCCAATGCTTCACCACCGTCCTCAGGAAGAATTTCTTCCTAAGAAAATACATTCAAGAAAAAACAGGAAGAAAGAGATAATGTACTGAGGAAGAGAGAAAACTTTCCTACCTGACTGCTTTTATCATGTAAATCTCTGCTCTTGCACAGTTTGGAAGCAAAAAATTTGCATGGAAAGTGCTGAGCAAACGTCATTTTTATAGAAGAACAAAGAGGGAAAAGGAACTTCAATTAATCTTACAGATATTTAGCTAAAAACATTGGTGACCAATTTCAATAAGCAAAGACTTCAAAATCGTGTTTGACATTTTCCGGAATATTAAGTTTGGGGTTTGGTTTGTTTTCAATTCATTTCCATTAAATTTTCATTTCCATTTATCGAGTCATTCCGTGCAGCTTTCTGTAGGGTCAAGAGTTGCTCCCAACCATTTCCAAAGGGAATATCCATTATTTAGTTGAATGGACTGCAAACCAAACCCCACCCCTGCCATGGCCACGCAGCAGGGAGCAGATCCAAAGCCATCCCTGCTCTAGGACAGACTCCTCCCTCCAAGGAAAAATGGGAATGGCAGCGATTGTAGGAGCCTCTCCAGGGCACAGTCACAAGGAAAACAGGCTTGGTTTGTGCAGGAAAGCCAAAGCATTGCTAGTGGGGATCCTAATAGCAGGCTGTTGGGGGGATGAGCACAGTGGGATGGTTGGGATGGATCCTGGAGCGTGGGCAGGAGGCTGTGCTCACACTGAGCCTCCAGCAGAAGGATCGGGAGCAGATTTGGATTCATTCCCAGGAAAGGAGCCAGGTCTGGGAAATGAAACATTCTGGGGGATATGGAGGGGCTGAGCCACTGAGCCAGGCTGGGTAGCAGGGTCTTGCCTCAGCATTCCCACTGGGAACTCAGCCCAGGCCATGTGGGATCTGTAAATGCTGAGAGAGAGCATCCCACATCCAGAACATCCCACACCCAGAAGATCCCACACCCAGAACATCCCACTCTGCCATCCCCTGAGCCAACTCCAGACAGAGCTGGGGGTTGGTGGAGGACAAACAGCACCAATCTGGGGCACTCCTGGTGTTGGAAAAGGGACCTGGAGCTTTGCTGGCCCCCCATTTCTCCACAGAATTCCACTGAGTTTGGTCCAGGAATTCACTGAATGACTTCACTCCTCCCTGCTCGTGCTTTGGAGCATCTGAGGGACTGAGCTGATCTGAGAACACCCCACTTTTGGTTTGCTCTTTCCCAAGGGGGGAAAGCAGATTGTTGCTGTTTGGTCATAATTATCTGGGAGTTGTGGAAAAATATCCACCCTCTCCTGTGTTCAGGGCTCCTAGATCCGAGTTTTATCACCCAAAATGATGTGCCAGAAAATCAACTGTGTTGATTTTGTGTTTCCAGGACACAGGGTTGGCAATCCAGGGGAGGGATCAGGCACCAAGAATGACAATAGAGAGATGCCATAAACAAATAATTAATGAGAAAAGAAAGAAGCTGAAATGTCCTGATGCTGCTGAGTAAATATTTACCAAGGACAAGCAGCTTTGCACAAGGTCCATTAATGTCAGATTCTCTAATGGTAATAAAGAATAATGTGGGTTATGAACATTACTCAGCCTTAGAAATTTGAATATTTTTTTTCCTAGCCCAAAAACATTATTTTTCCCTTTTCCTTGCAGTTTATGAAGATCAACTCAATGGCTGAGACCAGAAAAGAAACTTAGAAAAGGAACACACTCCAGAAATTCGAAGTTGTTGCCATTTGACCCAAAATACCCATCAGATTGAAGCACATCCCTTTTCACCTCCCAGAGGTGGAGCCTGGCCACCCAAATATAATCAACCACCCACCAAAGGCAGGCAAAATAAAAGCTTTTAGTGCTGCTCAGTCAGAAATCTGCTGTAAATGCCATTTTTATACAAGCACCTGCACTTGGTGACTGTGCAAGTCCTGATGAATCCCTGTGAATTTTCCTAAATAGCTCCTAGCAAGTGAAATGCCTGATGGGGTGATGGACCCATCGTTCTCAGCTGCCCAAAAGTAGTTTGTGGCTTTTTCTTTGTCTTTAAAAAAATGACTTCCAGGTCCCTCTTCATATTCACACTCAGGCTTTTCATTCCTAATTCCCCAGCGCTCGTCTCTCTGCCCAGCCCTGGTTTTCCTGTGAATATTTGAAGGATTCATCCTCTATATTTGGAAGTTTGAGGCAGTTTCTATTTTTTATTTATAAGAAAAGGAGAATAAAAATAAAGAGCTCCAGGAGTTGTTGTTTTGGTTGGAGAGTCTGAGCCTTGAAATGTGGCAAAACCACCGACCACAAGCTAAAATTGAGATTATTTGTGCAAATATTCGGTGCCATTGTCCCCACTGGGTCGTTGGCACCACAATCTGAGTCAGGCTCTTGTGTGACCCCGAGCTCCTCCCAGCTCAGAGCTGAATATTCCTGCTGGGAATGAACGTTTTGGCAAAGCCATTTCCAAGTGACTCACGGCAAGGTGCTGCAGGAGGTGAGAATTTCCACAGAGGGGATTATCAGCTCTCCCTCCTGCTGACTAATTCCCTGGAAATGAAGTGAAAAATTCTCAGCCTTTGATTAGAGAGATGGGAAGCAGCAACATGTCCAGGCTCTGGCAGCAGCTCAAGACACAAATCCATGGAAACCGCCGGCAGCAAAGACGGGGATGAAATTCAGCTTGGAACCACGGGATCAATACAGTTGGAAAAGACCTGTAAGAGGAATTTGGGGGCTCCACATCCCTGGAAGTGTCCAAGGCCAGGTTGGACAGGGCTTGGAGCAACCTGGGCTAGTGGAAGGTGTCCCTGCCCATGGCTTTAAGGAGGAACTTGAAGGTCCTTTCCAACCTTAACACCATCACTGGGGTTTCAGTGACTTTGTCTTCAGTTTATGTTTGAGGAACAATCCTTATTTACCAACAAATGACTCGTAGCAGGGCTAGAAATGCCAAGAGGAAACAATCAAACCTTCAGCTTCTGCTCCCTGTGTGTTTTATTCTTCCAGGATCAGCCCATGGAGGGGTCCACACAGAGCTCTGAGGGGAATCTGAAGGAAACACGGGATTGGGAGGGGAATTACTGAGCTAAAAACCAAAATCCTCTGCTAATTTATGCATTATTTGTGCAGAGCTCATGGCCATGTCCCCCAGGATGTCGACAGGCTCTGGCCATCCATCCCAGCCCTCAAGCCCTGGCTGGCTCATGGAGCCCACAAGGAGCATGGAAGGGGCTCCAAGTCCAAACAAGGCTCTTCCCAGGACATCTCAGTGCAGGATCAAGGCCTTGGTTTGTACCAGACAAAACCCTCCCCAGGCCTGGGCTTGTTCAAACAAAACCCCTGCTTTCTGCTCTGCCTGCACATGTAGGTTTTGGCTGCAGAAAGAGGAGGAAGCTGAAGGGGAGACTTTGTTTTCAATGAGAAAATTGGAAAAAACTGGGAAAATGAAGCTCAGCTCAGCTCTGGTTTCAAACCAGGGCGAAACTCTGGGCTCCACACAGAGAAAGCAGCGGCCGTGGGGGAGGAAGGGATTGTTTTCCTGTTAACTGTGGAATTTGTTAGTGCTGGAAAACCACTGTCCATGCTGAGGGCTCCTCCTGGTATTCAGCTGAAGCAAAAGAATCATAAAAGGTTTCTCTGGAAATTCTTTCCCTCTCTGTTTTAAACAGGAGCTGCTGAACTCCATCAGGTCAGCAGCAAACTGCCTGATTAGCACCACGTGGCTGCTTGAAGCTGAATAAATTAAGAAAAGAGTAAAAAAAAACACCCAAAAAACACCAAAAAGGCAGCCCAAGCCTCGTATTTCTGCAGAAGGGCTCGGTGCAAGCACACACCACACGGGGATTTCAATCTGCAAGAATCACAGGACACCCTTCCCTGACGGGGAGCGATCGTTGGAAAGCGAAAATAAAGGTGTGTGACTCATCACTCCAGCAGGTCTGGGGCACAGGGCACTGTATCCAAAGGCAATTTGGGGAAGGAGACTCAACAGACTCCGAGGATTTCATCAGGATTTCATCAGGATTCAGTGTTGACGCCACCAGCCACCAGTGTGGGACCCACATTCACGTGCCAGGTTTGGGTTGGGAGGAAGGCACCCTCCAAAAAGTGACCTCAGGCTGATGTTTGGAGGAGCAGAAGGGAATCTAATAAAATTATGGATAAAAGGATATGAAAAGGAAAGAGCAGGGCGGAATCTGAAGGTTAAAAGATGAAAAGTTTTTAAAAAGAGGTCTTTTACTTTTAGATCTTGAGCTTGTCCTTAGATCTTAAAGAGATCTTTTATATTTGTAAGTAAAAGATCAGATTTTCTGCTGGGAGACATCGGTGTGATCTCATTTCCCTCCTGGAACTGAACCAGTTGGTTCCACTGAAGGGCTGAACAACCAGATTTTCTCTTTTTAAATAATAAAATAATATAAGAGTTGTCTCTGCCAGCAGCAGGAAGGGACCAGGCAGTGCTGGAGAGGGGCTTGGTTTTGTTTCAGCAGCTCAGAGCCCACATTCCCAAGCCAGAAATCCCCCCAGACACTCCCCAGCTCCCCTTTCCAGCCCTCCTGTCCCCCTGGAGTCTGGAAGGCAGCACATCCCACCCACCCACTGCCACAGAGGCAGCTCCCAGTGAGGTGGGAGAGGAGAGCACAGGGATTGGAGCTGATTATTCCCAACCTCCAAGTGTCCCTGAGGAATAAAGCTGGACATCCCTGCTGTGGGGGCAGAAAGATCCTCACTTTGCCCAGAGAAGTTCTGACTGGAGGTTGGGAATAATCAGCTCCAATCCCATCCTCCTTGGAGCTGCAGGATCTTGGGGCTGCAGGATCTTGGGGCTGCAGGATCTTGGAGCTGCAGGATCTTGGAGCTGCAGGATCTTGGAGCTGCTGGATCTTGGAGCTGCAGCTTTCCAGGCTGCTCCATGAGGACGTTCAGGGGCAGTGTTGGACCAGAACTGTCATGAAAAGGATTTCTCCCACGCTGCCCTGTCAGGATGGATTTCAGGAAGGAAAAACTCCCTGAGCTGGTGGGAATTGCCAACAAACAGAGCACTGGCAGCTGCCACTCCAAGCGCTGTCACCTCCTGCAAGGGTCTCCTCAAACAGCCTCTGCTCCCAGACACCAGGCTGGGAGATGGAGCCATCACTGGGGGGTTTCATCCCTGCTGGAATGACTCAATTTAGGCTTTGTTTTGCTTGTGAAAGAACCTCTTCTTAAAAAGAAGTGCTAATAATGCTGCAAATAATGAATGTTATCTGCATCTATCAAATTCTAAGGAGGGCTGATTAGATTCCAGCCAGCAGAGAGGTTTCTGATCTCGGGGATATGAGATGATGGAAGGACAATTATTCTTAGATGGCTTTTGGTCTCAGTCCTTTGCCAACCATCAGAGCTCCTGAGGCTGAAATGTTTATTGTGTGTTTATTTTTTAAGCTGAAACGCAACACTCTGTTGATATTGAAACAAAAATTTCCCTTCCCAGCTCTTTAATCTCTTTATTCCTGTGCTCTGTCGCTCTCAGGCAGAGTTTGTCAGTACCAGACGCTGCCTTATGGAAAATAATTGTCCATATTTTCTCTCCTCTGAACTAATTCACCACATTTTCGCCCTATTTATCATGGGGATGAATGTGCTGTGTTTTCTTCTCCATCACCCTGTTAAGGTACTCACTGCTGGGGTGTGCAGCCAGCAGATAAAATGGATAACGATGCTTAATTAATGAAACAATATTACATAAAAATCGAATTTTAAAAAACCATGTCCCGCTCCCAGGAAAACTGAGATGAATTCTATCAAGTGGGGCACCAGGAGGAGAATTTGTCCCCCCTGTTTCAAGCAGTTTGAGCCCAGGATTTCTTGTGCTGGTCGGTGTGGATGTGGAGAATCAGGAGCTGCTCTCAGGTGAGTGAGGTTTCCTGTTAGAAGGATTGCAGGCAAGAAAATTCCTAATCCAAAAGATGGAGCTGAAAACATTTCTGGTCTTTCCTTCTGCTGTGTTTTGTCAGCTGGTGCCCTGAGCTTGAAGAGCTGTTAATAATTTATATGTTCTGCTGGCACATTATGAGTGGCAGGATGGCTTTGAAACAGGGGGGGTCTGGATCTGCCCTGGATAAGGAAGGGAATTCCAGAATCTGCCAATGGTGCCAGTGGATTTTGCTTTTATTTCTTGCAACAAAATGATGTTCAGGCTGTCAGGACGTGATGAACGCTTCAAAGAGGGCTTAGACTGACAAAGAACCCCAAACAACACACAGCCTGGTGAAAATATTCCCCAAAATCTGTTTGGTCCTTGGAAACATTGACCAGGTGGGATAAGAACTCTAAAACTGCTCCCTGGAGTAATCCCTGCACTGGATCAGGAAGACTTGACTGATGTCACAAATAAAAGCTCTTTTAAAACCTTTAGAGAAAAAAACCCAAAAACCAACAAAAAAACCCAACATAACAACAAACCACTTAATAACAAATTGTTGGAGACCTTATTTAAAAATAAAGTCTTTTCCATACCAAGGACTTTCACTGTGAATAGCTCAGCAGGGCTTTTCCTGGAAGCTTATTGTACTTTAAAATGCAATATTTGCATAGATCCTCATGCAGAGAAGGCCACGAGCAGGGGAAGGAGAAGGAGAAGGAAGGTAGGGCTGGACTAACACAAGGAAAGCTGAGAGACTTTGGACAGGAGCGACAGGACAAGGGGGAACAGCTTTACACTGCCAGAGGGGAGGGTTAGGTGGGACACAACGAGGTTTCATCCTTTTTATTTTCTGAATCAAAATGACACTGAAGACGGAGATCTGTGCAAGGGCGAGAGTGCCCTCTGTTGTCACCAGCACCTTCCTTGTGCTGCGGGCTCCGAACACAAGGTGTGCCCTCTTCCCTTTCCCTCTTTTCTTTCTCTTCCCCCTTTTCCCTTTCCCCTCCTTGTTACAGAGTGATGGCAACCCCAAAATTCATCCTGATTCCAGGAGCAGCTGAATCTGCTCAGGTGCCAATTAAACAGGTGATGCAGCAGCTGCATTTCATCAACACCTGCTCTGTGTCAAGGCCGAAGTCACACGAGTGGCTTTCAAAATGAACATTTGAGTGTAAGAACACAGTGAAGTGCAGAAATGGATTCAATTGAGTAATTTTAACCCCTTGGATGCCGCAGGGCTGGGACCCTCTAGGGATTCTCTGGGTCCCAGGGCCAACGTGGTGGGGGCAATATAGAGCACTCTCCTTGGCTTCCACCACTTGCTGGGCTGAAATCCTGCTGGGATCTTCCTGGATTTCCAAAAAAATGTGTCATTGTGGGCCATGCATCAGTCAGAAAAGTGGAGCCCCAGGCCCAGGGGTTGCAGTGAGGGGGAACCAGTGTCTTCTGCTGTGCCTACAGTGAGGACTAGAAGAAATGGCCTTAAGATCAGAGAGAGAAGATCTAGATATTAGAAGAATTCTTTGCACTGTTTGGGTGGTCAGGAGTTGGAAGGGGCCGCCCCGGGGAGGTGGTGGACGCATTTTGGTGATCCCTGGAGTTGCTCTAGAGGCGTCTGGATCTGGCACCGGGCGATGTGGTTTGGGGTTTCAGGGGTTACAGCGACACTGGTACACTGATGGTTAGATTTGTTGGTCTTAGAGGTCTCTCCCAACCCTGACTGTTCCGATTCCAGGATGCCGTGATTCCACGTGGAACCCACGACTCCACGGGCCCCGCCCGCCGCCATGACACCCCCACCGTGGTGTCCCCGTCGCCATGGCAACGAGCCGCGCGGGGGGGCGGGCACAGGCGGAGCACTCTCCAATCAGAGGCGCTCTCGGGGCGTAGTCCTCGCTGCGATTGGTCAGCGGAGGTGTCCGTTAAACGCTGCGGCCGCTCCTGATTGGTGTGGCGGTTGCCGCGGTGACGGGCGGACGCCGAGCGGGAGGCGGGAGCGGCGGCGGAGGCTCCGCCATGGCTCTCCCCGACGAGCCGGTGCCTCCGGGCGTGCCCTCCTGCCCCCTGCCCGGCAAGATCTGCGATGTCGCCCGCGACGAGAGGCCCGGCTCGTGCTGCGGCATGGCCATGGCCGGCTTCCGCACCTCCAAGTACCAGCTGCCCGAGTGGCACCGCAGGAACGCCCGCGTCTACAACCAGGCGTACACCGTGGGCGAGGAGTCGGAGCGCGACCGGGCCGAGTCCAAGCACCTCACCAAACATGCGGCCGCCTGCGCGCAGAGGGCGCAGGAGCACTCCAAGACCACCCTGGCGCAGCGCCTGCAGGACATCCACTTCTGGCGGGTGGAGCTGCAGAAGGAGGTGATGGAGCTGGACGCCGAGACCAACCTGCTGGCGGCGCAGAAGCTGCGGCTGCAGAGCACCCTCGATGCCACCGAGGTGCCCTACGGGGTGGTGACCGATAACCTGCAGTGCCGGGAGAGGAGGCAGCCCCCGGACCTGGTCATTGATGAGGTGGAGAGGCAGCTGCTGAAGGTGAGGGGGACCTTGAAGTCGGTGGCAGCCCCCTCTGAGATGAGGAGCAACCTGGGCAGCAGGAGAAGGTTCTTCTGCAGTGCCAAGGCCCAGTGACCCTCCTGGACAGTTCTGTGTCACTCCAAGTGTTAAGAAGGATTGTTTAAAGTCCTTCCTCTATTTAAAAAGTGTTTAAAGTCACGTGAGTGTGGCTGGAGCAGAGCAGGTCCCTCTGAATGCTCCTCTTCGTGGAATGTGGACCTTCTCCCAGGAACCAGCCCCGGGTTGTCCCACGGTGTCCAACAGCACTGAGGGACCTGGATCAAAGGATTTCATCTCCATCCAACACCCACGGCTCCTCCAGCCAAACAACCTGACTTTTTAACTCTTCTCAAAGTTAAGAAAAATCATTTATTAGGAAAATTCCTCCCCCTTTCCTCCTGCTTGTTCCCCCCTGGCAGCCCTGGACTGCCATTAATTAGGAGGAGTTCAGTTCTAAATGTCAGATTTTAATATCTCCTCACCAGGGAATCCACTTTTCAATTATATTTTGGGTCATTCCACGAGGGAATTCGTTCTTTTTGCATTATTTCACTCTTTCCAAGTGAGAGACTTCCATTGCTAAAGGGAGGTTTTTCCATTTAAAAGCTCCCAGGGAGCTGGATATCTTTTTATTTACATGGAGCCTGACTCCCCACCTCAAAATAATTTCAATTATTATAAATGTAACCCTTTAAACCCCTTTTAAATTTTTATTTCACCAGCTCACCCACTGCAGGAAGTGTTCTCCCACTTCAGCTGTGGTTTTATTTTGATTAAGCTCTTTATTTATTCATCCACCACCACTGAACTCACCTTGCTTGGCAGGAGGGCGAGTCCTGCTGTGGATGTCACAGAAATATCCCTGTTTTTCTTTAGGAAGCTGATCTAATCAGGAATATCCGGGATCTTTTGAAAAGAACCATAATCCAAGCCACCAACCAGATCCGGTAGGACGTTCTCCCTGCAACTTCAGCAGCTGATTTAGGGAGCCAAATAATTCCTGGGGCGTGGGAATAGTGGATAAAGACCTCCCCAGTGCTCCTGGGCTGTGGGAATTCCATTTAAAAAGCAGATTTAGATTTCCAGTCCTGGTGTCTAATTGTGGCTGATTTTTGCCAGCACTGAGCTCAGGTGTTATAAAAGTATTACCTGGGTGATTCTTGCACCTTGTGATGAATTTGTGTTACTGGCTGGTTTAAAGGAATGTCACCTTTTCAAAGGGAGGGTTTTTTTTTTGCCACCAGATGTCAGTGTGAACTTTAAATCTGTACCTTCTGTGCCAGCGTGGGTGTCCACTGCTTTTCCAAAGGATTATGTGCTTGGAATTTCCAACAAACCCTTTGGAAAGATGTTACCTGACCCCTAAAATGCGTCAATAGAACGGACCTGACTGCTGGAAACCTTGATATTTTAATTTTAATTTTTTTTTTTAAAAAATCTACTTCTATTCCACCATTTAAAATAAAATACTATTTTTAAAAAGAATGGCTATAAACGCAAAATAATGTAAATTAGCTCTGTTACATCAATTAGAGTGTGAGAGGAGCTTTTTTACCTTTTTGTAATTCTTTTAAGATCATTTTAGTCCCATTTTAGTCGGGTTTTCCAGGAGGGTATGAATTCCTTGGGTGAGAGTGACATCTGCTGTTCCCAGCTGGCAACGACCCGCAGGCTTTTGTAATTAAAATAACGTTAATTAACTGGTTATGTGTGACTAATTGACAGCAGAGCAGCAGTTTGAATCTGAATATCCCTGGACTTGTGTCTTCCAAGCACTGTCTGTGTGGACAGGGTGGACAGGAGAGCTCAGGGAATGTGTGGGGTCACTTTAGGGAGGTCTGAAATGTGAGATTTGCTCCATGTGTTGGTGAAAAGGGAGGATGAGGCTTCCACTGGCACTCCCTGATGTCTCACCGTGCATGGAATGTTGTGCTGGGCAAACCTGCCTGTCCACGCTGTTGCAAAAACCCTATAAATTTTAGGATTATTGTGTAAAATCCCAAGTGCAACCACTCCTTTGTCTCAGGTTGTGAGAGCTCCAAGCCTTCAGCAGGCCCAGAGCTGGACTGGAGGTCTGGGACAGTGGGATCCTGGAATGGTTTGGGTTGGAAAGGACCTCCAGGAACATCCAGCTCCACCCCCTGCCATGGGCAGGGACACCTTCCACCAGCCCAGATTGATCCAAACTGGCCTTGGACACTTCCAGGGATGGGGCAGCCACAGCTTCTCTGCCCAGCCTGTGCCAGGGCCTGCCCACCCTCCCAGGGAAGGATTCCTTCCCAATCTCCCACCTAAATCAGGCTTAGTGCCCTTCCAGGAGGTGGCTGTGGGAGAGAGGGATTGGTAGGATTGTAGAGACAAAAGGGAAGGTTTGTGGTGGCACAAAAGCCCAAAGCTGAGCTTCAAAGTGCCTGTGGTGGGTCTGGGGGTTGGGATGTTCCCCACTAACAATGTGTGGTTTAACTTTGCAGCTCCAATCGGATCCAGAAGGAGTTCTGTGAGCTGGACTGGTCGGACAAGGTGGAAACCTATCACATTGATGACAAATGTGTGAACTACAGCAACGACAGCACCGACATCCAGTCCCACCCCAGCTCCGTCAAGTTTGAGGAGAAGTGAGTGATCCCTGTCAGGCTCCTCCAGGAATAACCCTGGGAAAACACAACATCCTCGGAGGCAGTGCAAGCTGACAGTGGTGGGAATTAAAGGGGGGATTCTGCTTCCTTGGACACACAGAACAGAGTTAATGCCACCAGCCCTGATGGCAAAGCTGGCCATCCACAGGCAGGCTGAGCTTGGAGGGGTTTTTCTTGGCAATAATTGGCTTTGTGCTGCTGAGGGCTGATCTAAATCCTCTTGGGACTTGCTGTTGGACATTGGAAGGCAAGTCATTCCTTTGGGAAAGGCTGGTGCTGCTTCCTGCACACAGACAGGAGTGGTGGAACATCAGCCTGGGGGCTTCCCCCTCCCCTCTCAGGGATGTCCTGTCCCAAGGGCTGTGGTTCCTTCTGCTGCTCCACGTGGCCCAGTGTAACCAGAAATCATGGAGTCATGGAATGGGTTGGAAAGGAGCTTAAAAATCATCCAGTGCCACCCCCTGCCACAGGCAGGGACACCTTCCACTAGCCCAGGTTGCTCCAACCTGGCCTTGGACACTTCCAGGGATCCAGGGGCAGCCACAGCTTCTCTGGGCAACCTGTGCCAGGGCCTGCCAATATCCCACCTAAATTTCCCCTCTGTCACTTCGAAGCCATTCCCTGTGTCCTGGCCCTCCATCCTTTGTCCCAAGTCCCTCTCCAGCTCTCTTGGAGCCCCTTTAGGCCCTGGAAGGGGCTCTCAGGTCTCCCTGGAGCCTTCTTCTATTTGCTAAAGGATTAATCTTCTTCCTTCATGCCAAGTCTACCCTGCAGCAGCAGCTCAGAGGTTGCTGGCACTTTTTGCAGGGAGAGAACCAGCTTCAGGTCATCTCCTTAAAGGGCAACATCCCCATTTTATCCCGTCTTTCTCTCCTTCCAGCGCCTCCACACCGAAGACCTGGGCCCAGTTCAGCCATGACAACATTTACAGTGCAGAGCAGGAAAAATTGGCCTCTGTGCAGCTGCGCTCCCTCATCAACAACATCATCCACGACGTGTCCGAGGACCTGCGGATGCAGCGAGCGACCGTCAACGAGGCCTTCGACAACCACTGCAGGGAGCTGGATGATGCCAAGCTCAGGCTGGAGCAGCACCTGGAGAAGGTGAGTTCAGCACCTGGAGAAGGTGAGTTCAGCACTTGGAGAAGGTGAGTTCTCCTGAGAAGGTCAACACAGTAGATTTGGCTTATAACATGTCGTAGTCCCGGTCTGGTGTCAAACACTCTCAGTCTCATTCAAAATAGCTGGATTTTTATTTTTTTTTTGATCAAATTTACAATTAAAGTAATCAAATTAAGGTAAGATTGACAATAAAAGCACTTTCTGGAGGTGGGATGGGTTGTTATCCCATGGCAGGCATGGAAGAGGCTTTGAACAGGCTGCAGAATATTTCCTGCTGCTTCTCAGAGCCAGGATGTGACTCTCAGTGTAATAGTAAACATAAAGAGGTCCAAACCACTTTTGTACTTTAATTTCTCCTAAATTCTGATCAAATATGAGGTCAGAACTACAGTGTGCTCCATGAGCAGATGTTTATCCATGCACAGGGAAATACCACTTTTTTAACCAGTTCTTTTCCTTGGGTGTCCTCAGAACCTCAAGGACATTGGAGAGGAGGAAGCCAACATTGTTGCTCTCAAGAAAGCCATCAGGGACAAGGAAACCTACCTGAAAGTGGCTCAGACCAGGCTCTATGACAGGTCCTTCAGGCCCAACATCGAGCTCTGCAAGGATGAGCCACAGTTCAGGTAAGGAAACAACTTCTCCAAGTGCCTTTTCTATCCCAAAGTACCAGTTTTCCCACTTTTTATTGGTAACACACAGCCTTTAGCTTTTATTACTCAGTTTGGGTTCTGATATAAGTCACAAATAATTCAACAGATCAGTGTAAGGAATACTTTATTATATATTTTATATATAAAAATATATAAATATATATATTATATGTATTTTTAAATATGTTATTGTAAATATTTTTATTATATTATATTTTATTATATAAGTTATATTATTTTACATTGTATTATATAAAGTATTTTGATATTATTTAAAATATTTATTTAAATATGTAATTTAAAATATTACATTATCTAAATTACAATATTTACATTATATGATATTATTTAAATATTATTAATGTAAATATTTTAAAATATGTTATTGTAAATATTATTATATTTTATTATGTAAATTAAATATGTTGCATCATATTATATTATTTAAACATTATTATTTTAAACATTTTATTTCCAATATTTTATTTTAAATATTTTCTCCTGATGTGTCACCAAACAGAAAATTCATAGGTTCAGCTCTGCTGAATTGGGTGGTTTCTCTTGGATTTAGACAATCTAAAGAATATCTGGCAGCACGTGGATCACTTGCTAACAAAAACCCACCACGAGGGGGACTCTGTGTGAGGGAATTGTGCTCCAAATGCTGGGAATGTGAATACTCTGGGACAAGCCTCAGGGTTACAAAGGAAAGGGCTGCTGGTGGTTGATTTTTCAGGAATAATCTGCTTTAAAAACTGTAGGACAACCAATCCTTTCCAATGAAAAGTCCCATTTTGGTCCCATTAGGAGCTTTGCTTCCAGAAAACCCGATGCACTTGTGGAGTAAAAGACTTTTCTCTCTCTTGAGTTTTGTACCAGAGAGCAGAGCTCCAAACAAACCTCTGATTCACTCAGACTGGGTGATTTATTTACCAATAGTTGCCCTCTAATTCCCAGTACGATCCTAGAGGATGGATAATTCCCAGTACAATCCTAGAGGATGCACAATTCCACTGTGCTCAGCAGCCAAAGACGTTCTTGGTACTGCCTGAATGAATTCTTGGTACTCCCCAGATCAGTTCTTGGTACTCCCCAAACCACGGGAGGCTGGGAATGTGAACTCTGCTTTCCTTGGCCTTCCCTGAGCTCCTCTCTGAGGAATCTCCCGATTCCAGAGCTGCTGATCTTTATCCCCACTCCAATTCCCGCCTCTCTGAGCTCTCCCTCATTCCCTCCTGTAATCCCCTGCAGGTTGGTGAGTGAGGTGGAAGAACTCACGGTGTTCCTTGAAGCCCTGAAGAGAAAACTGATGGAATCTGAGCAGTGCCTGAAGAACCTGGAGGAGACCAGGATGAAGCTGGAGAAGGAAATAGCTGTGAAGGCCAACAGTATTTTCATTGACAGGGAGAAGTGCATGACCTTCCGAATCCGCTACCCCGTGGATTTGGAAGTAGCCAGTTACAAGCAGTGATTTCTGTACTAACTCTGCAAATCCGGGGGAAAAATAGAGCTCCTTCTTTTCTGTTAAGCCCTTGGCAAGCGTGGAGAAAAAAAATCTAGGATCTTTCATATAAAATAAATGGGTATTATTGCTCACAGAATTGCTGGATTCGCTGTAGTTTTGCCTTGTGGGTTTTGAGTCTTCCCTTTAAAACTCCTGTAAAACCTATTTACAGTGACTTTAAAACAGCTTAAAGGTAATTCATTACATCTGCAATATATCTCTATCATATGTGTATAGCAATTTACACTTGGGGGTTTCACCCTAATAATGAAATAATGTCGAGTGAATAAGTCTTGTGAATAATAACAATGTACAGACAGAACATTTCTAGCTTGAAATGAGAGCAACAAAACTGAGGATCCCACCAGCAGCAAAGAAACAGGGGACTGACTTCAAGCTGCTCAAACATCCTTAATAAAACCCCCAAAATTTGCCCAGGTGACAACTGGTCCGTTGACAAATCCACTCCAAGCCCGTGGCACCTGCTGAAATGAGGCCAAGGATTTGGAACCTTCGGGTCAACAAATTGAAGCTTTTTCAGGAAGAAACCAACGAAGCAGCTTGTGAATTCAACCCTGACTTTTGTACTTGCACGTGGAACTGAGCTCCTGAAGTGTTCCAGCCATTCTCTGGCAGCAGGGAATGGGGTTATTACCCCTAATGGAGAACACGTCAGCACTGCAGCAAATGTCACTCAGCCATTAGTAGGGCACTTGGTTAATTGTGTGCCACGCCAAAAACGGGGCAGAGATGACACAGAAAGGAATTTCCATTATGGTTTCCTGTATTACAGAGGGTTTTTTGTAACTGTTAAAAAGCAGCTGGTCAAAGAGAGGGAGAAAAAAAAACCCTCAAAGGCCAAACACACACACACAAAAACCCCAGGCCAGGAACTTTTGTGCCCAGCTCTGGGAGGCTGAGCAGGGCCCATTAAGCTGAGCTGTTTTTCCCCCACCCAGCTATTTGTGTTCTGTTCACTCCTCTGCTGCTGAAAGCTGCTCCCATTCCTTTGAAAACAGGCTTGGCACTCAGGGCTTCCCACCCAGACCTCTCTTTCACAGCCTTTGGGCTCCAAAAATCTGGATTTTCTCTTTTTTTTAATAATAGATTTCCTCTCCGTGATTGTGTTTTTATAGGCCCAGCATTGGATCCTTGTTGGAGAGAAATCAGAAAGGATTGGGCTGGAAGGATCATCTGGTTCCACCCCCTGGCTGCTCAGGGGAGGATGTTCTGCAGCAAAGGGATTGTCTGGAGCCCAGGAACTGTCCAGGGCTGAACTGGTTTTCCATGACCTTGTCTGAGCAGCTGGAAAAAGGGAATAACCTGAGGGTGAACCTCAAAACTCCAGGAGAAACCTGAAAGTGCTTCTGGCAGGTTAAAATCCTGCAGGGAACGTGGATCCTCCTGCTTGGGGTCCTTCCTGCTTGGCTTTTTCCACCTCCTGGGCTTCCTCTGGGTGTGCAGCCCCAGGTGGAGCTGGAGCTGCTCTTCCCTTGGCTGCAGCCTTTGGATGCACAAATCCCACCTGGATGGATCCAGCCCTGGCATGAACAACCTGGTCCATGGAAGGTGTCCCTGCCTTGGAATGGGATGAGCTTTAAGGTCCCTTCCAACCCAACCCACGGTGGGATTCCTTCATTAACACTTAGGAAATGGTTTTTAAAGAATTATTAACCATCACAGCCAAGAATTTCTTCCCAATACCCCATCCAAACCAACTCTCTTTCAGTTTTAAACCATTAATATATAATAGAAAATATGTAATAAGTCACATACATGATATATACATAATGTGTGTATATAAATATTATATATTGTATGAGTATCTACAAATATGGCTACAATCTAAGCCCTCAGCTACTGCTGGAGCAAAATCGATTGAGGTGCTGGAGGTTAAAACCTTCTTCTTCTGCTCCACATTGTATTTAATAAATCATGACATTGAAAAGAGATTAAGGAATGACTGAAAAGGGAAAAACCAGCCCCAATCCATCTTTGCACTGAAAGCAAAATCCCAGCGCTGCTCCCATTGACATCCACGTCGCTGGATGCTTTTAATTGTTCTCCTCTGACATTTCAATTACATGTTTTCTGTAAATAAATGTCAGTTTGGGGGTTGCCCAGAATAGGAGTTTTGTGGGGACTGTCTTCAAACCCTCATTAATTCCCCTGTGATGTCCCAGCTCTGCCTCCACCTCTCCGTGCTGCCAGTCAGGTTTTGCCAGAGGGAGAGGAGATTTCCAAGCGCTGCCAGCCTGGTTTTCTCCCAGCTGCCATTTGGCAGGAAAAATAAATACTTGTTTCAATCAAAATCACTTGGAATGTTCTTCATGGTCCGACCTGGTGACTGCAAAAAGCTAAAAAATCATCTTGCAAATGAAAGTGGGGTTTAGATAAACAATGTTTTCCTCTGGCAAATGGTGGCAATGGAAGCACAGAAAGGTGGAGCTGGAGTTTGAACCAAATCATTCCCGTGGCTCTGGGAAGATTAAGCAGAATTCTCTAATGGAGAGTTGAGCCTGGATCACTGGATTGACTCAAAGGATCGATTCCATTATTCTTTTCCGTGCTGGTAAATGCCCAGCTCCACTTTTCCCTCAAATTAAAGCTTTCCTAAATCAGGGAGAGCAGCAAATCCCCCAAGGCACCCACCCTGTCCCTTTGCCTTCCCAAAGCTCCCAGCAAAGGTGCAAGGCTAGGCCAGCCCAGGATGGATTTGGGAAAGGGAAAGGTGGAGCTCAGGTCTCATCCATGACCAGGCACTCACGTGCTGGGACCAGAGGAGAAACCAACCCCTATCACTGTGTCCTGTCCAAACAGCTCCAGGCAGGTCCTTTAATCCTTTAATCACACTTTAAAGTGCTCTTGGCCCCTCTCCAGCAAAGGGAAATTGTGAAAAAAGCACCACCACAATTGATGGAGGGCAAAGAAAAGCTGTTTTCCTGCAGAAGAAGGAACATGATCTGTCACAGAGATTATTTTTTACAAATTCTTTGCCTGATTATGGTGCTGAACAAACCTTTACATTTTTCTCCCTGGCAGCTCATCATGAACCAAGTGCTCAGGAGCACTCAGAGAAATGGAGCCACTGCTCTCCTGCTCCATCCATCCCATCCCACCCTGCTGGATGGAGAGGAATTAAATTAAAGAAAAACCAAACAAACCCAATAACTACAAATTTTCAAGCCCAGCTGTGCTTTTTCCTCCTGCACACTTTTTATATTTAATTACAGATGCAAATTCACCAAAAAAAAAAAAAAAAAAAAAAAAGAAAAAAAGAATACTGCAGGACACTTTATATTCCTTTTATCAAGAAGGATTTTCCAAACTTTTATGGGTAGGACAGGGAAAACATTGCCTGAGACTTTGCTCCATCTCTCCCCCTGGTTCCAATCAGCAAAGTGTTGCTCCCACACCAAGCACCAGCAGGTGAGAGGAGGGGCCACAGCGTGGGAAACCTCTGCCTTTAATTAATAATAAGTAAAGGAAAATGAAAAAAATGGGCTGGGAAAGAGAAGAAAACCAACAGCCAAACACATTTGTCACCCTCTGCTGATAAGAGGTTTTTTTTCTTCACAGCCTGTTTGCCTTTGGGAAATGAAAGTCTCCCCACCCTCCCAGGGAAGGATTCCTTCCCAATATCCAATAATCCAACTCTTTTTGGGTGGGAAGCCATTCCCCCTTGTCCTGTCCCTCCAGGCCCTTTCAAACAGTCTCTCTCCACCTTTCTTGTCATCTCCTTCAGGTCCTGGAAGGCCACAATTGGATCACTCCAAAACCTTCTTTATTCCAGGCTGAACGATCCCAACTTTTGACCAGTCCTGACCCTTTCTGATACCCCCACTTAAAAAAAAAAAAAAAAAAAATCATTTTCATGGTGGAAATAACATCCTCTGGAAAGATCCAGAAGGGAACATCCTGCAGTGTCTTTCCCCATCAGAGGTGACAGATTGTTTTCCCAGCTGTCCCCCTGGGGGAGTCACCGTGTCCAACCCCCTGATTCAATTCCTGGGGATAAGAATTGATGTGGAGGTAAAAGGGGATGAAAAGCAAAGTGGGCAGAAATGAGATTATTTCCAGGGCACATTTAACTTCCTGTGACATTTGAGAGCACGAACCCTCCACAGAAACCAGCAGGGAGCCTCAGTGTTTAATTCCCAGCAAGACAGACCCAATTTTTCAGATTATTGTGATGGTTTTCGACTTGATCAGTGAAAGACAGGGAGAGAAGCTTTGAGCTGGCATGACAAAAAAAAAGGCACAGGGGAAAAACAGTGGTAAATTGGCTGGAAAACCTGGCATAGCCACAGGGATGGGATTTGGGATGGGATTTGGGCTCCTTCAGCACAAGTTTTGCAGCCACAGGTAAATCTTTCCATCTGGTTGCCTCCCATTCCTGATTTCCTTCCATTTAGAGCATGGCCTGTTTGGCAGCAAAGGCCACAAAGATCCAAGGAAGCCTTTTCCGAGATCAGAGGGGGACAATCCAGCCTGGATTCCACCAAACACGGCAAAAGCAGGCACCCAGAGGGAGAGGATGGAACCAGATCCCTCTGAATTCCCACAGTTTTAGCTGGCTCAGGTCCTCAGTGGGAAGCTTGGAGGCTCCTCCATCCAATCCCTGACCTTTTGCTGGTGTTCCCTGGATATTGGCAGTGTGGGAAAACCCACAGGGATCCGGCAGGATCAGCACTGGAATTATTGCTGCTGCCCCAGGAGAAGATTTCATAGAATCCCAGAATCATTAAGGCTGGAAAAGACTCCACAAGGTCGAGGGTTCCAGTTGTTCCCACGACATTCCCAAGCCCCCTCTAAAGCACCTCCCCAAGTACCACATCCAGATTTGCAGGAGGATCTGAAACACTGGAATTATTTTGAACCCAAACAGCCCTTCCAGGCAATTGGAATTCTTGGAACCTGCTTAAATAGTCCCTTACCCAGAGAGAAGGAGGCACTTCCAGCAGCAGGAATTTGAAGTAATGGCAGCCTTTTCCTTTGCAAGGCAGATGGAATTAACTCTGCACCAAAAACCAGGGATTGCAATGTGGATAAATATGTATAAAAAATAACCCATCCCATCAGAGAAATGATTAGAGCAAAGGCCACCCTCTTTTTTCCCTTTCTAAAATTCAATTAAAAAAAAACCCATTTAGCAGGAAGATGGTTTGAATGTTTTATTAATTGCCACCTTTTGATTATTTTACTTCTAATTCCTTTCTCAGCTGAGCCACAGAAGTGGGGGGGGGTTTGTTGCACTGAGGGTTTGGTTTTTTTGGTGCTTTCTTTGTGAGTATTTGCAGGCAGCTGCTGCAAAACAAGTGCACTGAATAGGCTGAGCAAAAGGGTCAGTTTAATACACAGAACAATTGAGCAGAGAACCAAAAAGAATCAGAAATCCAGGGAAATTTTCGTCCATGTGCAGTAATGAGGGTTTCTGATAAAACTTCCACTCTTTTCAGGACTGACATCGGAAATTCAGACTCCTTCGTAAAATCGAGAGAAAAGGGGAGTTTTGGGTTTGGAAAGGAAGAGGGAGGTAACAAAAATGCACATTTTTGGGTTGGGAATTATCAGTGACCCTTGTGAGCAATAAGATGCCAATGGATCAGCCCTTAGGGATGAGCCCTTGTTGGTTTTGAGCTCAAATCCCTCAGAAATAATCAATATTTCAATCCCTGGCAGGAGCCACAGCCCCAAGATCTGTGGGAACCCCCCAGAAGGGACCTCAGCAGGATCCTGAGGCAAAAAGGGATGGAAAAGCCCAAGAGATTTTTTTCCTGGGGGAAGAAGTTCAGCATCTTCCAGCCAGCTCAGGTGTGGGGTTTCCTCTCTATTTTCCTTTTTCAGAGCCATTTTGTCCATTTTCCCTCACTTTTCAAGGGTTTGGGGGCATTTAACTGGGCACAAAGTGCAACAAGAGCCCAGGTTGGAAAGATAATCTTGATTTAGAAACATTTGGGGTGAGGTTTGAAGCTCTCAGGTGGCACCTCCACCACCCAGCCCAGCGAAACCCCCTCGTTTTTGGGGTGACTCCCATCTATTTATTGGCACAGCACATCTCCAGCCCCATCCCTCCTCCATGCTCCAGCTTTCCACCACAATACCCATCCAGTGTGATTTATAACCCTCTAAATTCAATGTAAAACCTGCCTTTGACTCCAGTGATTTCAGGATAAGCTCCTAATTTCACGCTTTGTCCAAAGAACAGATAAAATTGACTTTAGGAAAAGCTTTTTTCCCCCCTGGAAAATTAATCTTCTTTGAACTACTTCAAGCCTCAGAATGATTACTAAGATGCCCCCTGATAGAAATAACCAGTGTACTTGAAATAAAGAGATTTGGCAGGAATCAAATCCTCCAGCCTGGCTTTTTATCATATTTATGACCCTCTCAAGTTCTCCATCATAAACAGCAGCACTTGGAAAGGCAGGAATAAGTCACTGTCAGTGGGTTTGGAGGAGCTGAACGATGTGCTGGGATCACACAACCCTCTGCTCAGCCTCAACATCCCTGCTGAGATAAACCCTGTTTATCTGATCCAATTGCAAGGTGCACCGAGGGAGTGAAAATGGATTCCAAACACATCCAGCCAAAGGTGGCAGCTCCTGCTGGAATAAATCCCCCTGTTACCCTGGCTGGGTGGGATGAATCCAGGTGGCCTTTGGTGTTTGAAGAGATTTACTTAACTAAAAGCATAAAAAAAAAGAAATAATCTTTATTGCAAAATTCAATTTGCCAACGTGAATTCCACAGCAGGATCCGGAACCTGTGGCCAGGAGTAGCACATCTGGAAAAATTCCCACTGGATCATGGAATCAATCACAGAAGCTCAGCCCCATTTTACCCCTGGATTTTTCAGTGGAAAAGGTTGCCCAGAGAAGCTGTGGCTGCCCCAGCCCTGGGAGTGTCCAAGGCCAGGTTGGACTGGGATTGGAGCAACCTGGAATAGTGGGAGGTGTCCCTGCCCATGGCAGGGGGTGGAACAAGATGTTCTTTAGGGTCCCTTCCAACCCAAACCATCCCATGATTCCATGATTTGATGAGGTTTGAAATTCACATAAAACACTGCACTTCAATCCCAACATTCCTGTGTGTTTAATTAATTCTGCTTCGAGATAAGAAGCAATAAAGGGTGGGCAAAAGGACAGGAGAAAACAGAAGTTGTGCCAGGCTGGGTTCAGGTTGGATATTAGGGAAAATTCCTTCATGGAAAGGGTGGTGAGGCCCTGGCACAGCTGCCCAGGGCAGGAGGGGAGTGCCCACCCCTGGAGGGGTTTAAAAGCCCTGTGGATGTGGCACTTGGGGACGTGGTCAGTGGTGGCCTGGGCAGCGCTGGGGGAATGGCTGGGCTCCATCATCTTAGAGGGCTTTTCCAGCCTGAATGATTCCATGATTCTCTGAATTTCCTGCTGGGATGGGGAGGGTGGGATGGGATCCAGCAATGTGTGTTATGGTTTCACACCTAGAACATGTCCCAGCAGTTCCTTGGGGTGCAGAGCTGGGAATGTGGCCTCCCAGGGTGTCCTCCCTGGAGCCCAAGGGATCAGGGAAACAGGGATCTGAGCCACCTGGACTAGTGGAAGGTGTCCCAGCCCACTGAGGGGTGTTGGACTAAATAACCTTTGTGTTTGGTTCTTGTTGCAAGGCTGAACTTGCTGCAAAGCAGCTCCCGTGGCTCGGCAGGGCTAACGATGTTATTTGTTAATTGTGTTCTAATCAGAAATATTTGCTGGGTGACAAAAGGAGGGGAAAAAAAAAACCCTCTCCAAAGTGTGCACAGGGTGCTCAGGACACACTCTGGGTTGCTCTGTGGGGGCAGGGAGACCCAAATCCTGCCATGTGGTGCCTCCACTGCCCAGGACACGAATGCCTAAAATCCAGAACATTCCATTCTGGAGCGCAGGAGAACTGTGGGACCCCAGGAATGCAGCAACACCAGCGGGGTGGCTGTGGGGGCAGTGGGGTGGGACACGTGGAAAACCTTCTCCCTTCACAAAAGGTGCTGAGCAGGAAACCTGGGAATGGTGATGGATGAGAGGAGATGCCACGGATTTGGTGTTTAACCCAGAGCAGGGGGGGAAGGGTTTTGCTTGGCACGGGTGAGGCAAAGTCATTTGTTTTCCTAGAGCCTGTTTGAGGAGCTTCCAAAAGGAGGAGGAGTAAGGTTTAGCTTTTCCTGGCAGCTCTGGAAAGGCTGTGGATGCATCTCCCCCCATCCCTGCACGGAGCTCCACGTGCACGTTTTTGGGAGGCTTCTGCCTGGCACGTCCTGATCCACATGGGGCTGGAATGGGGGTCACTGCTGGGGGACAGGGATGGGGATGGGAGGCTCCAGGGAGCCTGTGCAGGAGCAGCCCAGCTCCAGAGGGTGACTCATGGAGAGCTGGATGCCAGGACAGCACCAAACCTCTCTGTTTTGCCTCGCTGGTCCTTCCTGAGGGAGCCTCCCAGTACGGCACCAGTGCCACGTGGAAACCCTCCCTCCCCTCTGATGTGGGGCAGCCCCACTCCCCACCAGCCCCCAATCCCTCTCAGGAGGCAGATTTTTGAATTAAAAAAATAAACCATATCTGTTTAATCACCTGCTCTTTTTATTAAATCCAGTACAAACCCATCCCCAAGCAAGTCCCCTGCAAACAGTTTTTCTCCCTTACGTGTCCCAGGTCCACCTACAGTTTTCAAGGTTGGTTTCTCTCTTCCTTAACCCTGAAAATACGTGCAAAACCCCCTTTTCCACGGTGCCACCCTGTCCCTGCCCCTGCTCCAGGGCTCTGAGCTGTGGAGGATGGGACAGTTTGGGCAGTGGGAGGACTGGGAGCTGGGGCAGGGATGGGAACCTCTCCGAGGTGATGTCCCCTGGTTGGATGGCTCAGGAAGGAAGGACATAGACAGCAAACCCACTTTTCCCCTCCTGTTCTTCTCAAAAATTAAAGATTTGCTTTTCTTTACCATCCTTAGGGCAGGAATGATGCTGGAGCTGGCACTGCAAGGGGCACCCAGGTCTTCCCCCCTCCCTTTTGCAATTAATGGGAGCAGCTGCAAAATGGAAGAAGAAAAAAAAAAATGAATGGGAAAAAAAAATAAATTCAGAGCCCAAATCTAATTTTAAATAAAACCACCAATGTGTTCCTTTCCAAGGGCTGGAAATGCCCAAGTGTGTGATTTCAGTGTGGGCACTAAAATCATGGAATCACAGAGTGGTTTGGGTTGGAAGGGACCTTAAAGCCCATCCAGTCCCACCTCCTGCCATGGGCAGGGACACCTTCCACCAGCCCAGATTGATCCAAACTGGCCTTGGACACTTCCAGAGATGGGGCAGCCACAGCTTCTCTGGGTAACCTGTGCCAGGGCCTGCCCACCCTCCCAGGGAAGGGTTTCTTCCAAATATCCAACTTAAATCTTCTCTCTTTCAGCTTGAAACCATTCCCACCTTTCCAGCTCCTTCACAAATGCCAGAGATTTCATCGTGGCTTTGCTTTTCCCCCCCCTCCCTTCTCCTTTCTAAAAAAGATGCCGAAGAAAAATTATTTCCATGTGATCCCAGCGCTTTCCCTCTTGGCTGGAGCACTGGATGTGGTTTTGGGTTCTGTGGTGGAGCCCTTTTTTTTTTTTTTAAATACTTTTTTTTTAAATTATTTGTTTTATTCCTGATTTTTTTCTTTTTTTTATGGTTTTCATTTCCATCCCTGGGAGAGGCTCCGGGGGATCCCCCGGGCTGCGAGTCCCGAGGAGTCGGGAGCGGGACAAAGGCTCAGGAACCCGGCACAAGTTGCTGCAAGTGAAGAAACCAGAAAAAAAAAACACAACAAACCACCCCCTGTTTTTGCAAAAAAAACACAACCCAGCTGCTGAGCTCCACGAGGATCCCAGCCCCACATTCCGAGTTTCACTTGGATCGCAGCGAGGAAGTGCAGCCTCCTCGGAGCGCTGGAGCTTTCATGTGGTGCTGAGGGAGAGCCCGGGAGCAGGGACAGGGGAGTGCTGAGGTGAGTCCAAGGGATGGGGAAAAGGGGGATAAACCCCCTGTTCCTGTCGGGAACAGTGTTCCCACCTGCAGTTCCTTGGGTCGGGAATGGGGTGCTCTGCCCTCGCTGCTGGAATGAGGGCAAGGCAGGGTTAGAGCTGGATTTGTTCCTGTTGACATTCCTTATCCCATTATCCACCCTTAGCATTCCAGGATGATGCTTTCTCCCAGTGGGATTGTGCTCTCACTGTGGCTGAGCAGTGGGATGGGGATGGATCCCGTGTGGATCTGCCACGGCAGCTCCGGGCAGGAAAGAGCCATTTCCTGGCATCTCCCTGGGGAAACTTTCAGGGAATTCCGCTTCCCCAGCTCTTTGGAATGTGCTGCTCGCTCCAAAGAGGGGATGGGATGGGATGGGATGGGATGGGATGGGATGGGATGGGATGGGATGGGATGGGATGGTCCTGCTGCTGCCAGCACCTGTGTCCTGGTGTCCCCAACATCCCCCAGGTGGGACAACCCCACCCACTGCAGGGACAACCCAACTGGGACAGCCCCACATGGACCCTCTGTGGGGACATCTCCTCCTGCTTCACCCTGGCACATGGAATGCTGAATTCCCAGAGTGGCTGAGTCAGCACTGGCAAGCCCCAGGAAAGCTGCCTTTCCCCTGGGAAGGGCGAAGGAGGGCTGGGTGTCTTTTGCTGTGTGGGAGAAGCTGCCCTGGGAATGACTTACTGTAAATTCCCTGTGCTGAATCACCGCCTGCACTCGCCAGGGAGACGGGAATGCTTCCAAGGAGCCGCCCAGCCCGGAGCAGGGACATTTCCAGGACACTGCAGGCATGTTCCTGGAGTCAGAGGTGCAAGCAGGGACAAGGAGAAGGAGGGAGGGAAGAGCTGCTTGCTTAGCAACCAGCAAAGATCCTTCTGCTCCCTGGCTGTGCAGGGCAGGCAAGGTGGGAATATGGGAATATGCAGCTATCCAGGGGCTGTTTCCATCCAGGCACAGCCTCTCTTCCCACAGCACCTGCAGGGAATGCTGTTAAATCTACACAATCCTCCAGGTCTAAGGGTGTGCAGGTAACAGGGAGGGAGGTTTTGGAACCTCATCTCTCCTCATGCAATAGGTGAATTCCCAGCTGGACAGAGCAGTGGGGACACAGCAGTTGCTGCTGCTGAGGGATAGAGGAATTCAGGCACTTCAACATCCCTGGAAACAGGCACAGGCTAAAAAAAAAAGCACTAGAAAATAACCCCCAAACCAGATAATTTAAAAATGCAGCTACAAACTCACTGACAAATGTTCACCCAGGCCATCACAAATCCAGATGCAGCTAAAACTCCATGGCTGGATCCTGGCTCTGCCTCCACTCCTGCCCCTCTCCCATCTCCCTGGGCTCAACCCAGCCCTCCCAGTGGCTCCTGTTCATCACCCCCATCATCAAACCCCACAGGCCGGGGCGTCACCCTCGGTCATCTGCAAACCACTGCACACACAGTGGAAACTCTGAAACCACCACTCCTTTCTGGGATCCAAACATCCTTGTCTGGGAGTTGTCAAACCCCTCCCTGGCTGCAGACAGGCTCCTGATGCTCCAGGGAAGCATCTCCGGGATGTGGGGCTGGAAAGGCTTTCCTGGTGCTGGGAGCAGAGGAGCCCCTGAGCTGCCACAGCCTCACCTCGGGAAAAGCACCAGCTCCTTCGCCGTTCTGGGCTTTTTTTCCCCCCCAGTAATGAAATTTTAGACCCTCACAGGGAAGAAAATTTTCAGAACTTCCCAAACAAATCACTTTTCCAAGAGGAAGTGCAGTGTCCAGACATTGCCCCCCTCGTTTCCTGCCGATGGGGATCCAAGGAGCAGTGAGGAGGTTGAGGCTCGAGAGGAGACAAAGCAGCAGCACTGGAATATTTTCCACCTCTGGAGTGATGACACATCCGTGTGTTTTCCATCTCCAGGAGGGTTTTAATCTGAACTGTCCTCGTGGGTTTTTGAGCCAAGGTTTGTCCCTAACTCCAAGGGGCAGTGGCTGCTGATGTCTGGGGCTTTAAAGCAAGGATAGTCAGAGATTGCTTTTACCCAGTCAAGCCTTAGGAATAACCAGGAAGGAAAATACTGGCAGGAATTGAAAGGGATGCATCCCGGAGCAGTTCCCACCTCGTGAACTCTGGATGTCACAGCTCAGCACAGTTCTCAGTGGGATTTATCCTTCCAGCTGCCCTGCAAGGTAAGGACACACTTCCAGGGAAAAAAGGGATGGGGTGGGTTGAGGCAGATCCACACCTTTGGCATGACCTGTAAATCAATCCCACAGGGGCTGCTTGGGGTTCCAACAGGGCAGGCAAGATTGGGGTTCAACCTGCAAATCCCACATTGTTATCCACAGGGAAAACCTCTGGATGCAGCCTCCAGGCTGGCTGGCTTTGCCTTCCTGCTTCACTCTCTCTGTTGCAAAGTAAATTGAAGTATTTCTTGCAGCTATTTCAGTGATTTCTTATCGTTTCTGTTGCCCAAATGTGTTCCTTTAGATCAGGGCATGGAAATTCTTCAGGCACAGGGGAAGATTAAAAAGCTTTGCATGAGCAAATGTGCCTCAGACAAAATCTACCTTGAGCTCTGAGATTAAACTCAATCAGCATCCCCCAAAAAATCAATCAAGGTGCTCTCTGCAGCTGAAAGGATGTCAAGGAAAGATATTTAAATCAGGACTTGCACATGAGAAGAAAGAATCACCTCACTGAACTCCCTGAAGCAGAACTAATGGTTTCTGCCCTTCTTCAGCCAGGGTTTGGGGGGATCCCTAAAGCCCTGCATGGTGGGAATTGGGCTTTTTTGGCTGGCACACACTGGGAATGCCAAGTGCCACTGGAAAAACAGCCCTTTGGAAGCAGGTAATTCATAGCAGGCTAAAAACATGTAAATAAAAAGCTTGATGGATTAGATTGAAGTCAGGTACTTCCAGGGTCAGTGCAGAGTAAAAATACACTATTTAATCATCTGGTCAGCCTTGGATTTTGCTGGGGGGGGACAGGTGACCCTGGGCAGGGACAGCTCCCACCAGCCCAGATTGCTCCAGCCCCGTCCAGCCTGGCCTTGGACACTTCCAGGGATGGGGCAGCCACAGCCTTGGAGTGAGTTGGGACCAGAGCAGACAAAGCTCAGTTTGTTTTTTGCTGCCTTTTGAGGAAGAAAAACCTCTGCAGCCCAAGCCAAATCCCTCACCAGCATATTTGACAAAACAAGGTCCCAATAATTGGCTTTAAGTGAAAAAAAACACCCAAACTGTTAAAAACAACCCCTCACTTTTCCTCACAGAGCTTAAATTCTGAACCTCATCCTTTTTGCATTTTTTTTCAGGTGCCCAATTTGTCTTCCCCACCACAAGGGTTATATTTGCTTCTCCTCTGAAATTTGGCTCGGACCGTTCTTTCCTCCAGCTCGACATGATCTGGTTACAGGGAAATTCTTACCATGCTTATTTCCTTTCCTGTCCCAGATTTTCTCTGGTTTGAGGTTTCTCTTCCCCTGAGCTCTGCTTTTATGCTGGATGTCGGTCAAACAATCCCACCCTGCTGAATTTATCCCTGGAAGTGTCCAAGGCCAGGTTGGAGCAACCTGGGCTGGTGGGAGGTGTCCCTGCCCATGGCAGGGGTGGGACTGGATGGGCTTTAAGGTCCCTTCCCACCCAAACCATTCCAGGATTCATCATTCTTTCCTTGCAGTCCTCTCAGCCTCCTTCCTTTCCACCTCTTTCCTATTTGACTTCTCCTGTCCTTTTTTATTATGCCCAGGCTGTAAACCTGAGCCTCTGTTTACTCACCTACCTCATCAAGCCCTCACCTGACCACAAAATATCCCAACCAAACTCATGTTTCTGCCACAACAAAGTAATAATTTCACTAAATTTTGAAGGAAATGGTGGTGTGGAGGTGTCAGCTCCAGGATGCCCTGAATGGACTGAATTGTTGCATCATTTGCTTCTTTTTTCCCCACCAATGCAATTTCCAGCCAATAATTGCTGTATTTGTAATTGCTCTTCCTGAATCGTGCAAGTGGCCACAAATCCTTGAGTGGGGACTTGAATTCCTGTCATGTGAGCTGTGCACAACTCTACAGGACACCCCAGAAATCCCAAATCCTCTCTGCAGTCCAACATCCTGCTCTGGTCACACCCAGGCTGGTGATTCCTCACTTTTAAACCGGTGATGCTTTTCTGTTCCTGGCTGGCAGCACAAGGATGGCTTAAGAAGGGAGTGGAAATTAAAAAGGACTTAATGAAAATGAAATTCAAGCCCTGAACGCTGATAGAAAAGGAGTATTGATCCCTCCTGGAATGAGGGACAGCCACGAGCAGGAAGATATTTCAGGTTCTGAGGGATTTGATGAAAGGACTTGCCCTGCTGGCAGAGGGAAAGTCATTATTATGTTGCTGCTAATGAGTGTTTATGGGGTTTCCAGGGAGCTGCATTACACCAAGTAATAAAAGGTGTGAATGACAGCCCTTTGGGGCAGGTAAGAACGAGAAGAAAAAATATTGACACTTTTTTTCCTCTCTGTTTTCCCACCTGGCTCATTTTGTTCCCAGTGAGGCCTTTGAGCAGCTCCAGGGCAGGATTCCCTCCCTCCCTCTGCAGGTGGGACCTGTGTGTTCACAGAGCAATTCCTGAAGTCCAGGACATCCAGACCCCACCTTCCCCCTCTGTTCCAGGAATTAAAGCTGGGAGAAGAGGAGCTGGAGGAGCTGTTCCCAGCCTGAGGTCAATACAAGTCCATCTCACTAATTGGACCTTGGAGAAGCTCCATTAAGGCATCGATCCAGAAACTCTGCCCTGTGTGGAGCACCACTGCAATCAGTGGGATGACACTAATTACACATGGAACCAGGAGGCAGCTGCCTGTCTCCAGCTCCAATCCCTCCCCAGGGATGGGGAGCCAGACAAAAATTCCCATCATTTCATTATTTCCAGCATGTCCTCCCTGTATTTCGCTCAGGGCTTTCAGAGCTCACCAGCAGCAGCTGAAAATGCAACACAAGAGCCTCTCAAAAACCAATGTTTGTGCAGAGCAAATCCCACTTGGCTTTGGTTTTTGGGGTTCTTTTTTTTTTGCAGCTATTTGGCTTTGCATTCCACACACACTGGAAAATAAAAAGGGAAAGTCCACACAGGAATTCTGCTGGGGAGAGCACGTGGGCATGGTCAGAACCACGAGTCTTCTTGGGAAGAGGTTACTGGGAAGAGGTTCCCAGCCAGAGGCTGCAGGAGAACGTCTAAAGAGAGAAACACTTTTTGTTTCTTTAAGTTTCACTTTTCTTCAGGTTTTTTTTTCTCAGGGAAAAAAAAAAAAATCGACTCAGGCTCTATATTTAAATAAAGTTGCATATTCTCCCTTTCATTTTGAACTTTTCAGGATTTGTGGCTTTTTTTTGGTGTGTCTTTTACCCAGAAGCTTTTGTAGGGGCTGTTCCAAGAGCAGCGAGTGCACTTCCAGCAGAGCTGGAGCTTCTCATCTCAGCGGGTTTTGTTTGGTTTGGGGTGGTTTTTTTTTTCCTTCTCTTGTTTACCTGGTGTCTCTTGTCAGCTATTTCAGGTGACGAGGGACAGGGGTTGCCTTTTCCACTGCTTGTAAACAGCAGGGCCGTGGGGCACCGTCCCCACCCGGAGTCTCCCGGTGCCGCTCCGAGCTCCGTCAATAATTAACCCCGAGAAAAGCACCCCGAGGTAACCCCAACAGATGGCTCTGATTGGAATCGCTGTGTTAATAACTCCTGTCCCTTTGCTGGTCCAGCTGGCCCTGCTGAAGATGAGGGTGGTGCTCCTGCTGCTCCTGGTGTCCGCGGGGAGCGTCGGAGCCGAGCCGGAGAAGGGCTTGCCCCGGCGCCTGTCGTGCGTGCGCTGCTGCGGCCCCTCGGAGCAGCCCGTGTCCATCATCTCCTCCAGGCACACCAGGATGAGCAGCAACCCCTACCCTGTGCCCAAAGTCCAGCCCACCATAGACATCACCATCCTCAAAGGTGGGTACAGCCAACCACCCCCATCGCAGCCTTTTCCCGCCTGGCTGCTCCCTCCTCCACGAACTCTTCCCGTATGTCCACCCGAAACAGCTGCAAAAGTTCTCCAATCCATCAAAACCCCAAAGTCCTGGAAGTTCACAGTCCTTAGGTCACGCCAAAACCCAGATTCAAATGTTCTCACTAAATTACTAAGTGGTTTAAAAACTATGGGTGGAAAAAAGGCTTTTTGCACGGTGCATTCCTTGTCTCAGCAAGGCAGACAAGGAAAAGCAAAGTGTGAAATGCAGGAGGTGTTCCAGGAGTCCTGAGAGCAGAGACAAGACCCAGCACTCTCTGCCAGGCCCAAATCAGGCCCTCAGCAGAACCAAAAAGTGGTGTTGCCCCCATCTCTGCACCGAGGGGGTGGGAGATGAACACTGGGTTCATTTACCTGGTGTGGTCAGGCCATGGATCTCCACTGTTGGACATGGAACATCAGCACCACCAGCTTCCCCCTGGCTTCATCCTCCTGAAAAATGGGAAAGTGCTGATGTTTGACCAACATTTTCAGCCTTCTGTGCTGGGAAAACAGTGCCCCAGCACCTTCTCTGCTCGTTGTCTCCCACCAGGACCTTCCTGCAGCTCGGGCTTTGCCGTGCTCGCGTCTCACGAGGTTTCCCTTTCTGCTCGCAGGCGAGAAGGGCGAGATGGGAGAGAAGGGGTTCCCTGGAGCAGCTGGGAAGGATGGAGAGAGAGGGCTACGTGGCCTGAACGGCAGGAAGGGCCAGAAAGGGCAGCCTGGCCCTCAGGGCCACTCCTGCAAGCAGCTCTTCGCCGCCTTCTCGGTGGGCCGGAGGAAACCCCTGCACAGCTCCGACTACTTCCAGCACGTCACCTTCGACACCGAGTTCGTCAACCTCTACCAGCACTTCAACATGTTCTCGGGCAAGTTCTTCTGCTACGTGGCAGGCATCTACTACTTCAGCCTCAACGTCCACACGTGGAACTTCAAGGAGACCTACGTGCACCTGATGAGGAACGCGCAGCCCGCGGCCATCCTGTACGCGCAGCCCAGCGACCGCAGCATCATGCAGAGCCAGAGCCTCATGCTGGACCTGCAGGAGGGGGACGAGGTCTGGGTCAGGCTCTTCAAGAGGGAGAGGGAAAACGCCATTTACAGCGAGGAGTCCGATGTTTACATCATTTTCAACGGGCACCTGGTCAAGCCCGCCGTGGAGGAGTAGCTGCTCTCCGGCTGCGGGCTCGAAGCTCTGGTAGATGCAGTAGTGGCTCCCCCTCTTAGGAATGCACCTCTGGTTCCACCTGGGAGGGTTACAGGTCCATCAGAGCTGCCTGTCCATGCCCAGTGAGGAGGGAGGTGGCTGTTCCAAGGTGCTGCAAAGCTGCACAAGCACCCACAAGGCTTCAGCTCCGGCCCTGTCACCCTGTGCAGACCCCCAGTGATGCCCCTCCCGAGCTGGCAGCAAAAGTTTAACTCCTTTGCTCTGCTTGAGTGAAAAAAAATTAATTATACCTAAGGCCCATAGCATTTATCTGGTGCTAATTAAGGAATGTCGTTATTTCTGCTATTTGGGAATCTTTGAATAGTCCAGGAAGGGTTATAGATCCATGAGGGTTGTCTGTCCGTGCCCAGTGAGGAGGGAGGTGGCTGTTCCAAGGTGCTACAAGCTGCACAAGCACCCACAAGGCTTCAGCTCCAGCCAGGTAACCCAGAACAGACCCCCAGTGACACCCCTGAAGGCTCTGCCAAGCTGGCAGCAAAAACTGAACTCCTTTGCTCTGCCTGAGAGGAAAAAAAAAATTAATTATACCTAAGGACCAGTTATGTGGGTGCTAATTAAGGAATGTGAGTATTCCTGCTATTTGGGAATCCTTGCACTGCTCATCAGGGCCCACCCTCCCCAGGGATGCTCCACTCAGGTGGGCAAGAACACCCCAATGTTATAAGCAATGTTTTGCACAGCACATTAACCCTAAATGACAGTTTTGTGTGCAATATTTCGCTCTGAGAGCACAATTCCAGAGTTAAATAACGGCATTTCCACCTGGGAAAGCTTTTCCAGAGGCACAGAGCTGTAAGAGCCACAGCTGCCCCTCTGTACTAACACCAGTATTCCTCAGAAGAACATCCTGGGAATGTGTGTTTCCCATTCAAAAACGGTGGGATGTTTGGAATTTGCCTAGCTGGAATTCCATGCCTGGAAAATTGCCATCTTATGGCACTATCATTTCTGGGAAATGGAGAGGAAAACTGGGAAGAAAAGGGGTCTTTTCTACCAAAAAAAAAAAAATCAGTGATATTTGATATTTTAGGAGATTTGGGTTCTTTCATTTTTCCTACAAAATTATTGATAGAACAGTGGAAAGGTAAATGCAGCAAAAATCACCTTTTTGTCCCATTCCTCCCTTCCTACTCACTCAGTTTCTCCTCCTGAACTGTTTGCAAGAAGGATCCAGGAGAAGCCCTTGCCAGGCAAACTCCTTCCCACAGCTGTTGGAAAAGTAGCTGAAATAAAGGTATTGCTTTCAGGACCTGCCTTTGTTCGATTTTTTCCGCCCCCAAAACCTTTCCACAGCACCAGAATGAACATGGAATAATCTGTGCAGGCAGTTTGAGTGACTTTAACACCGAAGGACTCCAGAAATTAAACTGGCCCCCAACTCCTCTCCTCTGCAGGCCAATAAACAACCATCACCAGGGGTCAGAATGGGGAGACAGAGGAATTAATCACCCTTATTTTATCAAATAAATACCAAATCTTTCAGCTCTCACACTCTCCCTGCAGACAGGGATTTTTAAGCAGCCCAACTGCAAAGGAAAATCGGGATGGAAACGGGTCCCAAGCCTTGAACCTCCCGGTCTGCTCCTGCTTCCATCGGCAAAGGAAACGCGGGAGAATTGCAGAGCTTTTAAACCCACATCTGAGAGCCCCAAATCTTTTTCTGCCTCTAAATCCCCCCTCTCCCAGCTGGATTTTACAGCTCAGGTCCCAGTCTGGGTGCAGGGCGTTGCTGCAGAACCTCTGGAAGTGCTGGAGCAGGAGCATTCCCAGGCTGACGTGGTCACTGCCTGGGAATGGGAATTCCTCATAATCCAGCAGCTTTCCTGCACTTTTGGCTCCCTCCCATCGTTAAAAAGGAAAAAAAAACCTGATCCAGCTGGAATTATTGCCAGGGAAAAAAACAAAAACCAAAACCAAACCAGAATGCCTTTAGTTCTCTGACTTCAAAGCTGCAAAATTTGCAATTACTGGTCCAAACTTTGGCAACAGGGAGGAGATAAATTCATTTCACACCTTCTCCTTCCCCTCTTTGGCTTGTGTTGATCCACACTGATTCTGGAAAAGTTACTTTCTGCTAAGAAGAAAGCAAAAATCCACCCTCTCTATCCCTTTATCCAGATCTCCAGAACACACAGGGAGGGATATTTTGATTATTGAAGGCACAGGACACATTTAAACCCTCCTGACCTTTGTGCCATCAGCAGGTAAATCACTAAAGCCACGCTGTTTGCAGGTTGCAGAATGACCTTTCAAAGCATCAAAAAGGTTCTTGGCTTGCCTGCATTATTCAAATTAGTCATTTCTAGCATTTTAAAAAAAAAATAATAAAAAAAAAAGAAAATCTCAACCTGGGAGAAAAATTGAAATATCTGAAAAGCTTAATGTACAAAGACATTCCTAATTCCACCTTTTGAAAGCATCATCAAGTTTTTCCAGCTTTAAGGGCTGGGAGAAACATCTCTAGTTAGAGGAGTTTAATGAATCCAATCCAAAGCACAAATATTTGAGATCTCTCATCCCCACACGGGCAGCCTGCCAGGCTCTTTCTTATAAGAACAGAATTTAAATACCTTTTTTTTCTTTTATTTTTTCCCCCATCAATATGTAGATTGGAAACTGAACTTTGGAAAAGCTTTTAAAGTTCTTTTTTTTATTATTGTTTTTATTTTGAAGAGAGGAAAGTAGGAGTTTAAGTGCTCGAATTTAAATGGGGAAGAAAAAAAAAAAAAGCTTAATTTGTATTTATTTTCCCAATTGGTTCCCTAAATTGGTATTTTGCATTTGGTGCTTTGAACTGAACCAGGAGGGATCTGTCAGATCCAGAATTACATTGAAAGGACAAAGCAGCCTCAGCTGCCAGAATTCCCTGGGGCATTTGATTAAGCAATATAAGCCCTCCTGAGGGTCCCTCTCTCCCCAGATCTCGTGGAAGGTGAAGCCCCCAGCTCAAGGCTCCCATAAACCAATTTTTAAAATTGATTTAATTGCCAAAATAACCCCCCTGGCCCTGGGGCAGGGCCAGAGATGGGGGAGGCAGAGGAACCTGGGCAGATGGAAATGGAGAACAGGAGCCTTTAAGGCAACATCCCTTCAGCTTCCTGACTTCAGAGCTGCAAAAACTACAATTACTGCTCCAAACTTTGGCAGTGGGCAGGAGATAAACCCGTTCCACCCCCTCTCTTTGGCATCAGAGCCCCTCCCGAGGAGGAGCTGGGACAGGACCTGTCCCTGTTCCAAAAAGGTGATGGATGGGAGAGCAAACAAAGGACCTGCCCACCTTCACTGAGTGAGGGCAGGGAGAGATTTATGCTCAGCATGAGGAAAAAACACTCGAAGCAGAAGGAGGATCAGACTCCTCAAGTGGCTGCAGATTGAAAGACCAGCTCTCCATCCCAGGAAGCCGTCGATGGGATCTGCCAGCAATGACGGGGGCAGCTTTGCTGGCACAGAGGACTCAGAACAGGCTGCACCGTGCCCTCCAAACCTGCCTTTCCTGCAGATCGAAGTCTGAGGCTGGAAAAGCCACAAGAAGTAGCTCCTACTAAAAATTCCCCCTCTGGAGAAGCTGAGCCGGGGCTGTTTTCCCCTCGCTTTAAATATGCTGCAACTTCCCAAGTCCAAAAAATCCCCCGTGGCTTTTAAACCCCTCCAGGGTGGTGATGGGGACTCCCCCTCTGCCCTGGGCTGGACAACCCTTTGGATGTGGAAATTTCCATAATATCCAACTTCAACTTCCCCTGGCACACCCTGCCTGTTCTGCTTGTTGTGCTCACCCCTTGCGGTCAATGATTCTCCCTTTTTTTTGTTGTTTTGTTTTTTGTTTTCAGTGAGAGTATCCAACAGACCCCACATTCCCATCTTCTTGCAGCCCTTTTTTTTTTTTTTTTTTTTAATTTTTTTTGGTGGTGAAGAGATTGTTTTGGTGAGGTTCCAGCCCTCCTGGCTTTCGGGAAGGTCAGGGTAAGAACAACAGGCACCTCTGCCTTGGGCAAACTGCTTTCTTCCTCTCTCCATAAGGAAACTTTCCTTTTACAACAGGAACAGGCAGATAACATCGGGGCAGATAAGGGAACCAGGCAACAAATAAAGCTAATGGATTGCCTTTGGATGAGTTGAATGGAACTTAATGACTCCGGTAAGGACCTATTCACTAACACAGATTTAAAGCCGCACATAAAACGCAGGAGATAGAAGGGGAAAGTGTTAAAACAAACAGAAACCACTTACAGGGCGGGGAGCGATCCGCGCTCAAAAGGCTGCAGACTTTGGCCCGCACGGGTTGGGCAGCACCGGCTGCTTCCCCACCCTTCTCTACGGTCTGCCCGGCTGGGAAGCTGGGAATGGCATTTCCCAAAGTGTTGGGAAGAGGCTTCAGGCAGAGCAACAGTCAAAAATCTGGGGAATGTTGTATTTCTTTCCTCTGGGTGTGCAGGATGTGCTGTACTTCGAATTCCTTCAGCATTTAATTAGATGATTAGGATCAGTGTCAGCTGTTGAGCTGCACCTTGTAAGGTTTGGGGAAGGAGGAAAAGAGCGAAAAAAAGGAAGATAAACAGCTTTGTGAATGAGCTTTTCGCACAATTCTATTTTCCACGCTCCCTTTTTTTTGTGCTCTCTGCAAATTGCAAATGCTCTTTGCTAAGTGCAGCTCTGACAATGCAGCTCCTGCTCTGGGAACAACACGGAGGTGGTTTAATATCCTACTGGAAATGTCTCCAGGGATTCACAGAGGATGAAATCCTCCCCCAGCCAGCCCCAGGTCCATCCCTGTGAGAGACACAAGTGCTTCAGAGACTTGCCCAGCAGGGAATGTCACCTGGAGTGATCTGGGACTGAATTCCTCCTGGTTTTAGCTGGTTCCTGTCATGAGACCCTTGCAGAGAGTGCCCAGAGAAGCTGTGGCTGCCCCAGCCCTGGGAGTGTCCAAGGCCAGGCTGGAGGAACCTGGGATAGTGGAAGCCAATCCCAAACATGAGATGTGTCCCATTCCCACCCCCCCTCCAGAGCACCTGCTGCTCGTGTGTCCCTATTTTGTAACCCACAGGGAGATTTTGGGCTTCTCCTCCTCCCAGTGCTCCAGGGGTGGATCCCACCACGTGTTTCTCTGGAGGATCTGGAGTAAAAAAGAAAGAAAATAAATAAATAAATAAATTAACCCCCTTCCAGTAAGGTGGCAATTAATTGTGCACTCCCAGAATTAACCAGGCTCTTGTGCTGTCCTGTTTGCAGCTCTGTGAAGCCCTCACACCTCAGCCTGGGCCCTCCTCCTGCAGCCCCCCCACGGGTGACAGCAGCCCCATATGGAGGGTGCCAGACGGGGCTGACGGCCCCGCATCCCACACTGGCAAATATTCCATCTCCTGACGAGCATTTCCCCGGCTGCTGACAGGAATCAGCGCAGCACAGTGGCATTTCCACGGCAGGAACCCCCGTCCCCGAATTCTGTTCGGGTTTCTCCGGCATCCACCAAAATCTTCCATGCGGGAAACGCAGTTCCAGAGGGTTTCTAACCCCGTGTAAATGTGGGGCTGAGCTGGAAAATACACACCGAGCCAAGCAGTGGGAATGATGGAGGGGGGGGAATCTGCATCCCTGAAATCACAGAGTTGTTCAAGTGGGAAGAGGTCTCTGAGGTCACTGAGCCCAACCAGAGTGACACCACCCCTGTCTCCCAGCCTGGGATCATCAGTCAGGGTCTGCAGTGCCAGGATCCTGGAATCCTGGAGTGGTTTGGCTCATGGAACTGGCCCAAGGTCACAAACTGGAGCTTAAAGGCTCAGGGTAGATGGGGACAGAGCAAGTGGAGCAAGCTTTCACCTTCAGTGACTTTTCAGGGAAAGATGGAGAGATAAGGGAGGATTAAGTGTTACGAGATGGCAGCAGGAAAGAGAGAGAGGGAACACAGGAAGCCCAGAGCATCATCCATCTCATAGCAACCAGCCTGGCTTTACAGGGAGTCATTCCAGCAACACCAAAATGGGCAGGAATAAATGTGACATGGAAAAAAAAGTGCGGGTTGAGGTGACCGACCCAGACATTTGAGGTGAGGGAGATGGTGGAGCTGGATAAGCTGTGCTGGGAACAAACCCCAGGGGGAGGAAGGAGCAGCTCCTGCCTGGGCTGCAGGAGGTGATGGGCAGGGGAAGGTGCTAAAATTTGGCCTTGCAGTTTTTAAGGATGCTGCTGCACGGATCCAAGCTGTGCCAGGATGGTGGATCACGGGAAATGTTTGGATCCCAGTGACAACCCCCGGGCCAGCAGGCTCAGGGGAACAGAGGGCTGGGTTTAGCAGATCCTGCTGCTCCCAGGGAGGTTTGTGTTAAGACATGAGCAATATTGATTTGGGAATTCTGACCCCATTTGGCTGCTACTCAAAGAGGGAAGGAGCAAAACCACCACCTGGAGGATTGCAGGATGACCCTGCTGAAACCCAGGGGCCCAGAAATCCCCAGTGGAGCACATCAGTCACTGCTCACCCCTCTGAGATCCCCACCTGGAAGCCCTTTGGAATTGCTGTGTCCTGCAAATGTCACTTTTACAACCTGAACGTGTGACTTTCCCCCTCAATTATCCCTGTTTTTCTTGGAATAAAAACCTGAATCACTTCAAAAGCTGCTCCTGTGTCCCAGCACTGGCTTGTTTGACTTCTACACACGAGCACTTCAGCAAAGCCCTTTGGTCTCCAGCAGTTGAAAATCCTTTTACTGAGAGGTTTTCACGGACCTCAATGAATATTCATAACAGGGGACTCAAACAGAAATTACAATAACCAAACGTGATTTTCAGCCCTGTGAAGCTCAGGTGGGCCCAGGGCAGGGATTCCTTGACCTTCATTCACGTGGGTGTTTGTTTTCAGCAGGGCAGCCACAGAGGCAACATTTGTAATCCTTTCATGAATCAAAAGCTCGGCCAAGAAAAAGCTGAAGAGGGAGATTTTAATTGGAGGAATTGTCTGTCGAGGTATTAAAAGTGTCACTCAATCTCTGGGGTTTCAGTGATTGGGTTTGAAATGTGTAAAAAAAAAAAAGAAAAAAAAAAAAAAAAAGGCAAAAAAAAAAACCAAACCACCAAAAAACCACACCAGTGTTGGGGGGTGTCACTTCTGTCTGCTGCTTGCTGGGAATGGCTGGCTGGGAGGACAGATTTTCCTGGGGGATTTGTCAGGCTTTGTCAAAGGAATGACATGTTTTGATGGGATGTGTTGGGAGGTGCTGTCAGCTCGCCTGGCTCCTCAGGAATCCACTGCCAAGCTGCTGGGGAAACCCTTGGCTCCCCCAGAACAACAGGAAAGCTTTGGGGAAAGAGCAAGCCGAGCTTTTGGAGGCTCAGCTCAAGCCTGAGCGAAGTCTTTTTTTTCTTTGGGGGATGAGAGAAGAGCCGGGGTGGCCACGGCTTCACGGCACTGGGAGGGGTGGTCAGCAGGATCCAGGGATCCAGGGAGGAGTCGAGCTAAAAAGGCCAGGAAAAGAGCTCCTCCAGCTAGAGCTGGGGTCAGGCATTTGTGCTGGCACCAAATTCCTCCGAGAGCTGTTTGCTGGAAAGGTCATTTGCCTGCTTTCACTGGCAATTGGAGCGTTGAAAGCCTCCCTAAATCCGCTGGTTAAATGCGATGCATGGCAGCAGCAGCAGCAGCAGCAGTGGAAATGCTGGATGTGCCCGCTGGAACATCCATTTCCTGGCTGCCCTGATCCCAATCCTGACCCAGGGGGAGTGGGAGAAGAGGTGGGGTCGGTCTGGTCCTTGGTCAAAAGCAGGACCTGGAGTGATCCGACCTTCTCTGCAGATTCCGGTGGTACCTGCTGTGACCCCCACGGCAGCTGGGGATGTGGCAAAGCTCCCGGGGCAGGCCCACTCCAAAAGGATCCAGGATCACTCCAAGGGGCAGCACAGATGCAGTAGGGTTAAGATGAAGACAGATCCAAGGATGAGAACAGAACAGGTTGCCCAGAGAAGCTGTGGCTGCCCCCGGATCCCTGGAAGTGTTCGAGACCACACTTGGAGCAACCTGGGACTAGTGGGAGGTGTCCCTGCCCACGGCAGGGGGTGGCACTGGATGAGCTTTAAGGTCCCTGCCAACCCAACCCATCCTCTGTTCCATGATTCATCCCCCACATGGTCCCTGGCAGTCCTGCCCTCGTGTTTCAGAGACATTCAGCCCTCCCAGGTGACCCCGTGCGTGGGCACTGGGCCTTTCCACATCCCACATTCCACATCCCACTGCCCCCAGAAGAGAACCACTGTGTTGGGGACCAAGTTCCCAGCTGTCCCCAGCAGCTCTCCTGCCAGAGCAGCAGCTGGGGAGCAGAGCAGTGGCCCTACAAGGGGGTCACTGTGCCCTGTCCCAGCCTCTCAGCCTCCCACAGCCGCTTGCCCAGGAGCGGCACCGAGATCTCTGCACTGAGATTTTCAATTAGGGAACACAAAAGCCTGTTTAATAAACTCTTAGAGCCTCGTTAGCTGAGACATAATTAAGATAAATGTTGATTTGGGACTAGAGGCAACAGGGTTAGGAGTGAATGAAAGAGGGACAGAGAGTTTCCACCCTCAGGATGATGCAAGGCTGAGTTTCCCTCCTGGAGCAGTGGAAGGTATCCAGTGTATTGCTGTGCTGGAGGGAACCTGCCTGTATTTCCCTTTTCTGGCAGAAGACAAACATTAAAAGGGACAAAAAGCAATGTTTTTATAATTATTCCCTGTTTTCACAGCAGCTTTGCACACTCACAGCCCAGGCAGGGGCAGGTTGGGAACAAACCTCCACATTTTGCTTGGAACTGGAGGATCTTTAAAGCCCCTTCCAACCCAAACCATCACAGGCTTCTGTGATTTTGGGCTGACAGTTTGGGTTCTGATGCTTCCCTGGTTGCTGGGAGGAAGGATGGTAGGACTAGGAAGCCCACAAGGGTCAGGCACGCTGAACCAACATCTGGGCACCCACAAGGGCAGAGGGAAACACAATCTCTGCCTCCCCTCTCGGGTTTATCAGCCTGTTTTTTAGGTGTCTGATCCCTTCAGAATAAACTTTTATTGGTTAATACCAAATGTGATCAAATTCTGCAGAGGGGGGGAGAGATATGGCCTTTGCTCTGCTAAAGCAGTGCCAGGTTTGAACTCTTTCCCTCATATCTTCATTTATTAAAGCCCTTTTTCTTTCCAAGGAACAAGGTGTTCCTGGCTGGAGTCCTAAATCAAGCCAGGATCAGTGGGTGGTAAAATCCCCAAGGATGCCAGTGGGACAGCCCTGGCACTCCCTCTGAGGTGGGACCCTTGGACAGACCCTATTTAGGGGTAGAGCAGTGATGTCAGACTGTTTTGTGCCCCTGCCTTTCCCTGGGTGCAGTTGTGTTGTGTCCATGGGCTGAAGACTGATGGGATGGGCCCTGTTTTTACTCTTCCTGATGGATTTGGCACCCAAGTTAATGCCAGTCAAGAGTCCTCCCTGTCACAAACCCAAAATCCCACTGAAATTGCTGTGACTGACTCCCCTTTGTTGTCCTCAGGGCCAAATTATCCTTTCTGGTGAGTCCCAGGTGGTTTTCCTGCTGCTCTGGATTTGCATGGATGTAACCTGAGGCCAGGGCTTGATTCACCATGCACTGACTGCATCACCTTTGATGGTTCAGCCAGACCCTGGTCTGTGATCAAAAGGGAGAGAAAACAAGAAAATATTCACAAAGGAGTTAAAAAGCAAATCAAAAACCCCCCAAAAAAACCCACAACAGGAGGGAGGGGGGAGTGTCCATCCATCCATCCCCATCACTGTGCAACCACAGGAGCTGGGAGAGCTCTGGTTTATTGACTGATAAATTGAAAGGTTGAGGCTCAACTGCAAACTGGTGGCCAAGGAAAGAAATGTGTTTTGCTTTGTTCTGCCACTGCAGGGAAAAAGAGAAATAAATAACAAATTACTGTTCCCAACCCCAGCCTTTGCAAGCCTGCTTGAGGGGGTAGTCCTAAACCTGGCTCTTGGCTCACCTGAGCACCCCAGGCTTCAGCTTTCCAGTCATTTCCCACCCCTGAGTTCCAGGAGGAATTCTGACCCCCCTGGCCAAATGGCTGCACTGGATCAAAGTCCTCCTGAGACTTCACCTGGCAGGAAACTGGGAAAGAGGGAAAGGTTGTTTTGGCCTCCTGTGATGAGGAGCATCCCTGTATTTTAGGTCATGCCTGGGCTGAGAGGAGGATGAGTCAGTCCAGCTTAAAGAACCTGCTGTGTCCTCTGCTCAGTCTGTTTAACCTCCCCTAATGCAAATTCAACCAGGCCTAATTTATTAATGTATAGAAAGAGAACTTGGCAAAAACATTTCTCTGCCTTTTTCTGTCATTTTAGCAGCAGAAATAACACATTTCTCACAGCACATGCTGCCACTCTCCAATCCCTTCCTGCTGTGTTTTCACAGCACAGTCAGTCACTTATTTGCCCAACCCCCAGCTGGCAGAGAATAAAATCAGTCAGTACTCCCCAGATAAGGCCTGGTTGGGTATAAATCCCTGGCAGAATCATTCCACTGGCTGTGGAAATCCCGTGGAAAGGGCTGTTTGCCATCAGCCATCAGTCTCAACCTGCCAGGGGCACGTTGGTAACTCCCCACTGCAGGTCTCTGGTTGGAATTCTCCCACTCTGGGCTGGCAGCAAATCTCCCCAAAGGCCAGTGAAAGGTAAAACCTGAGCTGACTTGGGCTGCAAAACCTCTTCAAAAGCCAGAAGTGCCTGGTTTTGAGGGTGGTTTGCAGGGAGGAGGAAAAGAAGGACTAATTTTTTGTCATTTTCATTGTAACTCAGACGAGGTTTTGAGGAGGGCAGAGTGAGATCCTGAGGGAAGAGCTGCTCACCCTGCTCACACAGGGCTGCTCCCAGGGCAGGAAATGTGCCCAGGGCTCAGAGATAGGGAGGGAAATTACAGCCAGGGCTGAGTGTGATTGAGCAGGGACCCCAGCAGATAACACAGAGCAGATAGCAAGGGCAGGTCTGGCTGCACAAGGACTCAGACAGGCTCTGGCAGCCTGGGTTTTGTTCCTATTTCAGCACTCAGGATGTCAAACCCCCTGCCTGATGCTAAATACCGAGCTGCTTCTTCCTGTGCTTCAGGGAGCAATTTCCCAAGGTTTTTACCCAGATTTCATCCTCCCCTTCTGGCACTGTGCACAAATCACCTGCACTTTGGCCATAAATTGTTTCCAGCCTGCACCAAACACACATAGAACCCCTGGGCCCTGGCAGAAGTTGCCTGGTCCATTTTCCACCCCCCTCACCCCTGCTGTGGCTGTTGAGTGTCACACAGGGGGCTCTGGGGACACTGAGCACTCCCCCAGGCTCAGCATCACCATCCTGGCCGTGCCCTGATGGATGGGGGGTGAACAGGTTGGACACTCCAACAAGACCCACTCTGAGTGATCAGTTCATCCTCTTTGCCCCAGGAGGGCCCCACTGAACCCCAATTTCCCCCCCCCAAGTTGTCCCTCTTGGAGAAGGTAATGCCAAACTGCACATTTTTCTGGAGATTCATCGACAAGAGCCACCTGATTGTCCATCTAGAGCTGTGTTTTCCAGCAAAACCCCCAACCTGGATTAGGGAATGGACACTTATGTAGAATAGACACCAAATTGATGCACCAGGACTTCTCCCTTTCATAAAAAGTGACCATTCCTGTGAGATCTTAATAAAACTGTGGTGCTGGCACTTCCAAATCCCTCTGCCATGTAGGTGTGGGAAAAGAAGCACTGGGCTGGTTTCAGAGGTGGAAAACTGAGGGAATCAGAGCCCACCTCACACCAAACTTGCAAGCTTAAAACTGGGAGCTGAACCAAGATCTGGAGGCCACAAAGTCGACACCAAAACCACGAGCCTTTTCACCACTGCTTGGAGTCACCCCTTCCCTTTCAGTTCCCCCTGTTTTTTGTGTGGGCATGGATGTCATTAAGTGAAATGTGTTTGCAAAAACAAGAATCCCTTCTGCAATGCACATTTACCCGTTCCCTGGAGCACCAGCGCTGCCGAACGCCGGGGAAATAAAATTAGTGGTGATTCTTTGGAAATTAGAAAACAAATCAGTCATTAGCCTAATGGAAAGCTCTTTTCAGTCCCACGGGTGCGCTCTGCACGCCCTCCTAAAGTGGTTTCTTTGGGGGTTGATGGAAAATTAATAGAAGCCAAGTCGTGCTGTAAATCGAGAGAGGAATTAGGAAGGAATTCAGAGGCTTCTGAGTTTTCTGCCTCCTGGTGCCGTCCTTGCTTGCAAGGAGTTAATCCTCAGTGCTTCCTCCAGCTTTCAAATCAAGGCAAAGAGGATGCCTGGGTTGATCAGCAGGTGGATTGTGCTTTTCAGCTTCCCTTGGGTCTCTCTGGGGGTCACTCATGGCCAGAGCATCCAAACCCAGGTGATTGGCAAAGGATGACCCTTCCACAGCTTCTCTGGGCAACCTGTGCCAGGGCCTCCCCACTGGAACAGGGAAGGATTCCTTCCTAATATCCCATCTAAATCTCTCCTTTTTCAGTTTAAAAGAGCTCAGCTGCTCCAGAGGATCAGGCTGGTGGTGGTCAATGCCACAGATTTACTCAGCAACTTGAATGCTCCATCCCTGTGCTCTGCACAGCAAGTCCCCAGCGCTGCATCCATGGGACACCCCCCTCCGTGGGAGCATTAATTATTAATTACTGCCACTTCCCAAACGAGCTGGGAGCTAAAATGGGTTTTTCTAATCCTGTCAGTGGAGAAGAACTTGTGGCAAATCAACTGCAGGCAGAGGGAGCTGGCAGGGAGGACATCAAGGCCTGCACTAATTACTCCATGTGTCCCAAGGACTGATAAGAAGTTGATTTATGCCTGGAACAGGCTGATAATTCCAGAAGTAATAGATAGTGTGTGACTTAATTAATCAGAGTAGACCTGGCTGTGGTGGGATTTGGAGTGAGCAGCCCTGGTGTAGGGCAGGTGTAGGGAAGGTGGGCACAGCCCACAACTGTGAGTAACCCAGGAGATGCTACCAATGGTCCAAAGCCAGGGCCAGGCTCTGGGCACATCCTGCAGTTGTCCCTCCTTGTATCAGGTGAGTTCTTGTGTTTGGGGAGTGTGAGTGTGGCAGGAATAGAATGCCTGAGTCATTAAAGGGCTGGCAAAGCCCTCTGGAGATCCAAACCTTCGGGCAAACCCCACCCCGTCAACTAAACCACAGTCAGGAGGGGGTTGAACTTGTTTTAATTTCTGAAAACACAGTTTGTATTCACATCCAGACTGACATTCAGAACCAATAAATACACACAACAGCTCCCCAGGACTTCACAATGATCAGCACTTACAGAACAACAGAGTGGCTACATCACGTTTTCTATGGATGCACTTTGGGTTGGAGTGTGAAGACATCATGAATACACTGAATCCTTTCAGAAAGGTCTTCCCAATCGTGGCTTCCTTTTTTCCTCATTCCTGCTGTGTTTGGAGGATTCCTGGGCACCATGAATCTCTTGGATGGGTTCATGACAGCGAACCAACACAGCAGGACCACCCAGCACATTCCAGCCACGGCTCGTGCGCAGCTTCGAGGTCAGTGCTGGGGCCTTCTGTGGGTGAAACTCTGAAGGAACAACAATTTTTCTCGTAAGAGATCCCCCTGAAGGATTCCAGAGACACTGTCTGAGCTGTTTTCTGCTCTCAGCTGCTCCCAGCAGTGCAAAGCAGCCATAAGCCCAGTTAACAAGGTAGCAAAAACTGCTCTCGGGGGGTTTTGCATCATTAGGGCAGTACAAAGCCTGGAAATGAGTTCTCCAGAGGACCCCAAAGTGGTCCCCACGTGACCCAGGTCACCACGACAGCATGGGCAGAGCCCACTGCAGCCCCTGCCACTTGGAGCTGGGGAAGGGAGGGGGGTGAGGCCACCTCTATGTACATTTATTTCAGCCCGTGGGTCTCCACAGTTTTACCTTTTTCACGGATCCACCTCTCCTTGAGGCCCCTCCCACCAAAGTTCTCCAGCCCTACCAGCCCTTTGCAGTGCCAGCCCCTGCCCTCAGACCTTGCTGGTCTGCATGTGACCGTTGAATTCCACGTTCCTCTGGGTCAGCATGGACTCCTGCAGGCGGCTGCTGTTCTCCTGCCTGTGTTCCACGGGCTCCCCGTCCTCCACGCCGTTGCCCTTCCGGAGGCAAAGGACCTTCTGAAAGCTCTGCTTGAAGTTGTCAGAGAGGAAGCCATAAAGGATGGGGTTGGCACAGCTGTTTGCATAGGACAGGACCACCATGAAGAAGTACAAGCCCACCAGCACGGGGTCTGCCGGCAGGATGAATATCAAGTTGACGATGTTCATGGTGTAAAACGGGAGCCAGCAGAGCACGAAGACCACCACGATGATCACCACCATCCTGGTCACCTTCCTCTCCGACCTCCTGCGCCTCGTGGACCCCACCCGGATCCCCGACGACTTGACCTTAATGACAATCAGCAAGTAGCACAGGCAGATCACCAGGAGAGGCCCGAAGAAGCCCAGGACCGAGGTGTAGACGATGAAAGCCGCCGACCAGACGCTCACGGGCTCTGGCCAGTTTATGTTGCAGGTCTGGAAGTCCTCCTGCACGTCCGAGAAGATGATGACTGGAAGCACCACCAGGAAGGAGAATGTCCACACAGTCGCACTGATGAGCTTGGCCACCCTGGGCCGCCTCCACTTGGTGGATTTGATGGGATGGACCACGGCCAGGTACCGGTCCATGCTCATCACCGTCAGGCAGAAGATGCTCGTGAACTGGTTGATGCCGTCCACGGTCATGACCAGCCTGCACAGGAAGGAGCCAAACGGCCAGTAGGAGATGGCGTTCTGGGTGGCCAGGAAGGGCAGGCCCAGCATGAAGAGCACGTCGGCCACGGCCAGGTTGAGGATGTAGATGTTGGTGACCGTTTTCATCTTGGCGTGGCGCAGCACCACGTAAATGACCAGCGTGTTCCCGCTGAGCCCCACGGCGCACACCAGCAGGTAGCAGATGGGAATGAGCACCTTGTGGATGTACTTGAAGGAGGGCTGCTCCGGGAGCGTCCCGTTCTCCGTCAGGTTCGCCAGCAGGGAGGAGTTCCCGGCGCTGGGCCCGCCCTCCGCGCCGAAGGTGTTGGAAAAGTACAAAGGATCCATAACTTCTGCTCCTCGGTTTTTTACTTCTAAGGCTAAAGGAGGTTAAACTTCACGGGCATCTTGTTCCTGGAAAGAAAATTTTAAAGAGGAAGAGAAAGAGACAAGAAGGAGTGAATTCACAGCACGTTAAGTTTTACACATCATTGAATTTCCTCTCCAGGCTCAGAATTAGTGTTGGAATTATGCAGTGTGAGATCAGTGCCTGGACAAAGGAATTGAACAGTGGGAGGGCTCAGAGCTCATCCCAGGAGATGCTGGCACCTGTTTTGTTTTCACAGGATCTGTGCAGAGCTGGATGAAACCATAAAGATGGGAGGCTGCAGAACAGGAACATGGGAACAACGTGGATCCTGCTGGGAAACACAGGTGAGACGGGAGAGGGTGAGGCCATCATCATTCCCAGCCTGAAGAGAAGGAGTTGGGAATGCCCTGGCATGTGGTTCTTCGGGTCCAAAATCTGCTGTAATGAGGCCAGACCTTCCTCTGCTGCTGAGAAATGTGAAGTTTGGTAAACAACCTTCACCCTTTGAATGCCTCAGTCTCTGTAACCTGTCATGCAGCCAAAGTCCTCCTCTGGGATATCCAGGAGCTGGGCTGGTAACACCAACACTTCCCACCTGGAATAAGGAGAGGGTCTTTTAGCAAGGTCGTGCTATAGGACAAGGAATAATGGCTTTAAACTGCAAGGGGAGAGGTTTAGATTAGATATGGGGAAGGAATTCTTGGCTTTGAGGGTGGGCAGGCCCTGGCACAGGTTACCCAGAGAAGCTGTGGCTGCCCCATCCCTGGAAGTGTCCAAGGCCAGGTTGGACGGGGCTTGGAGCAACCTGGGCTGGTGGAAGGTGTCCCTGCCTTCTTTTCCATCTCTCCAGACTGTTCTTCTCTTAGTGTTTCCAATCCCTCTCCTCTCACCTGAACTGTACTTTGTGTCCAAGAAACACCTTTATTCCACAAGAAATCCAGGCTGCAGTGGGCACTGCAGGACACAGCTGAGCAGATGGGGTGAGAGGAGAAGTTTTAATAGACAATTCTGGAAGAGGCTGAGAATTTCCAACGCCCTGTTTCTGCGCTGGGCTTGATTCACAGGAATATTTTTTCATCTTTTCGTCCAAGTAGGTGTTTGTAAAGCATTCCTCCAGAGAAACTTGAAAGCATTTGCTCTAAAAAAAAAACTTGCAGATTCAAAACACACAAGGTCTCTCTCCCCCCCAAGTCTCACAACAAACCTTGGTGAAGGTGCTCAAGCAGGTGGTGCTCGGCCACATCAGCTGATGGGCAGATTTCCATCACAATCTGGGGGCAGGAATCTGGATTTCCAATACCCCCCCCCAGCCCACGCTGCATCCAGGCCTTCCAAACCCAAGCAAACTGTGCATCATTGCAGCACGAGAAGCTTCTTGTCTCCAGGAGGGATCCAAAACACCTCCACGGCTGTTGCTGGGCTTTCTCTTCGGGTGAGAAAAGCTGCAGTGGGGGAAGAGGAGAAGTTCCCTCCAGCTCCCAGTGGTAAGCACAGATCTGCTGCTCTGATTTGGGAGTGTGCAGATGGGGAGTAGGTGTCTCACATGTCACTCCACGGCTGGGAGGAGACGTACCAGGGAAACCGGGAATCCAGGGGGGCCGGGATGGGAGGAAGAGCTCCACATCTTCTTATTCCCCCTCAACCACCAAATCCAAGCAGGACAGGCTAAGCCAGAGGTGAAAAAGACCATTTTAAGATGTAAATGGTTGGGAGGGTTGTTTTCTTTTAAGGGTTTGCTTTAGGGCAGTCGTGGGAGAAGTTGAATTTGGGGGGGTTTTTTTCCCTAATTTTGGCCATGAAAGAAATACATGAGCCACCTACAACATTCTTACAGATGCTGGCTTGGAGGTGGAGATGATCTGCAGGTTCTGAATAGTTGATTTCTGTGTTTGGGCTCAGGTGCTGCAGCCATGGGCATAGTGGGAGCATCCCTGCAATCCCTGCAGGGAGAGCTCAGCCAGACCATACTCCTTATAAATTAAATAGGACTGGATTAGTGCTTAGACAAAAAAACCTCAAACCCCAGCTCTGTCTAAAAAGTGGAGTTTTAAATGCTGTTCTGACTCTACTTTTAAAATATGATGTTAAATCTCAGTTTATTTGTGGGGAGGAGTCTGGGAGAAGCCCCAGCAGCACCACACTCCTCCTGGGCTCTGGGGCTTTGGGAAGATCCCATTTGCTTTCTGGGATTGACCCCAGCTGGGATGTCTGAAGGGCAGAATATAAAGGGAAAGAGTGGTGGGATGGGGTTGCTGGTGATTATAAACCCTTTTATTTCAAACTGCAGCTTCAGGACTGAGTTTGGGGCTGAGACTGGGAGAGCAGCTCATCCTCAGCAGCCCAGACAAGCTCAGCATCACCAGGCTGGGCCAAAAAAAAAGGAAAAGCCAAGTTTTTGTGCTGGGACTACAAAACCAAGAGGATGTAAAGAGAGCTGGAGCTCAGCAGGGGGAGGTCAGTCATGTGTGGCTCCTCCTGATGCTCTCAACAACGAGGAAGGACATCTCTCCTCTGAAGTCACCTCCTCTTTTTCCCCCAGCACATCTCTTTGGAATAGGTGGCTGTGGGAATGACACTGTTAAGTTCCAGCCTGGTGCTCCTTCCACTGCCTTTGGAGTTCAGGCCTTGGAGGAGCAGGACAAGGAGCTCCTTTAGTTGGACACTCCCAAATTTCTTCTCCCCCTGAAGAAAAACCTGCAAGCACAAAGGGCCTCAGGCTCTTCCAGCCATCCATGCCTGGCATCCCTGAGGCAGCCAGAGGTTTTCCTTGAAGGACTTTGTGTGTCTTCCACGTGTTTCCAGCCTCCTCCAGCAGCAGCTGTGGTGTCTCCTCCTGCTGCTGTGCTGTCCCCAGGGGTCAGTGACACTTCAGCACTTTGTCACTGCAGTATTTTGGGGCTCCTCTCTCAGTTTCTGAACATGAACCTTTACCCTCAGGGGGTTTTGTTGAACCAGAATTAAAATGTGATGAATTTCACGATATTCCTTGTCATACTGAGGGCATTGAGAAGGAAATCACAGAATCCAGGAGTGGTTTGGGTTGGAAGGGACCTTAAAGAACATCCAGTCCCATCTCCTGCCACTGGCAGGGACACCTTCCACTGTCCCAGGTTGCTCCAACCTGGCCTTGGACACTGCCAGGGATGGGACACCACATTTGCTGAGGGGGAAATCCATTTGCTGAGGCTCTGATGCAAAATCTCAAGTGTTCACCTGGTGCCAACCTGCAGGCTGGCAGCACCAGGAGGGAGTTTCCATCACCTGAACATTCCTGTGTGAGGATGTGATGGACTTAAAGTCATCCAGACCTGAAAACTGAGCCCAGATCTTGAGTCTCCATTCCTTGTTTTATCCACTCAGTCATGGAAACCTCCCTCCCGTGTAGCCATTGGTGTTTTGGGGGTTTTTATGATATGGAAACAACAAAAAAACCACCCTGGACAACTGCAGATTATGTTTTTCTGGCTGTTTTGAGTGAGCACAGAGGATTTTTCTCTCTGTCCATCTCACAACTTGCCCAATTCTGCCCGGGCTCACATCGTCACTCCAAGCAGTTAATGACCATGAACCTCCCCAAAGGATGACTAAATGTAATTAAGACATGCTGACTGATGCCTGATAGCCTTGTTTTGGTGTTCTTAATTAGTGGATTAATAAAACACACCCCTCCAGGGGACTTGCTCTCAGCCAGATTTTTTTCCCTTTGGTGTTTGATCTCCAAGCCACCCCCTGGAACAGTCCACAAATTATGTGCTTTCTGCTTAAAACACACAAAGCAGAAAGGAGATAAGGACACAGACCCAGAGTAACCAGTGACATAATCCCAAGCTCTCCTTTTGCAGGGCAGCACCCTGAAAAAAAAATCAGCTGAACATATCTGACTATCCATGTCCCTGCCATGAAAAATGAGGGAAGGGATAAAAGAGGGGTTATAGCACAGCCCATTCTGCTCAGAATTTAGTGAAAACTTCTCTAGCTGGTATCCTAAATAAGTGTAATTTTGCTGGGCAACAGAGAAAGGATCCAACAGCACAGAGCCCATCAGTGACTGAAGGTCATCACAGCCCAAGGAAGAGCAGACCTTAAAAATGCCCAGCCAGTGAGGGCTGAAATTCTCCCTGGCTGTGGTCACAACAGCAAAGCAAAAATAACCCTCTGGAGTGCATTGCATGAGAGTGGAGCTGGGACCAAGCAGGAATTACAGAAAGAAACCTAATTTTATGAGTCAAGATTTGATCTCTCTGCCTATTTACTGCTGGAATCATAACTCTCTTATGCAGCATCAGCCATAATTGCTGTGAATGGAATTACAACAACAGGATGGCAAATTGCTGCTTCCAGGTGCAGGAGGACGAGGAATAACAGGCAAAATGGTAACCCAGACAGACAGGCTTTGAAAACAGGCATTCTTAGGAGTAATGGGAAGAAAAGCAGCTGGATAACTGTCCAAGAATTATGGAGTGGCAGCAGAACTTTGTGAGGTTTTCCCATCCCAGAAAGAAACCTGATTTTAGGAGTCGAGATTTTCCCACCCCATGGATTTGTTAGTGGAGTAATTTGCTGTAATGAAGCAATGAAAACTCTCTTGGCCCTTCAGTAAATTTGCCCTTTTGAGTGTTCATCACCTGCTGCTTCCCACACAGGCTCCTGGGGCCTCATTCCTGGGGTTTTCATGGATCCAGCAGGCAGAGCTGAGGGGTTTGCTGCTGGAAGAGGGGGGGAGATGGTGGGAAAGTCGGTGTGACCTGGAAGAGCAGCTCTGAAATAAAACACCCAGGGAAGGCTCTGTGTGAGCAGGAGGGAAATGCAGCACCATGGTCAGACCTGCCTCAACTCTGGGCAGTTATCACCCTGTCCTGGGACTAAACCAGGAGCTCCCTAAAAGCACAGGAATCTCATTGTTCCATAGGTAACAGTCTCGCTTTCCCCTCTCCCAAGCCTCTCCCACCACCTAGGGTTGGAAAGCAGAGTGAATCAGTTCAGATGGGAACCTCCTCCTGGTGAAAATCTGCCATTTGGTGTTTCTCAGGGCGTGTTTCTCACTCCAAAAAAAAAAAACCCAGAGGGATTGTATTTTTTCTCCGCAGAACACACAACAAACCAACTGTCTCGCCCTAAATTGCTGCTCTGTTTGGATTAACTGGATTGGTACTAAACACTGATCAGCTGAAGTCACGGTTGAATAACTTCTTACCACTTCTAGCCCTAGAAAAAAATCTTTAAAAACTACATTTTCAAGCTGACAACACCTTGTTACCCCCTTGCTCACCCCAGCCCAGTGTTTCCTAGAGCACCCAGAGGAGACATGACCGGGTAACTTGCTCCTATTTTTAGTTTGCAAACAAACAGCCCATAAACCAATTTTGCTTCTGCCCAAATATTTGCTGAACACTTTCTTTCCCCGAGCACACTCTGGGCTCTGTTTTGCTCAGGGATTACTCACTTGGGCTGAGCTGGTCCTGCCACACAGACAGTCCTGTAAATCACTGGTTCATAAATCTGGGTTTGCTCCCAGATTTCAGCAGCTTCAGGGAGAGGAAGGTGTGGAGCTGATCCCTTTGTGCTCTCACCGGGCTGGGATGAGGCTCCAAAATCCATCTCCAGCCCCGGTCCATCACCATCAACAGGGGTTTGTATCAAAATGCTTCTCTTCCAGCCCTCTCCTCTGTAATCCAGCTCCTCCAAATCCAAGCATCAGCTGGTTTCAGGGACATGAGAGGCTCAAAGGCAGGGCAGTCGAGGAGCACTGACTACAGGCTGTGTCTGCTTCCAGGCTGAGGGAGAGCTGGAACAGCCACGGATCCCTTTGGCTCAGGGAGAGCCCCAGGCTGGAAGGAGCTCTGGAACAGCTTCTCTTGCTGTAAGAAGTGGAGCAGCTCCAGGAGAGGAGCCTCGGGGAGGAACTTCGAAGGTGTAGGGTCTCTGGCTTGGACACCCCCCACAAGCAGCAGTGCAGATCCACCGAGTCCCGGTGCCAGTGTCCCCAGGAGCTGGGATTTCCCACACCAGCACTCCCAGACTGATCCCAGCACACTGAGAACCGGCTGCCTGGTGCGACCTGCACTTCTCCTCCCCCCTAAAAACTCCAAAGAGTCTCTCGTTCAGCCCAGCACAACCTGCAAGTCCAAAAACACCCGAGCCGGGGTGTTCTCTCCCTGCTCTTCAGCGCAGAGGTCTGGGCACTGGGAACAAGCTGTGCCCGGATCTGTGGATTCTGGGAGCCAGCACAGGGACACAGGGAGCTGCTCCCAGCCCAGAGCAGTGCTGACCCCCAGGGCCCCACTTCGATCTTGACATCCACTCCCTCCTGACCACCCTGGAGCAATTCCAGCCCCCTGCACTTCCCTCCCGTGTTTGATCGCAGAGGAGCATCCTGCGCTCAGCTCCGGCCCCCGGCGGCTGGCTGAGCCCCATCCCCGCGGGCCGGGCACATCCAGGGCTTTCCCACCTTTTTGGGGCGGGCAGCACCGATCAGTGCCTGCACATCCCTCCCGCAGGTGCCTTTCTCATCCCTTTCGAGCTTCAAAGCCAGTCCTGCTTCAAACGCCGCGTCCCCCGCAAGGCAGCGGGACCCTCCCCGGCGTCCCCCCAGCCAGGACGGGTCACCCCCCTGTCCCCCACCATCCCTCCAGCCAGGACAGGGTCACTCCGCACGGAAAGTCCCCTCAGAAGGGCAAGTCCGGGGTGGCCACAAGTGGGCCCGATGGCTCCGGTGCCTCATTCACCCCTAGCGAACCCCCAAAAGCGCTTTGCCACCCCTCTCCTGCCCCAACCCCATCCTCCCTCCTCTCCCCCCACCGATCCCTCCCGGCTCCCCCAGCCCCGCTCGCCGTTCCCGTCTCCCCCGGGGATGGTTACCTGCAGCTCCAGGGGCTCCTCTCCCCTCTGGAAGCAGGATGCTCCCGCTCCCCCCGCAGAGCCGCGGCTGGAGCCCCGCTCCGGGAGCGCTCCCCGCGCGTCCCTGCGGCGGCGGGCGGGGACGGGGCCGCTCCCCCCACCCCGGGGAGGAGGGACGGGGCTCCCGGGGAGGAGGGACGGGGCTCCCGCGGAGGAGGGACGGGGCTCCCGGCCGGGGGAGCAGCGGCCCTGGGGCCACCCCTTCGCCGGGAACTTGGGCGGGAGGGAGCGGGAGACAGGAGCGCTCCGCCGGGATGCTCTCCCCGCGGATCCCCCCCGTGCCTCTCTCTCTGTGCCTGTGCCCTCTTCACCTCGTCCGTGCCCCCCTCCCCAGTCCCAGCGATGCCCTTACCTGGCTCTGCCGCTCCCGCCGCTCTGCCCCGACCCCGCACCTCGGGGGTCGCAGCCCCCCCAACTTCCACGGTGCGGGGTCCGCGCATCTCCCGGCAGGGTCTGGAGCCCCCACTGCCCTCGGAGGGGGCAGACCCGCATTTCCTCCTCTGCCTGAGCTCCTTCCAGCCCCGACAAGTCCTTTTAAAGGCTCCCGCGGGCTGGTCCTCAGCGAGCCCCCTCCCCGAGCGCCGGGACTCGCTGCTGCTCCCCCAAAACACGGCACACGAGCCCGCGGGCTCCTCCGGGGGCAGAGACGAGCATCTGACATCTTCGGCACGGTTATCTGATGCTCCCGTGCCTGAGCAGAAGGGGAAGACGGAGTGCCAGGGTCGCCCTCGCATCCTGCCTCTCCATGGAGAGCTGCGATCCCATGTGGGGAGGTTTTACTCCAGCTGGCTGCGAGTCAGACCCTAAAATTACTGTCTAGTGGAAAGATAAGGGCTTCTCATCCAGGCTGTGCTGGATTTACTCCCTCCCAACCTCCCTGGGGTTGTGCTGGGCAGGAAGAAGGTGAAATGTTTGGAATTTTGAGTATTTCGAAACGCAACAAGTGGAATAAAAGTCGTGCAGAGCTCTCCCCCCTCCAACCGGCACCCCCCCTGCTATTACATGTGTAAACATCAGCACCAGTGGCACTTACACTGCTCTGCTCCCTCACTCGTGAGGGGGATCAGAGCTGGGTGGTTACAGAGCTCAGGGCTCCTCAGCCCTGCCAGACACTCATCAGCATTCCCAGGGCATCGTGCTTCCTAATAATGGATATGAACTTCATCCACTGCCGAGGCTTTTCAATTAGAGACCTGTGATTGAGTCAGACGTGTGAAGGCAGGGGAAAAAAAAAAAAAAAAAAAAAGCTGCTTTTGGCATGTCAGCCTGTAATTCAATCTGCTGATGTATTTATGGTCATGTATTTGCTAAATTGAACTAAGACTCCGGTCCTCTCTCGCCATGACAATGGGGAGAGTCATCCGATAAAAATAGAGTTGGGCTGATAAACAGAAAAGGAAGAGGAGATTTCGATCACCTTCCTTGGAAACATGCCAGGCAAAATGGGAGTGCAACAGCCCCACTGGGAATATCAGCTTGAATCAGAAGGGGGTTAATTTAAGAGTTGCCCTCCTATATTTTATTAGCATTTTATTAGCATTTATGAGACATGAAACGTTGCTGAGAAAACATGGTGGTCCTTAAGGTTCCCTGAAGGAATCAGCACTTTTCTTCTAAGTAAACAGCTTGGAAAAAGTAATTTTTTCCTGTGGTAGGATAGAGGCAGGATTTTCCAGAGCTTTCAAGGTTTGTTGGATTCTTTACCCACTCAAGTCAACAGCTGAATGAAGGGAACAAAAAGGCACTCTGAGAGCACTCCCTGTCACGGTGCTTTTAGTGACTGATGCCCTGGGCAGGAGGCAAAGAGCAGCACAATCCCATTTTTTGGGATTTTTTGGGCCATGTGTTCTGGGATGATCCTGCTGGAGCAGGGAAGTGGGGCCAGTGACCCACCAAGATCCCTTCCAACCTGCCCCATCCTGTGAAAACCCCTCAGAAACAGCCCTAACTCAGACACAAATGTCTTTGTCTCCCCAGTCCTTGTCACACACAGAATTCCCTGTCCCAGCATGACCCCTGAATGGAGCTTTTCCTGTGGGAATGGTGAATGGTGATGGAAGTGCTGACACACTCATGGGAGTCACCCAGTTTAAACCAGTGCATGTGTGACATGGGGGAAGTGGGAGCTCCCAGGGAGCTGTGGGGAGAGAATCCTTGGGAAGCTCCTCCTGCCTTGTGGGAACTGCTTTGTCAAAATGCAGCTGAAGCAGAAAGGAGGAGCTGTGACCAAGATTTTTAGAAGGAATTTAGAACTCCTGGGGAACTTGTGTCAGCAGCCTCTCCTGGTGAACTTGGCAGCAAGGAACAGACACTGAGTGCTGCTGAGAGAGGAATTAGGAGTGTGAGAGAGATCTGGGGCCAAGCCTGGCTTGGACTGGAGGGAGGTGTTGAAATCCGAGGTCCTTGAGTTGGATTTCCTCTGATTAGAGAGGCTGGAGTAGCACAATCAAGACACTTTTTAACCTCAGAAGAACAGGGAAAGTGAGAAGGAGCAGAGGATGTTTGGTTTGGAGTAGTTGCTCCAAAAACTGATGGTGTGCAAAGGGTTAGACCCAGAATTTTTCACAGCCACAGAAGGAATAAGGTCAAACCCAAATAAATCAGTCTTGGAACCAGGCAAATCCACATAACTTTGCCAGGCTGGAAATGGAGTCCTTGGTGCTTCCAAATCTTCCCAAGTGGTGAAGGAGAAGCTTTAGTTTTAAAAATGGGGAGTCCAAGGCATTGACAAAAGAGGGAATTGTGTTCATTCCCACAAGCCTTCCCAAAGTGCAGGATGGCCTCGTGAAGGTGCCCATCCCAGCAGACAGAGCTTCCAGCACAGCAAGTGAAACTGTGGCTCCCAAAACTCAACTCCAACCTTTGCCTGAAGGTTTCTCTCAGGATTTTAAACAGGTTTTCTTTCTCTTTTCCAGTCTGAGAGAAAAAAAAAAAAAAAAAAAGACATGTACAGGGTAAAAGCTCTGGGTTGTTGTTTTAAAATCACATGCTGGAGTTTGCTGGGTGAGAGTGGTTGCTCCTCACTTGGAGGAGCTCTCAAATCCAGCTGAGATTTGGGTTCCACTGTAGCCCTGAGTTATTCCTGTTGCCATAGAAATAAATGGATGTGTTTCCTGCCTCAGACCACGCTGCCTGCAGATATCCATCCTCCCTGCTCCTCACCAGCCCTGGCCATGGGATTGAGCTTCCAGGTTCTGCTTCTCCCAGGAACTCCACATGCAGCAAGGACTTTTATTTCTCCTTTTATTTTAGATATTTTTTTTTTGAATGATTGGCTGGTGTTCAGCTCACAGAAAACGTGCTTCTGACTGGGAGGCAGTGACTCCATTCAGTGACATTCCCAGTTTGGCTGGAGCCAAATGTTGTCACTCTGCCTGTGGAACACTCCGGGAAAACACAGGCAGTGGGAATCACAGGGAGGCTGAGATGTTTTCCCTTCTCTTTGTTCTCCTCCTTCTGGAGGAAGGGAAAATCAATGCCTTTCGAATCAGTGCATTAAAAAGCTCTCAAATGGGCTGTAATTACAGGCCCATCTGTTGTCAAATTGGTGAATTGCCGGCGGCAGAAATGAGGGAAGATCTTCCCACTTGGTCATCGCTGAGCAGCCCTGGGGGCACTCCCATGGGAGGCACAGGCAGCCAGCTCTGGTTTTGGAATCCTTCTTGGAGGAGAAGGAGCTGGATTCACTCCCCCCTGCCTGGATGGACCTCGGCTTGGCTGGGAGAGGAAATCGCTTTTCTTGGAGCAGATCAGGATGAGCAGAGGGATGGAACCCCTCTGCTGGGAGGAAAGGATGGGAGAGCTGGGATTGTTCAGCCTGGAGAGGAGAAGGGCCTGGGGTGAGCTGATTGTGGCCTTGCAGGACCTGAAGGAGCTTCAGGAAAGATGGAGAGGGACTGTTTCCAAGGGCATGGAGGGACAGGACAGGGGAAATGGCTTCAAACTGGCAGAGGGGAAATTTGGGTGAGATATTGGGAAGGAATTTCTTCCCTGGGAGGGTGGGGAGGCACAGGTTGCCCAGAGAAGCTGTGGCTGCCCCATCTCTGCAAGTGTCCAAGGCCAGGTTGGAGCAACCTGGGCTGGTGGAAGGTGTCCCTGCCCATGGCAGGGGGTGGAATGAGATGATATTTAAAATCCCTTCCAACCCAAACCATTCCAGGATTCTGTGATTCCACGATCTAGAGTGGGAGAGCTCCTGCACTCCCTGCACCCATCACCCCATTATCCACATATCTCATGGTGACTGGATGCCCAGATGACTTTTGCACTTCAGACAGGTGTTATTGAAAATATCCAACCTGGTGACAGCCCCAAACCCAACCAGCTGAGCCCAGGAAGGAGCCCTTGGCCCAGGGTTCAGCTTTATCCCCCTGCCTGTGTTTGCACAGAACCCAAAACGAGCTGAGAAGGAAAAGATTTCTCCTTGTTGTATTGTTTCCAGGACAAAAGACAGTCTGGATTTTTTTCTCATTTCCATTTCCTTGCCAGTTTTCAAGGCCAGGTTGGACTCGTGGAAGGTGTCCCTGCCCCTGGCAGTCCTTTCCCATCTGCAGGATAACACGACTGAGGCTGTTTTCTGCCTTCCTTCCCATGGCTGTGCCAGCACTTCAGCTGCCTCCTGATGGAAATAACCCCCAGCCCTTGGTCCTGTTCAGAAGTTAAGTCTGCAGACACATCCACTTCAATTTAATGCTTTGCTCTTAATGAGAAGCAGATGCAAAAATAAAAAAGAAAAAAAAAAGAAAAAAAAAAAAAGGAAATATTAAAAACAACCTCCATGTGCCAATTTGGGGAACAAAATAACCTTGTTATTAAATCCAACAGCCAAATTCACTCCAGCACTGAAGTGAACCCATCTCATCAGCAGACTTGCTGCTGTTGGTAAGTGCTTGGTAATGGGTGGGCTGCATCTTTTTTGGGTTCTCTCTGGCACTTTGCATGTCTTGCATGAAGAGCAAACATTGCACAGGGGTTTTTATCAGCTCCAATGCCTTGTACTTGAAATATTTCTATTCACTCCTTTGCAATGCTCCATCAATACTGATTTAATTCCAGTCCCCAGGGAGCTTTATGCCCATTTTACAGGCACACTCTGTTCTGTGAAGCCTCCACAGTGAGCTGATACCAACACTGAAAAGGAGAACTGTTATCTTCCCTCACATTAACAAAAACCAGCTCTTTACCCCCCCTAAAAAAGCTTTATTACAGTGACCAGCAAGTTTCACTTGAGCATTTTAACAAAATGATGCTTTTCCAAAGCAACACTTAAAAAACATTTATTTCGTTTTTATTTACTTCTGTGCAGTCAGAAACCTTTAACTTTGTGGGAAATTGGACAGCCCTATCGATTTCTGGTGAGGTTTTCTGTTGATTCTGGCAACCTAACCTGGTTCCTGCAGCTCTCACCTCTCTATTTTCTGCTTCAGGGAATCAAAAATGCTCTCATTGGGTGGACTGGGAGAAAAAGGTGGGTAGAGCTGGATATATTTGTGTTGCTAATGTCACCCCTCAAACCAGGATTTAGGCTGGCCAGCTTTAGAGGAGATTTCTTTGGAATGATGCATCCCTTAAGTACCCAAAACTCCCACTTTTAACCCCACCCAGCAGTGCATTAGCTGAGGTTATTCCTGCTGAAAATGCCCAAGAGGGCAGGGTTTAATCCTGATTTTCGGAACACCTCTGATTTTTTTGAGGCCCTGGCTGTGGCTGCCCCATCCCTGGAAGTGTCCAAGGCCAGGCTGGAACAACCTGGGCTGGTGGAAGGTGTCCCTGCCCATGGCTGGGGTGGAAGTGGGTGAGTTTAAAGTCCTTCCCAACCCAAACCATTCCACAGTTCTGTGATTTAAGCCCAATTATCCAGGCTGAACTGATAAAGAAGTTCAGGCAGCCATATCCTCAGCCTTCATCCCCCTCTGGGTGTGATGTAACACTTATTATTGCCCTGTCACTGAGGGAACAAGGAGCTGGGAGACTTTGCTCCTCCTGGCTCTTCCCTGGGCAATCAAATGCGCTTTTAATCTATCTTTTGAATCTCGATTTTAACCACTGTGGTGCCTCAGGAACACCCTCCTTTAGGGAGCCCTTTGACAGGAGTCATTGCCCTGCAGAGCTGACAAGGGGGTGAAAGGCAGAAAGAGAGGGTGAAAGGCAGAAAGAGAGGGTTGGAACCTGTGGGAATGTGCAGGTTTGATGCTCAGAACCTCTTTCACCCCTGAGAAGGTTTGCTCTCAGCTTCCCATCAAAAACAATCACAGCTGGTGGCAGGAGCAGCTTCCTCTCCCCTGGATTTTTGGGTGGGTTGGAGGAACCAGGATATCCCCCAGGGCCTGGGAAGGGGAGGAAACGACCCCATCAGTGTAAAGTTTAATACCTGCCCTCCCTCCCCCACGTCCAACTCTCTTCCCTGGCTTTGCTGAGCTCCAGGTCTGGGTGCTGACCCAGCCTCTGCTGCAGGAGGTGTTTCCATCCAGCCCCACACCAGGCAGCACCACTTCAATTCTCCAGGTGAAGCCTTAAACGAGTGTTAAATGGACTCTGTGATGGAGGTGACCCTGTAGAGAAAGGTCTGTCTTGCCTGCAACCCTTTTCAAGGCTTAGCAGCTTTATTTTCCTGGCCCTCCAGCTTCCTACCAGTCAATCTTCCCCCTCCTGGCTGCTGCACTTGGGAAGCAAAGCAGCTTCTCCCCGTAATAGAAGAGCAAAATTGCTCTTGGCAAGCGGGACTTGTTGTCAAATAGGTTTAATTTGTGGCTGGGGCCTCCTACATGAGACCCAGAGACTCAGAACTTACATAAGGAGTTCATCTTCTTCTTGCCTGCCCTTGTTCCCTTCTTATTATAGCACTTGATTGCAGAGCCATAGGTTGGTAATTTTACCCCTGCTTATCTGTCTGCAGTTTGCAGCAGATTTATTTTTGTTTTTTATTTCCCTCCACAGAACAAATGACAGGGCCAGGGTGACAGATTTCCCAGCCAGATTCACACGGAGTAATTTCTTGTAAAACAGTGTTTTCTTTAAATACCTCAGTGTTTGCAGCCTTTGGCAGATCAGCCCATCAGGTGTTGCAGTGAATTTGAACTTGCCCACGTTCCTACCCGATCATCTGGTTTCTCAAAAATGCCACCAGGACAAACTTGGAGCTGCAGCTCCTGTGGAAAAACTGCAGCTTTTTGGAAGTCAGGACATGAACGAGCAGAATTCCTGCCTCTTTTCCCAGACTTTACACTGAGCTGCTCCTTGTCCTGCTTCCATTTCTGAAGTTGGAGGCAAGAACTGTGGAGAAGTTTCCATGTTCATGGTCTGAGCATCCTGTTATTTCCACACGACTCTTGGGGCTTGGAAATTATGAAATTATTTCAGATTCAGAGGTTTTACAGGAAGAAAGATGTTGGGACAGGAAAGAGAATTTCTTTCATTAGAATATTTTAAAAATAATTTTTTTCTTTTGAGTAATTTCTGCTTTCCCCTCTTTTGATGGTTTCTTCTCTAATTTTCTGGCCATCTGGTTTTTAAATAGCAGAAGAGACACCTCCACTGTCACAAGAACTGGAGCACAGCCCAGGGAAAGGCAAGTGTGAGTCTGATCCTGGAGTGGTCTGTGCTCCACCACAGAGGTGTTTTGGCTTTGGAGCTCCACCACAGCCCACAAAGGAATGATGCCTCTCTTGGGGGACCTTCCAAGGTCACTTCTTGCTTTCAGCATCAAGCAGTTGGGAAGGAAGGAACCTGAGGGGAACCTGAGCTTCTCCAGGATCCAACCCAACACGAGTTTGATCTCCAGGGCAGTGCTTTTTCCTGGGATCCATGGAATCTCTGAGGATCACAAGCTGCCCCCACGCTGCAGAGAACAGGCTGATATCCCACAGATCTTCCAGCTCTGATGGTTAATATTTAATTCATCCAGTATGATCAGCAGAATAAAAATATCCCTTTGGCTATTTTTTACAGGCGTTTTGTCCAACCTAAATTTAAAAATCCCAAGCACTCAGTCTTTTCCAACACTTCCACCTCCTTACATGTGGTGATATCCTGTTCCATCATTTCCTATATCCTCACACAATGAACCCAACACCAGATATTTTGGGGCAGGACTTTTGGGGTTTTTTATTTCTTGAAAGGATTTTGGCTATGAAGCTCCTTCCCAGACTTGTACAGGGTTGATTAATTGGATGCAAAGGATTTTAATGTCACCATTTCAAGTGTCCTGCCCATCTGGTTTTACAGCTCTGCTGAATTCAGAGGTGCTTTGTGGTTTGTGCTGAGGGGCAGAGGCAGAAGAGAAATGAAGTCATGGTTTGGATCCCACCTCTGGATGGGGACACAAATCCTGGGAGACTGGAAGGGAAATCCCTGGGAAGGGAACATCACATTCACTCTCCTGCTCCCAGAGCCTACAGAGCTTCAGGAAGGATTTACAGACTCTGCTTCCTGGTGTTCAACAGTGAATCTAAAGACCAACAGGTTCAGTATCAGTGGAATATAAATGAGAATCGTGCAGAGAGGGCTCACATTTACACCCAGCATCTCAAACCCTCCCTCATTTCCACCACTGCACTTCAGAAATAGGAAAAGAAGATTAAAAAAAAAACCAAAAAACAAACCCACAATAGATTTTACTTTTGAGTTCAGTAGGATTACAGCAAATTCCAGCCCCAGTTCCTCAGCTGTGGAGCAAAACTTTCCACATTATCCAGTTCACTTTCCAGGAAAAGCTTTCTTAGGCTCTAACCTCGACTCAGGGGTGTAAATCAGATTGCTGCCTGTCAGCTGAGCTATTTGTGGGCACCTCTTCCCTTGGAAATCAACTTATTTTAGTCCTCACTGGCAAAGGGACAAATGGAATTATATTCTCCCACAAAATACTGTGACTTTGGAAGCGTTTAACTGAGGAAAACCCCCAACATGCAAGTCAGCAGTGCCAAGCTGTTAAAAAATTAAAAAAAAAAGCAAAACCCCCTCTCTCTCAGTGTAGGAATATTATATAATGTGTAGATGGAAATGATGGAGGGAGAGAACAGCCTGGAAAACACAGGAAGGAAAATGTTGCTGAGGGAGAATCCAAACCATGAGGCAGATGGGAGGGTCACAAGGAGGACCAGGGTTAATATAAAAATTGAGAGAAGGCACAAACAGGCCCAGAATTAGTGTAAAAATAAATGACTGAGGGGAGGCTCTGCATGGATAAAAGTGGGTTTTCTGAAGGAAGAGGAGAACAAAACCCTCTGTGGGTGTTTTTAAACCGTCTGAGCTCCGTGAATACGGACGGGATTTTGTCCGGTGAGTCACGGGAAAGTTTCCAAGAGTTTTACTTTAAAAAAAAGAAGCAGTGAAAGGGAGATTGTACCTGCTGTTTGCTGGTGAGAATCAGTGGTGTCAGGAAAGGCTGGGATGGGCTGATTGCTGCTGCTGCAGGGTGTGGAACCACCTGCCACAACCGATGCCAGGCTGAGACCTCCATCAAATCCAGGCAGGAGCACCATTATTTGTTCTCCTGAGTGATGCAAAATGTTCTTACACTCAGCCCAAACTCATTCCCACCAGGGGAAATTCTTGGCTCTGCCAGAGGAGCGTGGCAAACTCCACAGGATTCCAAGGGGGGGCTTTTGCACTTGCTGAGGAGAAATGCCTCGACCCCGTTCTATTTTTAAATGCCTATACCCCGACCTCACCAACAACCACAAAATGGAAGGCAAAAAAAATCTTCCTGGGACTGAAAAAACAAGCATCAAAGCTGGTTTTAGTAAACAGGTGTAGATTTGCTTGAAGAATTCCATCTTTATTTGTTTCCCATTTTTCTAGGAGAGGCTGCAAGAACAGCTGAAACTCACTGTTTACACTTAGCAATGCTTCTAAAATATGAACAATATCCTTTAGTGTGCCCTGGGGGCTCCCTAGAGAAGCAGGTGACCCTTTGGCCTCTGTTTGTGTTCCCTTGCAGCAGATCTGCCTTCCCCAAGTGCACTGGAGATGGAACCTCGTTGCTCTGAGAAGGTTCCCCAGGAGCTCCTAGGAACCCTCCAGGGAAAGGCTGATGGTCCCATCATCCAAATTCCAAGTGCTTTGAATTTATTATAAATATAATAAAGTCATAAATTTAATTTTAGATATTTATTTATATATTTATGTATAATTTCGAAAGAAAAATTTATATATTTATGTATATTTTATATGTTTATTTATATATTTATGTATAATTTCGAAAGAAAAATTTCCAATTAAATTATAAATAAATTGTAATTAAATTATATATAATTTAGAAAAATATATCTAAATTATATATAAATTAAAGTATAAATAAAAATGATAATAATAATTATGCCGCTGATAATCTCATTTAGTTGTGTGCCAACTAATCGATTAAATATTCACGACCCAAGGGGTTCCCTGGGAGTTGGGAGAGGTGGGTTCATGCCGAGCTGAAGCAGCAGCTCTGTTGTCGCTCTCCGTGGTGCTGCAGCAGCTCTGCAATGACCCAAAACCCACCTCTTTTGGCCTCATTTCTGCCCCAGCCCCCCCAACCAGCTGCAGTTTCTGTCCGGTTTGAAACCCACGTTTTCCAATCCCCAGAACTCTGCAGGACAAGATGGTCCCAAAGCACAGCAATACCTTATTTATTCCTGCCAGAGACTTCTGAAAAAAAAAAGGCTCAGCTGCAGTTGTAATCTTAACAAATCATTTATTTTCCCTCTGCATTGACCAAAGGGTGCTTTAAATAATTTAGTGTCTTCAATACCATACCCTCGTGAGATTATCTGCTATTGACCAGTTTCAGGCTCAGACTGAAGCTGTAATTGGAGGATTTCACTGGAATTCAAGATTATTCAATCAGCCTTCGCTGATAGAACACCTTAAAAAACTGCAGTGAATTTCCACAATGTTGTGGGGTTGGTTTTTTTTTAAATACAGCAACAATTTTATTTGTGTATATATATATATATTTATATATATTTCAACGGGCTCTGCTTTGTCCTGGAGACCTTTGCAGCAAAACTAACCCTGATCCCTGGATATTTACTGGCTTTTCCATCTCCCAGTTGTGCACACAAGGTGAAATTACAGGGGGAGCAAAGGCACTGTGTGTACCTGCAAAGGCTTGGAGGAATTACAGCCCGGGATTTGTTGCCTCCGAGTTCAATCCTTCAGTGGTGCCCTGATGGAAAATGTTGCCTGAACTTTCTCTGCCAGTGCCGTGAGGGATTAACCCACCAGCTGAACTTTCTCCATCATTGTTGTTTTTAAGAGAAGTTTGTCATGAAAATAGCCAAGCTGACAACATCTCCCATTTTGCTGGAATCTATTTTAGGATCGAGCCAGTCCATATGTTCTGCTGCTGTAAACAGATCATCTGAAATAAACCTCTACAAAACGGTAAATTTGCTCCTCTTTTCCTGTTTGCAGCCCTAATTCTGACGCCCTCAAGTGCATGGCATCACCCTCTAAAGGTTTTTCCAGTTTTATGGAAGTGGGTGCAGGTAAATGGGAAGGGTTTGTGGTCAATATGAGTACAAAAAGAGATGTGGAGGTGCAATTCCACTCAAAAAAATGTTAAGGTCTGCTTGGAAAAGTAAAACTGAGCTATGAAAACCCCTGTTTTACAACTCTCCTCTTGATCTCAGGCTTTGGCAGTGTCTCCTGGAATAAGATCCAGGAGCAGCTCATTGTCCAGTCACGTGGTTGATGGGAAAATTAGCCCCTGATTTAGAACATCCTTTTAAAACCAAACCTGGGAATCACTGCCAAAACCTCCCGAAATCTCCTCAATTAAGGACCTAAAAATGAGCTTTCAAATTTCCCCCCCGCCCTCCTTTGGCCTTGCAAAGTAAATGCCATTGGAGTAATCAGAGCTGGAGATGGAAGAAGAAATTCTCCCTGACAGGAGAGAAAATCTGAGGGCCCCAAGAGTGCAAGAACGTAAAGTCTGGCCAGGGAGAAGCAGGTCTGCCACATATTGAGCCTGAATCATCGTCCTGAGTCATTCCTCACACACTTAGACTGAGATCATGAGTTCCCCATGCTCAGATCTTGCTCCAGGATTACTCTCCTGGAGGGTTACACGGGAATCATTTGTGGGAGATCCACGTTTTCCCCCAGCCCAGGCTGTCAGAGTGTCTCAATCCCTCAGTCACGGGGAAATGGGGAAATCAGTGGATCCAGGAGAACTCTGGGTTTGAGTGCTGTCACGTCTTTATTTTTCTAGATTTTTCCTCCCCCTCCTCCCCACTCCTGAGCTGTGAATTGTGTCTTTACAAAAGCATCTTGGCAGGCTGAAATTCAGCTCGCCACTGTGGTTTCCTCTGACAGCAGCACAATGCTTGAATTCAACACCAGATGTAGCCTCAGTTCACTCGTTCCCCAAAGCAGATTGGGGACCCAAATTTGAAAGTCCTCAGAGTTTGGTGTGGTTTGTTTTTTTTTTTGGAAGGAGGTTGTTTTAGAGTGATCTCTATTTGTTATTCTTATAGAACTCACATATATAAAATACAGTGTTATGTGTTTGTGTGTACACACACATATCATTATATACACTTATTCAAGCACATATCTGCATTTATTTGGACAATTTGGGCTGTGAGGAGCAGGAAAGCTTCAGCTCACTCAGTGATGTGTGTTTTCTGATATCTAAACCTTCTTCCAACCTTTCTTCCATCTGTTTTCTGCAAGTTCCTCATAAATAAGGGACTGGCTTGGTGTGGATCCTCTCTGTCTCTGCTGGGTGTGATGGAGATTAAATGATGAGTCCAAGAGCACTTTTCATTCATCAGCTCAGCAGTTGTTGTCCTTCCCCAGGTAGGACAGCACTGATTTGGGCCACTCTGTTCAGAGATTGCACAGTCTTTTGGTCCCTTTCTTATTAAGCAGACACTTCAGAAAGGGGAAATGTGGTTTAGGAAGCACCTTTCTTAAGTCCTAAAAAAATATCCTGGTTTTAATAGTCCAGGGAGCTACTCCCTGCTTTGATAAGGCAACTTCCACTGCAGTCTAATCCTTGTCACTGAAAGTTTGACCTCCACTTCCACTGGATTTGATTTCCTCCTTACAGGCACTAAACCCATGAAGGAGGCACAGGGATTCTGGAATTATGGAATCCTGGAATGGTTTGGGTTAGAAGGGACCTTAAAGCTCATCTCATTCCACCTCCCACTATCCCAGGTTGTTCCAAGCTCCAGCCAACCTGGCCTCGATGCCTTGGAACTCTGGTTTTAGACAAGTCAAAGAGCTCTCAGGTGTCTCAGAGTGTCAGGATCTCCCTCTTATCTTGGGCAAGAAGCAGAATTTCAAATCCTTTGCAGCTTTGCCAGCGCCACAACATCCATTGCTGGCTAATTACTGCTCTTCAAAGCAGGGTCATTAAACTGCAATTAAACTGACACCCAGAGTGTGGTCCTGGCCAAACACAAGCAGCAATTCCCTCAGGTCACCATGTCCAGAGCAGAATTTTGGCTCACAAAGAGCCTCAGCTCGAGGGGTAAAACCCAGAGGGATAAAAAGCTCACCAGGGTTGGCTGGCTCGGGGGAGCAGAGGGAACTCTGCAGCTCCCAGCGTTGGAAATCCGAGCTCTGGGGCTTTGGCACCTCACAGCTAAGTGAGAATCCTTGGATTAGCATCAGGTTCATGGAAAATCCTTTGCTGGGGTAGGACACCCCCCAGTGTGGCTGCTCCGAGAAGGGATGGGGGTGTTTGCAGCATGTGCTGGATGTGCCCTGAGCTCTGAGCTCCTCAGGGATGCAGAGATTCCCACTTCTTTCCTAATCCAAGGCAGGGGATTAGACCTGGCTGTCACCCACTGGGTCGTTCTGGTGTTTGAGTCAGCTGCTGTAACGAGAGCTGGCACTGGAGTGTGCCAGGGCAGCCCCTCTGCCTGTCCCATCGTCACAATATTCACAGAGGAGAGGTAGGAATAAAAAAACATTAATTCATGAATTAAGGAGACAGTGAGGGGAAGATTTGCAATTCTTTCTTTTGTTGATAAACCCCCCAAAAACAGCATCTGTTGCCACGTGGAGAGTCAAGCAAGAAAGGGGACCTGTCCACTCTCCATCCTGCTGGCCTGACCCCCTCAGAGCTGGGAATCAGGATTAAAGCCTTTGGGCCACATTCATTTGGTGAAGTGGACAAGAACTCTGCTTGCACAGCACTTCCCTTGGGTATTCAGTGGCCTGCTGGGCTTGGCACCAGGGTGGGATTGCTGAGAATGGAAATCTCATTCCAGGGAACAGTTGCTATAAACTGACCCTTCATTTCAATCAATGATTAACCAAATCTGGCCTAGAGAGTGCCATGAGGAAACAGCCCAGAGCTGAGCCACGGGAACAGCTTCCATAGGAAATTGGTTCATAGGAAAGAAATAATCCAAAAAAATCCTCCCTGTGATTTGTGAAGGAGAGGCTGTGCCAGGGGAGCCCAGGAAACAGTTCCACAAACAGTGTGTCAGTTCTAAGGACTAAGCAATAAAAACCCCCAAATAATTGACCTCTGGATCTCTGCAAAACTCTGGATGTGCCAAAGGAAAGGAAGACACCCTGTCTGTGCCTGAACTACAAGGAATCTGCACAGCAGGACTGAATCATCCAGCAGCAAAAGGAATGTGCCCAGAAGAGACACCAAAAACAGGTAACCACAGGTTGGGCTGAAAACAGAAGTGGATTTGGGTAAGAATTAAACTGTGAGCCCTGAGTTCAAGCAGGAAAATAAGATCTGCTGGCTCAGGGTTTGATTCCCTTCAGAGACACTTCCAAATAATGTTGAGTCTTGATCAGAACACATGATCTTTAATAACTTCAGTAACACATCTCTGATAACTGTGCTCCTTTGGAAAGTAATTTATAGACTTATCATTGCTCTTGTAGTAAATCACAATCCAGATTCCCTGCCTGTTATGGCTCCAAATATTCCAAAAAGGAAAAAGGATGAGAAAACATTCCCCGTGTGACTGGTTAGAAAGTCCTTTGCTCTGCCAGGTTTTGCTGCTTGTTTCCTTCTGCCTGGAGGTATCAGCAGTTATTTTGTGGTTTAAATTCACCCTTCCCCCCTGGAGGAGGTGTCTCTTCAGCCTTTTGTGCTCTGTGACCTTCCCAAAGGCTGGACCTGGAGCCGGGCTTGGCTGGATGGACATGAGGAGCACACAGACCACACGGAGCTCCTCACCCACCAGAGCAGCTCCCAAAGCCAAGGGAAGCCCCCCAACAACCCCACTGAAGGGTTTGGGAGCCCAACCTCACTGCCAGAGCCTGGTTGTTTCAGAGAATGTTTGGGATGTTTCGGGAAATCCATGCCCACGATAAGACAGCACGGTAAGCTGGCGACATGAGCTGGGATTTCCACAGGAATTAAGGGATCAAGCCATCAGAATCCCTTAGGCTCCAGTACAAACAACAGTCCTTATACCTTCCATTTAACAGCATTACAGGAGGTTTTTTTCCCTTCAGCAATCCCTCTCCACCCCAGGTCTTACCAAGAAACCAGATCCACCAGGGAACAGCGTGTTTACCACCTTGGCAGAGTTTTGCCCTGAAATCCTTATTCATGCTGTGTCAGACAAATGTAGCCCACAGCAGCCTGGATTAGGTTTAATTTATTCCCAAACTGTTGTGTTTATTTAATTCTCTCCTTTTTTTCTTTTTTTTTTTTTTCCCCCACATGTGGAATATCTCCATCCCAGCAGCAGATGTTCACTGAAACCCGAGGATGCAGCAGGGGAAGTTGCTGCCCACCCTGTGTCACCAGTCAGGGGGAAGGCTTGGGGTGGCTTTGCTCAGGTGTCACCTCATTGAATCAGAGCCCTGATTCCTGCACTGGCTGATGTTGGGATCACTCACAGCTTGTCCATATCAATAAATATGAATCATAAAATATGATGCCCCATCCCTGGAAGTGTCCAGGGCCAGGTTGGATGGGGCTTGGAGCAACCTGGGCTAGTGGAAAGTGTCCCTGCCCATGGCAGGGTTTGGAACTGGATGATCTTTAATCCCCCTCTCAACCCAAACCGTTCCAGGCTTCCCTGATTCTGAATTTATTCACCTGAAACCCCTCTTTGCTTCTCTGTTCTGATGCTAAAATGTCAGCTGTGCATTTAAAAGCTGGGCTGAGCTTTGCTGACCCCAGGTCTGGCCTCCAGTCAATGCAGTCAATGTGTTTGTCGTCAGCACGGCCCTTCCTTCCCTCCCCCATCCAGGATGGCCTGCATTTTTCCTCCCAGCTTGAAATTAAAAAACAATTAGCAATAAATTACCCACTGGCTGCAGCAGTTGCTTGTAAAAGCCAGGCAGGGAATTCGCTCCTGACTTTCTTGCCAGGTTGATGTTTAAAAAGCTGAGTCTCCTGGAAGTTCTCCTTTCCCAGGGTGGTGCAGCAGGGCCGTGAAGGGAGCCAGGAGGGGAGTGAAGGACACTGGGGATGCTGCAGTGGGCAGGAATAAGGGCTTGGACTGGGAAAATGGCAAGGAATTGCTCTGCTCCTCAGCTTTTAACCGAGCAACGTTCCCATGGCATCCCTAGGGATGCTGCACTTCCCTGAAGCCATCCTGCTGTGGGCAGGAGGGAATCTGTGCTGCTGATCAGGCTGAGGAGACCTTGCTCAGCTTCCCTGATGTTTTCCTCCTTGTCCCCCAAGTATCTGCTTCGTCTTGCAGTCCTGAATATTAACGAATTCCCCTTTATCCTGGGAGTTCCAGGGGTAGGATTACCATCAGCTGGAAGATAGATGATATTATTTGCTTGACATCCAACAGGGGACTGAACTTTGATCCTCAGCTCTCTGCCTGTCTCCTCTCTCTCTATTTTCTATGCTTTGCAGCAGGTAAATAAAGGAATAACCAAGGCAGGGGCTTCTCCCAGGGAGCTTCTGGTCTAAATTTGTGGCAAAACCAAGCAGGTGGCTCCAGCAGGCAGGTGGGAACACGGGGTTTGCTGCTGCTGCTGCTTGTGATGTTTTATTCAGACCATGGCAGTTTTTCATCTGAGCTGAGCCTTACCCTGACTTTTGGGCACCAGCAGTTGCATTTCAGATGGAAATACCTGGCTGATATTTACCACGTTCTTACCACCCCACCCAGGTACAAAAAACACCCTGTGCTTAAATATGAAGAGCCCAGCTCTTCCCAACCCTCCCCTCACCATTCCCAACAAAACACCAGGCAATAATTCATCCTGACTCTGTATTTGTGTTTCCAGAGCCTGGAATCAGCCTGAATTCCTGCAAACTGCCTTTAGGAAGAGCACCTCGAGATGCTCAGGCTGGGCAGCAGCACAGGACGAGCCCCAGGCTGATCCCTGCAGGTTTCCCTCACAAATCCCCTCCTTTATTGTCCCTCCAGAGGACACACCCAGGGCAGGACCGAGCTCACAGAGCTCCAAATGCATCATAACGTGGTTTATTCCCCAGGGAGCTGCCTTCACTTGCAGCCTCCTGGACCCTCAGTCTCATGTTGTGGTTAAATTTTGCATAATCTCACCGAGGGAAAACAAGGACAGGCGACTACAACACAAACCTTGTCACCTTTGATCAACAAACCAAAAGATCTTCAGCTTCTATGTTTTGGGGTGTTGTTTTTTGATATTTAAAATGGCTTTCAGGGCTGAGAATCCCCTGGAAGAGGATTCAGAGACTCAGAGCCTGCTCTGGAACTCCCGAAGCAGCTTTTCCCGGGCAGCTTTCCTGAACCAACTGGAACAGCTCGAGCTCCTCTCCTGGGGGAACAGCTTGTGAATGCTGGAAGGGCAGGGAAGATCACTGTGCACCCCGAGGAGGAGGAGGGAGGGGGGTCATGGCTGGTGGAGCACGGGCAGGGCACAGCTTTGCCCGCTCCGAGTCACTGATGGGGAGCGGCCGAGCCCGGGCAGAGCCTGCCAAGGGCACCTTGTCCTGCAGCACCAGCCCTGCCTCCCCCAGCCCTCCAAAAATAGCAGTCCTTGAGGGGGAAAATGGAATGGGTTTGGTCTAAAAAAGGGGTTGATTTAGATCAGATGTGAGGATGAAGTTATTTTACAGTGAGGTTGGTCAGAGAAGCTGTGGCTGCCCCAGCCCTGGAAGTGTCCAAGGTCAGGTTGGAGCACCCTGGGCTGGTGGAAGGTGTCCCTGTCCGTGGAAGGTGTCCCTGCCCATGGCAGGGGATGGCACTGGGTGAGCTTTGAGGTCCCTTTCAACCCAAACCAGCCCCTGATTATAAAATGTGCCCACTGTTCTTGATTAGGGGAAATCCTTCCTCTCTCCTGGTCCAGGGCAGAGCTTGGCTGGGAAATCCCACTAGTTCCCCCACCACTTAAGGGAGGGTTGTCACCATCATTCCCAGGATTCTCCTGCAGATAATTGTGTTGGGTTTGTCCTGTTTTTTGGCAGAGTTTTTCCCCATGACAAGATGGCAGTGAGAGGAACCGGTCACTGGGTCATTCCTTGTGCAGATTCTTTGTCAGGGTAAAAAGTGCCGATTTCCAGCCCCCAAAGGCAGATTTAAACGTTTCTATAAATCCAGAAACCTGAAGAAAGATTGCTATGCAACTTCTCATTGCACCTTTCTTTCCCCCTTTGATTGAAGGACTCACACTAGAAATAAATGATGGTTTTGTGACAAGCCCTTGCCTGAGGACACCCAGCCTCACACAGCCCTTCTCCTTCATTTTTGGAGGGAATGTGACTGATTTCCTGCTTTTCCCAAATCTCCCCAGCAGCTCATGTCACTGTCTGCATCTTTATTGATCATTTCACTTCCTGCTGAACCTGAGAGAGCAACACAGAGAATTTCCAGGCAGTTGCCCAAAGCAGGGGGTGAAGTTGGCAGCAAAAAAAAAAGGGGGAAATAAAACAGAAATAACCAAAATAATCACCTTTTGAGAGGGTTGATGCTGATCACCACCCCCAAAGCTTGTTTGTCAATGCTTTGAGGCAAACAAGGCAGCCAGAGTTTGTCTTATCAGGTGGAAATCAAAGCCTGCTCGTGGGTGAAGGAGGCTCCAGGTGTCAGGGCTCAGAGTGTCCCTCCCTCCCTGGGGCTCAGGTGACAGCAGAGCTTTGCTGGGGAGATTTGATCTGGGAAACGCTGATTTTCCAGCTTCCCTAAAGAGCTGAGATGGAAACTCTTGGAAACCCTGGAGATGGGACCCAACCAGGCCATTTGCTCCCTGCTCAGGCACTAAAAATATCTGGGAAAAGGGGGATTTTTAAGGAGCAGGAGGAGCTCTGCCCATCCTTTATTCTACTCCTCTTCCCAAGAAACAAAGTGAAATAAGCTTTTTTCCAAATCAGGATGATCATTTCTAACTGGGTGACGTTTTTTTTCCCAAATGCTCTGATCATTCTTATCGATATCAAGGTTTTTCCCCCTTTGCCACATCCCATTAATAGCAGGAAAGGGTCCAGTGGAACCAGCCAAAAGCAAGGATGGTGGGGATGAGGAATACAAGAAATGATGGAGTAACAGGAGGAACCACAACTAGGTATTTTCAATAAAACTTTATTCCAAGTCTTCATTTATTAAAAAAAAAAATCAGGGTTAACTTCATCTCCCATTTAATAATAGTTGGGAAGTGTCTGGCAAACATCCCAAATGACACCAGCTCACAACTCCCCTGATTTTAACTATAATTTTTGGTGTAAGGTTGGCTTGGAAAGCTCAGGACTGGGAAGGAGCAAAGAAGTTATTGGGAAAAGAGGGCTGTGCTCCCAAAGGAGTTCTTCATGTTCTTCATTGTCTTCTAATTATGTTTTATTACTCACTAATAAGGCTGAGCACTTGCTATTCATAACGACTCAGACAACACCACTAGAGGCCACCCTTGTAATTCAGGAAAACGCTTGGAAGTGAAATTCAGCTGTTCAGCCCACGGTTTATTAATTTTTCAAATTAAACCTTCAATGGGTGCAGACCCTGGAGCCCAGACAGCAGATTTTGTTTGTTTTCTTGCCCTTGACTCTAAAGACAAAGTTTTCACAACGAGCTGGGCGATTTGCAGGGAGGGTTAAACAAAGTTTGTTGGGTTAAATGTTCAATAAACATCCCAAAGTCCTGAAGAGCCAGACTTGGGTGGCTCCTGGTTCTCACTGAGGACCCAGGGCTGAGGTGGATGGGACACAGGGCACGTCCCCAGCCCCACACGTGCCAACATTCCCACTTTCCTGTGGAAATCCCACCTGGTGACACCAGGACAGGGTGGCCCCAGCTCAGGTGACACAGGCACACGCAGGAGCACAGAGGAAGGGGAAATCTGCCTGCAAACCTGCATGCAAAGGGAAGGAGAGGTGCCATGAGCTTTCCTTTTGGCTGGTGGAGTCAAAGCCAAAGCTGGGATTTGAGGAATTCTGGAGCCACTCACCCAGAATTGCCCAGAAACCTTAAACAAGAGAGATAATTCACATTTCACCGGTGTCAGGGTTTTTTTCACCCGTGTTATTCCCTCTCTCCCATCTCTGCTGGTTTTCAACATCTGCCCCTTTTGCCAGGTCTGTTTTAGAGGGCAAACCCATCAAAACTGGCCCAGTTGGAGTGTTCCCAGCCCAGCACCCCCAAGAGCAGGTGCTGCATCCCCCAGGGGTGTCCCCAGGCCCCTGAGGGGACCCTGAGGTGGGCTCAGCTGCCTCCTCCTGCAGGATTAAAAGTCACATCAATCCCAGAGCAGTTTCCCTGCAGCAAAGTGCTCTCTGGGAGCCCCTCAGCCCCATTTTTCCACTCGGGGCTCGGGGGGTCTCACTGTTACTGCCCCAGAACTGCTTCCAGGCAGGTGATGCTGATGCTCACGAGCTGCTCCTCTTCCCCAGGAATAATTCTCCTTCCGTGACTCCACCTGACTCCTGATTCCTGTGCTGAGGACAGGTAAATCTCTTCCAAGACAGTGTGACATGATACCTGTTCCCACCCTGGCTGAACTGGCAGCTGGAAATGCTGGATATTTAACTCCTGAGCTCTGCCTGTTCAGGGAAAGCCAGCCCCGATCCCTGAGGAAGCAGCAGTTCGGACTCCCAGCTGTTTTTTGGGGTTATGCCACTAGAGGGGAATAGAGATCCATAATATTTGCCAGGGGCACTAAAAAACCTTCTGGAATCTGGGGGCCTGGAAAGGACTTCTGTGCCAGCACCGTTTGTCCTCACCCCTGACGAGAAAACACTCAGTCAATGTTATTAATTGCAATTATCACAAGCAGAGAGCAAAACCAGCAACTCCCAAGGAATCTGTGAGTTGTGCTGAACACTGACAAGCACCCCAGGTGATAAATGAAGAAAACAGTGTGGCCTGTGGCGATATTTTTCCTGATAACACCACCTCCAAATTGGGTGTTCGTGATGCAGAAAGGAAGAACGTGTGTAAAACGTGAGGGAACTCATTCCAAACCCTCCAGACTTTATGCTGAAAGCTTCCTAAGTGAAGGAATCATCTCTCTGCAGTTTGTCTAGCAATAATAAAGGTTGATAACGTGATTAATATGTTATTCATTAAGGAGGCATCACTCATTTGCAATAATCTGGAGGCGTTAAAGCTGATGATCACTAATTATGATGCTTCAGAGGAAACATGCAGAAAGGAAAAACAGGGGGTAGCTTGTCACTCTCTCCACAAAATTAATTCCTGGATGAAAAGGAGAGGGTCAGAAAATGGGTGGTTCAATTAGTTCAGAGGAAAACTGTAAATTAGCTGGAAAAATAATGTTGGAAAGCTTTAATGCTCTGGGAGGGGTTGGAATAGGGAGAATCACAGCAGAGATTGGGATCTGGCAGGGGTTTGATTGGTGTGATGGAAACACTTTGGACATGGGGAGGGGATGACTGGCAGTGATTTCCCTTTTGGGAGGGGGGTGAGTGGCAGGGCAGCAGATCCCACCATGTGGGATGGACTCGGTGCTCGAGGGGGATCTCAAGGATGGGGGAAAGCTCGGGGGAAATGCTCTCCTCCAGGTGCTTCCCAACCCTCCATCCCAACTGCTGCCAGAGCTTTTCTTTCTCTTTAGCTTGCTGCAAGCTGCTCAGGAGGGAGGACACTGGGTGTCCTTGCTGGACTAGCACAAAGGGGAAGAGCACATGCTTGTCTGGACAGAAAAGTCATGGAAAACCCCAAGATCCAGCTGATTCCTCTATCAAAGTGTCAGGGGGAACCCTTGTCCTGGTGGCACAAGTGCAGGACTGGAAGTTCAGTGAGAGACCTAAAAGGAAGAGGAACAGGTACAACCCTCTGGTCTTGGTTTATATTTCCTATGTAAGAAGAACCTGGGTCTGAATTTATCTCCACTGGGGGTGTGATAAAGCAGCAGATCCTCAGTTGTGTCATGAGCTCCCCCCAAACAGCTCCAGTGTGGCAGCCTCATGTCCAGGTTGGAATTTGGCCCTGCAACCCAAATCCTGAGTGGCTCACAGCCCCAAGAGCAGGGAGATTCCCAAACCAGATGAGGTTGGGACCATCTCAGTCCAATGCCAGGTGCCACCTCTAGACAGAACCATCACGCCCCAAAGGTCTTCTCCATTTATTCAGAGAGAGGATCCACCTCTGCTCCAAAACAAGAGGGATTTGTCCCTCCCAAAGCATTTCAGTGATTAAATCTAAACTTCCAGAGCTGAAAAAAACCTCAGGTGAATACAGTGATGTTTCCATCTCTGCTGCAAACACACCTGGCCCTGTGGCCCCAATCAGCTTTTCTGAGCCTGAATTCCCCCCCCTAATTTTTGTATCACAATTAGCTGAGAGAAACAAGCAAAATGGCCCATCAGACGTGACATTTTTGCTCCTTCCAATGCTGAAAATACCCCAGAAAGGGGGTGACCTCCTCTGGGATCACCCCCATGGGTGAGGACACGACAAGTCCCCTCCCCAGCAGAGCCGGTCCCGTTTGTCACCGCCGAGTTCTGTGACCCCGGAGGCCTTGAGACAAAAAAAATAGCTGGAAATGAAATCTCAGCCCCAAATCAGCCAAGAGTTAATGTTTATCTTTTATCAGAGTAATGGGAAAAGTTGGAGCAAGGCTCGATTCCGGGCGAAGTCGAACTCCCAAACTTTCTCTTAAATTAGGCCCAGCGGGGGCGTAAAAACCTCCTTGGGGACCACAGAGCTGTGCAGGAAATTATGCCACAGCTCCACCAACTCGTGTTCATTATCAGTGTCGCTCACTCATGTCACCTCCACAATTATTTTAGGACCTGTCACGCCAGTAACGTTCTCCCACCAGCAAATGTTTCTAATGGGGAGGCTGAAGTTGGAAGGCGAAGTTTCCCTCTGTGCCTCCTCCTCCTCCTCCTCTGCCTCTCCCCGCCCCTGCTGAGCAGCCCGAGCTCCTGCAGTGCTTGGAAGGAGGGGGACGTGGGGCTGGGAGGCTTCCCACGCTCCACTCAAGGAGTGGAATTAGGGGAGGTGGGATGGACGGGCAGTGCCGGGCTCTGGGAAGCGAAGCCAGGTCTGTGAGGCAGAAACTTCGAGCGGGAAACACCGAAATCTGGAGAGAAATTCGTGTCAGGCTAATGATGGAACAAGGGGAGGACAAGGAGTTAATGAAGGCTACCCTGTCACAGGGCTGTCAGCCTGATCCTGGTGGCTGATCAGATTGGAGACACATTTTTTTAACTTTCAGAGTTCTGGAATATTGTGGGAAATGGCAGAAGAGCCCAGTGTCCCAATAATACAGGGAAGAGACCCCACAGGTCTCTAATCCAGCCCCCTGCCCAAAGCTGCTACAGCCTGAGGATGAGGTGCCATTGTCCAGGGCTTCACCTGGACGAGCACCAGATATCTCTGAGGATGGAGGATCCCCACCTTTCCTGTGCCAGGACCTTCCCCCTCTCTCTGGGACCATTTATCTCGGTATCTCCCTCCCATCCAGCTGCAGGCTCTGCCTGGGAATGCTCTGGCTCCACCTCTCCTCAAAGCCCCCCAGCTCTGACCCACCAGGGGTCCTGTCCCCGGCACAAGGGCGATTTGTCCCCACTTTTTGGCCCCTTCTGCTATCCCTGGTGGAGGTTGGGAGTGGCTCTGGCTGCAGCTCCAGGGTGGAAGTGCCGCCACCGGAGGCTCCAGGGATGAGCCGTGTGCGGGAGGGAGCAGCTCTGATTAAGTGGATTATGCTGGAAATAAGCAGCAGACAAAGCAGAGAAATGTTGACAAGAGCTGCAGCAATGAGGGGTGGCAGTGATTAATCAGCTGCAGTGCTGGAACTAATCCGTTGTGTGCAGGATCTTTGGACCTGGAAAGCATCTGCTGGGAACGTTCGCTGGGAACGTTTCCTCCAGGGTGGTGACAAGTCATTTGGAGATCTCCACAAATCACAGGGGGTCTCTGCACCAGTTACATTGGCATCCCCACAAATGATCTTGGTATCTTCACAAATTATATTGGTATCTTCAAAAATCATAGTCCTATCTTCACAAATTATATTGATATCTTCAAAAGTCATAGTGATATCTTCACAAATTACGTTGATATCTTCACAAATTGTATTGATATGTTAAAAAAACCACAGTGGTATCTTCACAAATTACGTTGGCATCTTGACAAATTACGTTGAAATCTTCACAAATCGTAGTGATATCTTCACAAATTACATTGATATCTTCGCAAATTATATATCTTCAAAAATCATAGTGATATCTTTCTAAATTATGCTGGTAATCTTGACGAATTATATTGATATCTTCAAAAATCATAGTGATATCTTGACAAGTGATATTGATGTCTTGACAAATTATATTGAAATCTTCACAAATCATGGCGATATCTCCACATATCATAGTGATATCTCCACAAATTACATTGCTGAGCTTTCTAGAGAAGAAGACACAGTTTCATTGCTCCATAAACCAACCAACCAAAAACCACTTGCTGGTGAGAAACCTCCACCCTTCTTGGAAATATTTCTGAGGGAAAGGGTCCTTGGAATCATCTTGGCCCCATCTTGTTGCCACCACCAGCACAGACACCCCACCTCCCTTCCAGCCCTCCCCCCGTCCTGAGACAACAGGTGAAAATCAAATTCACGGAGAATTTTTCCTTCCTCCAATTTCCCTTTCCTTTCCCCCCTAACCCTCCCCCATGTCTCACCCTCCCTTTTACAGCACAACACATGTCAGGGTTCATGTAACAAAAAGAATTTCCAATGTCAGGCAAATAATTTCTCCATCTGTGGGGTGTTTTTTTGGGTTTTTTTCTCTCCCCATTTTATATTTTTCTCTCGGAAGTGGCATCTGCGAGGTGTCGGCTGTCACCGACCCCTCCAGGAGCTGGGTGGTTCCTGCCCAGCAGCCCATTTTTGGCTGCTCCAGCTGTTGTTGTGGAGAGGGCAGGATCAGGAGGAGGTTCAGCTGACAGCTGCAGGCTGGCCCAGAAAATGAAAGTTGTTTTTTCCTCTTCAGCAGTTGTCCTGCCCTTCCCGGAGCGCCCTGATGGGGTTTTCGAGTAACAGGCAGAGGTTGGAAATGATGAAGAATATGCACAAGTGGCTTCCTGACGTGGGGCAGGTCTGGTTTTATCTCCTGACATCCCCAGCAGAGCCTGGTTTACCTGGGGGAGGGGATGCTCAGGACCCCCAGAAGATCTGGGCTGCTCTGGGGTGTCATAATTCCCACTGGGGGGGGTGGGAAGTGAGAACTGGGGGAAGAAGGTTCTCCTGGTGCAGTGTTTGAAATGTTTCTGTCAAAAAAACAGGTCTGAGCAGCAAGAATTAAGGGATTGGCATTGTTTCCCTGGAAAACCCCTGTGCCAGGGGAGGGGCAGGTTGGACATCAGGAGGAATTTCTTCCTGGAAAGGGTGATCAGACATTGGCAGGGGCTGCCCAGGGAGGTTTGGAGTCCCCACCCCTGGAGGTGTCCAAGGAAGGACTGGAGGTGGCACTCAGTGCCCTGGGCTGGGGGACAAGGTGGAGATGGGGCACTGGGGGAATTGATGTTCCTTGATTTTTCCAACCTCAGTGATCCTGGGATTCTGGGATTCTAAATACCTGGGATGACTGGCACAGGGACAGCCTCACTGAGGGGAAGGAAAGGCTTTGTGAGGGCTGGAACAACACGTGCGTGGCACTGAAGACACGTTACTGGAGACAAACCCCGAGGCAGGCCCTGGTCTCACAGTGCAGCTGGTGGGGATGCTGTCACCTCTCCTGGGATCACCACCAGATCCATCAGGATCCCAGCCCTGAGCTCTGTGTGGGAGCAGGAGGGCAACAGCATCACCCTCATCCTGCCCTGCCATGGCAGCACCACGGGCTCCACCCCAATTACACAACCCCAAAACCTCCCCAGCGGGTCCTCTGCCTTCCAGGGAGGGGCTGATTCCTCCTTAAATGCCTTGTGGAGGTGGAAGTGCTCTTTCCATCGCTCTGCTGCCCACGCTCCTCCTGTGAGATCCCACACACGTGGCAATCAAAGGAACCAGCCTGACTTTTCCGAGCGTTTCGCATCCCCTCCTCACCCAGGGCAGGGGAGGAGCACTCAGGGATGTTCAGCTCTCCCCTGTTGCTCCAAGGTGTCCAGGGGTTCACTCCTAGGATGGGAATGGCAGACTGAGTGGTTATCTCTTAGCACATCCCCCCTTTGGAATCTGCAATGTGGATATAGCAGGAATATTTCCCCCACACCCCAGCAGAGCAAAAAAATCAAGACTATTTGTTTGTCTTTCCAAGAGAGGCATCATGGGCAGGAGAATTTCCAGAAAATCCAGGCTGTATCACCCTGAGAAAATGGAAGGAAATATTGCTCATCTATCCCTCTGCAACTGCCAAGGCAATTCCAAGCATCCCTCTTTTATTAAATGCCACGTGAGCCCTTTCTCCAGTCCTACATGAAAGAGAGGGACTTTATTAGGTAAATATAATGAAATAACCATGTGTTGTTTCTCACTTCATGGCAAATGTTTCCACTTCCTGCCAGTATTGATTCCAGATCGAAAAATGCTGCTTTATCCCAGTACCACTTTACTTTTCACACAATCTGTTAAACCCAGCCCAAGAGCTGTGCAAAATTTCCTTTCCCATCATGTTTCCCTGACTTCTGAGCACAATATTTGTGGAGCCAAAAGATGTTGCTCAAACTCAAATACTCCTGTGTTTTCTCCTTGTATTTCCTATTCCTGTGGCCCTGCCATTTGCACACCTGTGGAAACAGAACTTCCAGCTTTGGAAAACAAGGAGAAGGTAAATTTGGTGGTAGCTTTATTCAAAATTGACAGTTTGCTGGTGCTAATCTTGACTGACCTGATGGTAAAAGATGGAAACCATAAAACCCTGAAGTGTGAAGAGCAAAGGGCTCTTCACTAAGAAGCTGTGGCTTGATGGGTCTCTCCAACTCTTTGAATTCATTACCTGAAATTACCACATTTGAGCCACATTTGATGCCCTACATTATTTTGGGGGTAGGTTCTGTCAAGGTGATCTGAACAATTTCCCATGGAAACCAAGTTGCTGATGGAAATGAAGCTGAACATCAAAACCTTCTATTGAAAAAGCAAATTTCCAATGAGGTGGGATTTGATTTTCCCTCAGATAAGCATCCAGAAAGCCAAATGTTCACATGGACTTGCACAGATCTGATTAAGCCACCAGGAAGGAAATCCTGCCATGGTGAAATCAGGTGCCTTCCCCAGGGAATCTCTGCTCCAGGATGACTTCTGAAGGGTGTGGAAGGAGGTGTCTGCTCCGGGATGCACAGAACCACCCCCAAGAGTCACCCCCTGTGTCCCAGAGGATCATCCAAACCCTCCTGCAGCTCTGGCAGCCTTGGGGCTGTGCCCACTGCCCTGGGGAGCCTGTTCAGTGCCAACCACCCTCTGGGGGAAGAACCTTTCCCTGAGATCCACCCTGAGCCTGCCCTGACACAGCTCCAGCCATTCCCTGGGGGCTGTCCCTGGTCCCCCCAGAGCAGAGCTCAGTCCTGCCCCTCCTCTGCCCCTCCCAAGGGAGATGTGACTGCACGGAGGTCTCCCCTCAGCCTCCTCCTGCTCCAGCTGAACACCCCAAGTGCCCTCAGTGTCCTCACACGCCTTCAAATCAAGGCCCTTCCCCATCCTCGTGCCCTCCTTTGGATTATTTCTTGTCCAGTCCTGCTCACGTGGACACCAAACCTGCTCTGACCCATCCCCTGTGCTCCATGCCATAATCCCATATTCCATTCCTGCTGATTTCCTTCGTTTTGTCCCTTTCAGCCCCGCTCAGGCACACACAAATTCCTCACCTCCTACATCAAACGTGTTGCCACCCACTTCCTCCAGACACCGACTGGGGAAATCTTGGCACCCAGATCCCACTGCACAGAAGAGCATTTTTTATTTGTTCAATTTTTTTTTTTTTTTTTTTGCTGTTGTTTTAAGCTGGTGATTTATTTAAGGCTCCACATCTTCTCACCATCCCCAAACATCTGATGATTTTATTTCAATTGCCTGGTTATTCATGGCCAGCCTGCTTTTCCACTCACCCAAGTTATTATGAGCAAAAAAAAAAAAAAAAAAAGTACAAATGAAATGGGGGATGTTTATTTTATCTCTTCTCCCCGGAGAAGGAGTTTAATAATTTAGCAGCAGATATGAAACTGCTCCGTGAGGAGTAATTTGTTTTAGGGGGGAAAAAATGAGATGATTTTTTTTTTCCCCTCCCTCTCCCAGATCCCCATATATAAAGGTATGGTTTGCTTTGGATCATGTTCACTCTCTGAAGACTTGGTTTTGCTATTAAAATCTTTATTTCACTACAGATTATTCTACCATTCCTTTGTCTCTCTGCTATTAGTCTGCTTTTGGTATGCAGCTGTCACCATGGCTTTTAGGAACCTGCTTTCTATTGGTTCCCAGAAATGGTTTATATCCCCCTAGAACAAGCCAATAAAGGATTTCAGGTGCTTTTTAACCTGCCAAGTGCAGCTCATCAAGAGATGCATGGAAAGGAAGGGCAGGAAGCAACAGATTTTTTTGTCACAACTTATTTACTAACCCCAGATTTTGAGTTTATGGCTTGTTTGGTCTCCTCAAAAAGTGTTTTTTCCCTGTTGAAACAGCACCCTGATGCTTGTGGTGAGCAGGGATGAAAAAGTGAAGGATAAGCTGTGCCTGCTGTGCCTCCAGAATACGAGCCCTGGGATCCCTTCCGTGGATCAATAAACCACATTTCTAGACTGGGGAGCGTCAAAGGCCCTTCCACCGATTTCCCAGAAATGTTACCGGCCCCTGAAATCACCGGGATCTTCCAAGGATGCATTCCCAGAGGGCCCGTGACCGAGTTAGTGCGGGGAGGGAGCACAGGGCACATTCACACCTCACACAGGGCTCCTTTCACCAGCCCGGGGAGGGAAATTCCCCATCCCGGCACATCCACGAGCCCCAGCCCAGCCTGCTCCCAAACGCGGCCCCCCTCCCTGAGGACATCACCCCACCACGGATCCCTCGAGCTCCTCACGTTTTCCCCATGGAAAACCGGGATTAAATAAACAAACAGCAGGTCCCACAACTGCAAACTCCTCGATAGCATCACTTTTGGCAAAGCTGTTTCACATCCTGACCGAATGGAAATTCTGCTTTATAGCAGAGGGTTGGATTTTAGTCTTTTTTTTCTTTTTTTTTTTTTTTTAAATTTGCTGCTTTTTTTTTTTAATAGTTCTTGAGGGTTCCCCCCCCCCCCCAGTCATTTTTAGTGTGTGACACATAATAATATGAAGCTGAGGACACTGTTCTGATAATTCCTGGAGCAGCCCTGGTGAAACACTATCCAGATGTGGTGCTGCTTTTTGTGCAGGGGGAATGCATTGTGCATGTCCCAAAAAAAAGGCAAAAAAAGGCAATTTTTCCCCTCAGCTCAGCCTTGGGTTTGGGATGGAGCGAGGTCAGGCCACCATTTTGGGGTGGGAAGATGAAACCCAGCACACCCAACCCTTCCCATCACAGAATGAGGATCCAGGAGAGTTTGTATGGGGAGGAAAAGGCGGGAGAGACAAGGAGAAAGGGGGAAAAAAATAAAATAAAATACCTAGGCTTAGGAATCAGGAGCAGAAACACGAGCCTTGTTCCCTGTAAGCTGGGATAATCTAAGTCAAAACCCACATGAATCAACTCAAGCTGAGCCCAGACTGCTGCTCCTGCACTCGGACAGACACACACACACACATTTGCTCCCTTTTAAAAGGTTTCCGTGGCTGCTGCTTTGTTGGGAAGCACATTTGCTGCCTTCCCGCTCCCGAGGAGGGCTGGGAATGTTTGGGTTTTCTAATAATTGGGCTTTCACAGCCCGGGGTGTTTTCTAAGGGCTGCACGAGCGTTATCTAATAATCCTCAGGGCAGCGCAGTGAGGTGGGGAGAAGTCAGCATCATTATCCCGGTTTTCCAAGGCTGGGAGAAGCCCAGGCAGGGGTGATCCATGCCTTGCCCGGGGCCACCCAGCTCGGCCGTGGCACAGCCGGGATTAGTGCTAAGAAACCTCTGGCTCATGGCCCAGGACCAGAGCTCTGTCCACTGGCCTGAGCTTCCCCTGGGATGGAAATGCATTTGTGCATGAGGGAAACAGGGGAGACAGGAGGGGAGGGCGAGATGAGCAGGGAATATCCACCGAAACGAGCGGCTTCGAGGTATTTTTCACACCCGAGGATGGGCTTGGAAGCTCAGATGTGCCATCCTGCAGGATGCTGATATTCAGCTGGAGGGACTGGTTGGTTGGTTGGGCCCTTTCTGACCGACCTCCTTCAGCCAAAAGCAGGCTGAGCTCAGGAAGGGAGGGAGCAGCAGGTCCCTGCTAACGGGGCTCCGGGACAGAGATGGATGAGGGAGCGTGACCCCGGCGGCTCCGCTGGCAGGGCAGCAGGGACAAGCAGCTGGTGGTTGCAACTGCCTCCCCCGAAACAGCTGGCTGTGAGGGAGGACATCTGGCCGCAGTCTGGGTGGTTTGTGAGGAGCAACATCCACTGGAGTCGCCGGAGAGAGCGAGCCGGGGCCTTGGGGCTGCGGAACACGAGCCGCCCGGATCCACCGTGGGGATGGGGCTGGGGATGGGCTGGGCCTCCCACGGAGCAGGGCTGGCAGGAAGGGCTGTGTCAGGGGGTTATGCACTCCAAGCCCTGCCCCAGTGTCCGGGGACTCTGTTGGATCAGACCTGCCCTGGGAGCCACCCAAATCCCGTAAATCCAAAGGCGCGCACGGAGACTCCGCGTCCCACGGGCACCAGGGCTGAGGAGCCAAACAGAGCTGGACAGGTGGAAGAAAACGAGTACATATCTCTAAATCCTTCCCTGCAGCTGCCAGTCTCAGCTTAGCTCAACTGCTGGGAGCTTCTGGAGCTCCAGGAGGGCTTTTTTTTTTCCAGCCCCTCTCTCTGCCTTTCAGCAGCAGGTGAAGCTCCATGAGGCAGTGTGAGCACCTGTCCAGCTTCTCCATGGAGCCCCTACACCTCTGCTCAGCTTTCCCTGCTCCAGAGCTGCTTCCTGACTTCCCAGAGCAAGATCACAACTCAGCCCTCACCACAAAATCCCTGCAACAGCAAACACCCAAAAATCCAATTAGTGAGGATGCTCCATCAGGGAGGAAAATTAAGTCAGAGCTCGCACCTCCTTAGGCATCAAAGGCTCAGAAGAGCAAGAAGTCAGTGTAGGAAACCAAGTGCTGGTAGTTCTGGTGCTCAAGATTATAGAAAATCCCCTTGGGGTGTCCTTCTCCAGAGAAGCAGGAACCCTGGTTACAGGATGAAGTCCAGCTCTGTTTCCTCTGGAGTTTTCCTGCCTGGGAAGCAGTTTGGATGGAATTGCTGTGCTTGCTCTGTGAGGAACCAAATGCTCCCTGCTCAAGGCACCCTCAACCTCCCATCCCAGGAGGATGACAGGCCATCTGCCAGCCAGTGTCCAGATCCAGAGTTCTTCCACCCTTTCCCAACAGTGGCACCAGAGCCCACCCTCGGGGCAGGGATTTACGGGCTCCAAGGGCAGGTGGAGGTTGGGCACCCACCACAGGAGGGGTCAGGCCCTGTGGCCACCACGGCCCAGCAGCTCCTGAGAGCTGGAATCCCTTCTCCTGCCTTTGGCTGGAAGTTCATCTCAGTTCACAGCAGTTGTGCTTTCCCTTTGTTCTGCTTCCCTACGCATCAGCCCCGTGGCCTAGAGGGAGAAATGCTGCTTGAATATGCAGGAAACCTGGGCTACATTCCCGTTCTTTTGCTCCTCCAACTACTTTGAAAGGAAAAGGAGTGGGGTTTTCCAGCCACATGCGTGTCACATTCGTGCATCTCGTCGGGAACTTGCTCTCCAAGCCTCATTACCTTTTGTCTGCAGTTCCAGGAGCGGAGCTGAGGGTTGCCAGACCCTGGTATGCACCACTTACCCCTTGAAAAATCTTTAAAGAATTCCAACTCTGCACAGACGTTTCAAGCAACCCCAGCTGCCAATTCCACATGAGACAATCCGAAGATAAATGGATGTTTGTAATCATGCAGGTGCTGGCAAGGGAAAGAACCACCATTCAGGTAGGCAGCTTATTAAATTTACTGCTGTGCCCTGGGTGATTGCACTGCAGGGTTCACCCGTGTCTGTCCACACTTCTCACAGTGCCACTTCTCCCCTGCTCAACACTGCAATTAGCTTGATTTATGTTAAACATCGTTACCACTCCTCTTTGCCCTGGGTTCCAGTCTTTGGGAAGCCTGGAGAGTTTTGACAGGAGCAAACCACAGCTAATGGGAGGGGAGGGGGGGAATATGGTCCAGTGACTGGGGATCTGGGCTCTGCTCCTCGTGCTGCCACAGACCTCGTCGGGGGGAGCAGATAGCTTTAAAAAAAAATTAATGAAAATAAGGTTTGGCTTGAGAAATCCCCCAGCAGATGCCTGGTGGTGCTCCCAGCTCCTCCAGAGGGGAGGAGTGACCCTCTGCAGTGCCCTCCTGGCACCGGGGCACTCGGGGCAAGACTTCAAGCAGGCAGGAATCACCTGGCGTGGGGATTTCACGGCAAACCCACCTCTCGGGAGAAAAGTTTGCTGTGTGGGGTGAATCTTTGTGAAGTGGGATTTGCTGCCAGGCAAAGGGCCAGCCCTGAACTGCCAGAGCCCCTCAGGGTTCCCTTAACCCCCGCCTGGCCCCCCTAAAGCTGAGCCCACGCTGCAGCTCAGCTTTGATACGGCCCCGCAGCCGCCGGCGGCTCACGGGGCATCAAACAAACCCCCCCAGCCCCAGGGCTCAGCCCTGCCCAGCCCTGCCTGCCCACGGAGGAGGCTCCTCCAGCCTGGCTGGGCAAGGCTTGCCAAGAGGCAGGTGTTGGGAGGCATCTCCCACCATCCCGAGAGGCATCTGCCATGGCTGGCACAGGGAATCGCGTCCCACCCTCGCTGAGCATCCTGCAGTGCCCACCCAGCGCTGCTGGCACTGACTGGGTGGGACATTTGCAGATTTTGGGATTGCTGCTGGTGCCCTGCTGTAGGATATGGGCAGGAACCAAGTGCCCCAGGGGCAGATGGAACACAGGGAGCCCAGTCAGAGGAGTCTGTGGGAAAGGGGCTGCCACTGTCCCCCAACTGCAGCCACGGCCTCACTGAACCACACGTGGCCTCCTCGTGGCACTGCTCCCACAGCCACTTGTGGTGAGGCAAATTCCCTGCAGCCAGATGGGCAAGAGATGAGAAGAAGGTCTTAGAGCTGTAGAACCCTCAATGGTTTGGGTTGGAAGGGAACTCCAAGCCCATCCAGCCCCATCCCCTGCCACGGGCAGGGACACCTTCCACTAGCCCAGGTTGCTCCAAGCCCCGTCCAACCTGGCCTTGGACACTTCCAGGGATGGGGCAGCCACAGCTTCTCTGGGCAACCTGTGCCAGGGCCTGCCCACCCTCCCAGGGAAGACCTCAGGTGTTGTCTGGAGGGCTGAGGGGGTGCAGAAGTCACTGCTCTTGTGTGGGGACTTTGTTCCAACCCTGGTCAAGCTCTGGAGGGTGGCACTGACCCTACAGACAGGCCATGGAGCCCACAAGGCTTGGGTTGCTCTCCTTGTCCCTAATCCACGCTGGATCAGCTGATTTCATTTCTAATTTCCTCACACATGTGCTCGAGCACAGCTGTGGAACATGAGCCGAGTCTGCAGAGGAAATCCTGAGATTTACACAGGCCCCAGTGGATTATAAAAACCTGGAAACCGGACAGATAACACTCATGTAACAGACTCGAAACATGCTGGGGAGAAAAAAAAAAAAAAAAAAGTAAAAAAAAAAAATCACAATAGATTAAAACCTGCTGTTCTCTGCAAAATGTAAAAGTGTCTTTTCCAACACTTTGAACTACTGTGTTAAAACTTTGTAGGTAGCTATCGTTTCAAAGGTGCAATCTTCAGCAGGATTGCTTTTATTTTTTTTCCTCTTTTCTTTTTTTTTTAAATGGATTTGGTAAAGTTGCAATAAAAGAGTCCTTAAAAGGGCTTGACCTGGAGGGCTGCAAGCTTTTTGCCTGGTGAGGTTCATTTCTAAAGCCTGTGCAGCTTCCAGAGCTTCTGAGAACTTCCAAAGTCTGAGCTGGCTGATGGTGGGAGGAAGAAGTAAACAGTTCTTGCTGGGAGATGTTACCTTTTCCATCCCAGTGGAGCCAGTTGGACACTGTGGGTTTCTGACAGGGGACAGGACTGTTTTCCCAGCTTCACCCTGCCTATGGAAAGCCAGTTATGGGGCTCAACCTGGAGAAAAGGAGGCTCAGGGGGACCTTCTGGCTCTGCAATCCCTGACAGGAGGGGGGAGCCAGGGGGGAGTCGGGCTCTGCTCCCAGGGAACAGGGACAGGAGGAGAGGGAACGGCCTCCAGCTGTGCCAGGGGAGGGGCAGGTTGGACATCAGGAGGAATTTCTCTCTGGAAAGGGTGGTCAGACCTTTGCAGGGGCTGCCCAGGGAGGTTTGGAGTGCCCAGCCCTGGAGGTGTCCAAGGAAGGACAGGACGTGGCACTCAGTGCTCTGGGCTGGGGGACAGAGTGGGGATGGGGCACAGGGGGAACTCCATGGGCTGGGAGGTCAATTCCAACCTAAATGACCTCATAAATCTCTTATTTTTAATAAATTCACCTACCTATAGATCTTGAGGGTTGGCCGCTGTCCTGGAGCGACATTTTCCTATTCCCCATCTCAGTGGTGGATGAAGGATTTTTTTCCACACATTTCCCAGTTGGCTGCTGGCTCAGAGCTGCCATTTTTGTGCTCACTGAGGTCTCCAGCTGCATCAGTGGGATCAAAACCAGGCCCAAGGTCAGGCTGTTTTTTTCTTTAGCTGTCAAATGTGATTTATTGCTTTCCTCAGGATCAATGACTTCAGAATTTGGGTTGCCAGGCTGTGCTGGGTCACGTCCATCCAGGGCTGTTAACGGGGCCAGAACCTCTTGTGTTGAGGCCTCTTCTTCCCCCAGGACTTTGTGTGAATCTCAGTTCCATTTTATCTTGAGCATCAAAAGAATTTCGAGGAGGGGTCAGATGAAAGTTTGGGGGGTTTCCTCCCTCCTTTCTGTGAAGAGCAAACCAAGATGGTTTGGGGTTTGCCAAAGCGAAATCGGGTCGGCTCGGATCTCAGATCTGTTTTTATCTCAGTCACCAATCTTTCATTTGAATTTGGGGTTTCCAAACCAAAACCCAGCGAAGGCTTTGTGAGAAAACAAACCTGAAATCCAGCCTCCTCCACACATTCCAAGGCGGCTGCCGAGAAGAATTCTCCTCCGAGTTCATTATTTGAATCAAACCGTGTGACAAGGAGAAACCTCGGCTGGCATCCACCTCCCCCCCCTTCCCACCAGGAGGAGCAAATCCCACCCTGAGAGGGGCAGAGGGAGGAACAGAGGAAGGCAGGCAAGACCTGACTTGGTGTCTGTGCTACCAACCCGCTCCAAGCCGGAGCTTTTGAAATGCAAAGCGAGAACTCCGGGCATCTTGTGACCTTCGATATCCACCAAGAGTCAGGTCTTGGCAGATGGTCAGTGACAGAATGAGGCAAGTCAGTCTCTGCAGGTCAATTTTTCCACCAGTAACGTGATCCCACCAAAAAAAAAAAAAATAATAATAAAAATTTAGTTTCCCTCCTCTCCCTCAGGAATCTCCGTGTCTCCTACTGGATCCAACTCCTTAAAAAAAAATCACTTCCCGTTTCAGAAATTGATTTCCCCAGCCCTCAGCGTCTACATAAGTCCCTTATATTGTGTTTTTCCGAGGTATCTGCTCTGCTCTCAATCCTCCCCCAGGGTTTTGTGACATAAACTGTGGCTTTTGACCGAGAATCGAGGCTTCCTGGGGGGAGCCCTGGGGGCTTTTCCTCTGCATTTTGCACTTCAGTAACTAATAAGTGGCCAAATGAAAACCTGGACCATTCAGTGCAGCAACAACACGTTCACACGAACGATCCCGTTAGTTTTTGGTGTCGTTCGTAGGATTTATTTGGCGCATTCACAAATTGAGAGGGAAGGTAGAACGAGTCAGAACCTGGGGTGGTGCCTTTGTTATTTACTTGAGCCGTACACTGAATAGTCCAGGGAGCAGAGAGCCTGGGATGATCCAGACAACAAACTCAGGGTGAAGTTGGACCTCTGAGGAGGGACATTCCCATCATCCCGGGAATTTCCTCCTCAAGAATACGGGCTGGCACCTCCAGCCCCGAGGCCTGCGCTGTCACACGCGTGTTCTCCCACGTGTACCCCGCTCCCTCCCGCCCATCCCGAGGGAATGGGCCTTGGCTGAGGCGCTGCACTCTCACCCGGATCCGGGAGGGATCGGAACACGCCGCTGGAAAGCCGAAGGCCCAGCCGTGGGGATTTTATTGGGCCGCGCGGTCGGACGATGGAATCCTTCGGGAGCGACGTTCCTGCAGACAGACGGTTCCCTCAAGCAGCTTTTTCCATCTGAGCCTGGGCCCCAGAATAAGGAGAGCCTGAACACAGGGACGCTGTTCACTGAGATCCCGGGAAAGGCAACCCTGAGCCCGGGGAGTTTTCCTCTCTAATTAGGTGTGAAAAGTCAACAGCCCCTTCCACCCACTGCAAACCCCAGCCCTGCACAATGACCCTTTGAGAGCCAGGCCAGGGTTCCAGCCCCAGCTCTCCTTCCCTGTTGGTGAAACAGGGAGAGCCTGGGAATCCTGGCACCCCTGGAGAGCCAAAAGCACCCGGCTCCATCTGTTCCTCAAGGGGTTTCTCTGCTGAGGGGGATTCAACCCCCAAAATCCCTTTCCAGGTCGATTTTGCTTTGCATTTTAGTTCCTCTTTGCATTGGGAAGTTCTCTGTGTGAAGTGCACTGGACAGTGCAGGGTGAATTCTGTCCTGCAAGGCACATGATGCAGCTGGGAGGATCCTGGTCGGGTACAGTAACAGCACAGGAGGCTGAGGCTCTGGGTTATTCGTAATTTCTGGGTTTCCAAAGGGCTAAAATCCTACTGACACGCCAAAATTAGGGTGCAGTGGGCTGTGCTTCCCATGTGGAGTGACCCAGCACTGTGCTATCACCTCCAGAGCTGGTGCCAGGGGACAGGAGAAAATATTTTCACTGATTATTATTGTGGAGAATCACAGGCTTAAGGGAGCTGCACATTTCCACTACAGACTCTGAGGTGAATGAGACCCCACTCACCAAAAACCAGGAGCTCTGGGACAGAGAGATCTTAAACAAAAGAACTAACTGTGGGGATTTAGGGCAAATCAAAGTGATTTAGCCCAGGTGAGTGGCACAGGCAGAGGGGACCTGGAACCCACTCACTGACCAAATCCTGAGCTCATTTTTTTTCTGTTTCCTTCTACAGTGCAGCCCTGCAACAACTGCAGGTTGTCCAGCACCACTGGCAGGACTGAGGGAAGTAAAAGCTCCTGGGCAGGAGGAAGGAGAGGAATGGGAGAAGGAGCACTTTTTACCAGCAAGAGGAAGGATGAGGCTGAGGGGGGAACTGGCCACCCCAGGCTCTCACCCCATCCCGGGTTGGGGAAAGGGGCAGAGAGGTTTTTCTCACCCCAAACCCCTGTCTTGCACTGTGGTTTTTGCAGCAGCAGCACATGTTTCAGGCCAGAACACTAATTAGCTGTGACTGTGCAAGAAGAGAGAGTGGGGAAAGGAGGAGAGAAATTAGGTCACTGACACCGGATAGCTTAAGTCCATGTGAGGCTTAACCACCAGTAAGAGATCTGCTGACTGGCTTTGGCAGTTATCTGCAGATAAAAACCTCAAATCTTATGAGATTTGACGTCTTTAAGTGCTTAAGTCTTCAGGAAAAGGCATCCTAGCTCTACCAAGTGGCCTGTTAGTCAGGCAGCTCTATCAGCAACATTAAAATCCCATTAAAAGCAACACAATTTCTTTTCTTACAAACATAACAATTTATTGTTAATATCAGACACTCTCACCTCCTCACTTTCAGTAAGTGAATGGGGGAGTTAACCTTCCACATGGATCTGATGTTTTGGTGCAAGTTTTAAGCAGCTTCTGCTGCACCAATGAGGAGAAAGAGCAAGCCAGCGAGAAAACATGAGCAACCCCATAAATCTACAGGAAAGGGAAACTTGGGAGGCTTTTACGTGGTTGAATGGAAAACAACATGGTTTGTGGAGTAACTGCAACATTGTTAGACAGGGAGGAGGTAAAACACTGGCACAGGTTGCCCTGAGAAGCTGTGGATGTCCCACCCCTGGAAGTGTCCAAGGCCAGGGTGGAGCAACCTGGGCTAGTGGAGGGTGTCCCTGCCTGTGACAGAGGGGTGGACTAGATCTGATGGATAAAGAAGAAACAACTTTAAAAGGGTCCTTTAATCAAACAATTATTAGTTTGTAAAGTATGGGGAGAGCTCGGAGCAGCTTTGTCAGATCATGGGATGGGACGTGTTGCGATTGCAACCAGCTCACACCATCCCCGAAGAGCTTCCAGGTCAGGAGAGTGGACAAGGCTGCAGAAAGGGAACAAAGAGCCCTCACCACACACACCCCCCACAGAGAAAGGCTCCAGCACTGCTGCCAGAGCTCACAGGTTTCCAAGGAACTGCCACAACAGTGCCTGCTCACCAAACTAAATGTTTGCAGAGTCTTCCAGAAGTCTTGCACGGACCGCAGCGCAGGCCTCCTGCCAGGAGAGGCAGAGCCTCTTGCTGTCTTTAGACCATTCAGATGTTGAGTTTGATGCCCTTTGGTGCGTGAGAGGATCCACCCAGCCAACAGAGACTGAAACCTCAGCCACATCCCTGAGCTGGATGGTGTGAGAACTTCCTGCAGCTTCCAACATCTGCCCCGGCAGCTGAGCCAAGAGCCACCAGAGGAACATCTGGTGGATACCTGATAGAAATGTTTGAGGAATAAATCCGATGAGCATCTGATTAAAAAACTAACCAGTGATGGATTCCCAAAGAAAGCAGACACGTGGCTCACCAAAACACGGTGCTCTGCCCTCTGGGAGAGGCTGGAGGTGGGAAGGTGTGAGCACATCTGTGGCGTCGGCCCCGGCAAGGACCACCCCAGGGGAGGTGGGAGCAGTTGCTCTTGGCTCTCGTTTTTCCATGCAGGAAATGGCAGATGGAAATCTGATGCATCCACCATCCGGAGAGCCCTGGACAAACGAGCTGCTCCCGTGGCCGGGCCGTGGGGAGGAGCTTGGCCCCGGTCGCCCCTTTCCCCTCTCCCACCTCCACCATCGAGCTGTGGCACTGCACCAGCACAGTGAACTCCAACATTCCTCAGGCAGAGAGGATGTGGTCAGTCACCACACACATCCTCTGGGGCCCGGCCACAGATCCAACCAGTCTGGTCACACATCACACGGAACATTCACAGCAAACCCCCCCAACCCCACACTTTACACATCAGGCCTGGCCCCCCCTCCACGGGGGAGATTCCTCTTGGATCTCTGTGATAGCAAAGAGTGAGACCTGTGCAAAATATTGGTGTGTGGGGAGAGGGAAAAACCACTTCAGCAGACCATGAGTCACACGAGAACTCCCCGAAGCTGAGCTAGGGGTGAGCTGTTGGGAGGGATGAACTCATCCCAGCTCTGAGGTGAGCAGGCAGGATCTCTTCCCAGGCTGAAGCTCCCAAGGCTTTCTCCAAGGAGGCCCTTAGTGGGGAATTCCTGCTGGCATCACCCAGCAGATCCCACCCTCTCTCAGGTGCCGTGGTGGAACCCCAGGATTAGAGCAAGGCCCACCCATCAGATGGAGCCTGTTGGACACAGGTCATGGAAGGGGATCAGATCTGAGACCACATCAGCCTGGACACCATGGGATGACACCTGACAGTTCCTCTCCCACCAGCAGCCCCTTGAGGACTCTGAGCTCCCAGTTCCCCACATGTCCTCCTGCAGGTTCTGCAGCACCCACAGCACCCACAGCAGCACGTCTACATAAAAAAATCAATGTTTTATACAGCAACACTCTCCTGAACGTATTATTGGCCAACCCCCAATGTGTATGACCACATAAATCTGTATAAAGAGAGGAGAGTGACATTCTTCTGGCCAAGTTTATTTTGAGAAGAAAATAATGCCTATGACTAAACCAAACTTCTCCCTTTTCCACTTTCATTAAAGACTCAGAATGATAAAAATTAAAAGTCCCTTGATTATATGGGGCAAGAAGTATTCTTTTAAAATCTAAACCCGAAAATTCCTTTTTTTCTGATGTGTATTTTCCAGGGAATACATCAGGATTTGGTTTGTTGTTTTTTTTTTCAGTCAAGCTTTCTGCAGTTGGGTGAAACATATTTTTCCATCAACTGTAGAGTGTATGAAAACACATTTGTTCAATCAACCTGTAGTTCCCCTGTTTAATGTCTCCTGGTGTCTATTAAAATCCTGTTGGATTTTAATATATTTACTCTCCATCTTCCAGAAGTTAGCACAGAATATCAATAATTTATCAGCATTCCCACCTTTCCTTGGAGTTGCAGATTTCTGCAGTAACTATTTGGTAATGGCTTTCTTATGGCTTCTGCTGCAGATAGAAAAGCTTATAATGTTGAAATGATTGGGTTTTATCAGTCAAAGTATTTTCCAATCTGTCCCATTTCCTCCACCCACATATTTTGTTTTGTGTGAGGAAAATTAAATAAACAGGATCCATTTTTCCACTGAAAACAAAATCAGTCTGCAAGCCAACAGGAACTCAGCTGGAATGCAACCGGGCTTTGAGCAATTTAAAGCCATTGCTGGGCTTGTAGTAATGAAGAAATTAAAAGTTTCTTTTAAAAGAGGGGCCAAAATCACGGTGAATGATGATTGGAATAGTCCAGCTGAGCTCTGCAGGATGACAAGTGTCATCTGGACGTGGCCACGGCTGTTGCTTGCAAGGCAGGGGCACAAAGGGCATGTGGCAACCAAAGGTTTGGCAGCCAAAGCACAAACCAGCTGCTCTCCTGGCTCTGGGGCCAGCTCAGGAGCCAACAGGCAGCACCTGCTTCTCTTCAGCCTCCCAAGAAGCCGAGTTGGATCAGCAGCTCCTGAGCCCCAGAGATGGTTATGGATATGGATGTGGGACAAGGAGCTGGGACGTGCATGTTCCCTGAGTGCATGGCCTGAGATGGAAGGGACCTTAAAGCTCATCCAGTGCCACCCCCTGCCACGGGCAGGGACACCTTCCACTAGCCCAGGCTGCTCCAACCTGGCCTTGGACCCTTCCAGGGATGAGGCAGCCACAGCTGCTCTGGGCAACCTGTGCCAGGGCCTCCCCACCCTCCCAGGGAAGGATTTCCTCCCAATATCCCATCTAACCCTGCCCTCTGGCACTTTGAAACCATCCCCCTTGTCCTGTCCCTCCAGGCCATTGCAAAAAGGACCCATGACCCAAATCAGAGGCAAAAAGAGGAGACACCTCTAGATTTCTCCCCACAGAGAGTTTGAGAAACATGGAGAACATCTCCAAAGGGTCCATCTGAGCTGAGAGGGGTCGGGAGCAGGCTGGGGGCTGTGGAGGGAGGGCAGCAGGAGCAGGTTGTGCTGCTGGCACATGTTCCCAGCCGCCTGTTGCCTGCTCCGAACAGATGTGGGCAGTTTCTCACATGATGAAGTATTGAATATGTTTCTCCTTCAGGGATTATTACTACTAAATAAATCTGCAGGTTTATATGTTTAGCAGCTGAGGGAGATTCTTTCTCCCCCCCTTCCCCTTCTCCATTCTGTTGTTCCTTGCAGCAAGAGCCAAACCAAGGCTTTTCAACCGGAGAGCAAAGGGAGAACGATCAGGATGTGATTTGGGAAATCCTGGAGACAACGATACAGCAAATGAGGGCAAAATATCCTACCCAAAACACAGCCCATGCAGACATTTCAGCTTGTTTCAGGGTGTATCTTGGACTCTGGGAGCGTTGGTTTAACCACCAGTTCATAAATTCATCTGGTATCTTTAGAATTGGTGGCCTGGGAAAAGATTTTTCCCTCTCTCTTTGTGATATTGGATTTAGGTGGGGTTTTTTTCCCCCTTTCCTTCTTTCTGAGCTGACTCTGAGCAACGTGGGGTTTGGATTTACAGTGTTTTAAGTTCCTCTGAAAGTACTCCCTGATCAGCCCCACAATGAAAGACAGAGAGTGTGTGATGGAGGAGCCCAACCTGTTTGCAAGGGCATTCCAGCTCCCCTTTGGTAATGGCAGGTTGATCCAGGGCCATGAGCTGAGTCATGGAGTCTTGATGGGTTTAGATCTACTTTTTTGTCAAAGGGTCTAAACTTACCTTAAAGCTCCTCTAAGAGCAGCCTGGAGAGGCTCAGTGCTGCTTCAGTGGCTCCTGGATGTCTGGTGTCAGAGACATCCTCCCAGCACCATTTGCTTCCTAAATGCTCCTTCCAGTTTCCAACTTCCCCTTGTTTTATAAACACGCCATTCCTGCTGCCAAAAGGGTCCCACTTCTGAAAAAAATAAGGGATGTGCAAGAAAACTTGCCCACGTACTGATGCTGACAGCAGCCACCACTGCACCTGAAAAGCTCCAGGACTGTTTTCCCTGGGATCAGGGGATGGGGAAACCAGCCCAAGGGATGGGAGACTCCTGGAGACAGCACATGGTTCAGCTGCTCTGGTGTAGGACCCCAGGCTGGCACTTGGGAGCACCGTGTGCCAAAGGGTGTCTGTGCCCCGGAATGATGGAATGTCCTGACTTGGAAGGGACCCACAAGGATCAACGAGTCTGACTCCTGGTCCTGCACAGGACACCCCCAAAAATCACACCACGATGAAAAATCACATCCTGACACTTGGCCACAATAAAAAACCATCCTAATCCCAAATGCACTGTGAAGAGAGGGAAGTGGTTATGAATCCAGCTCATCCAGAGCCTCGGGAAGCCAAGGAAGCAGATCCCACTCGGATGGAGCAGGAAGGCGTATCGTGCTGTTTGAAACTCCCTGCTTGTCTGACCACAAATTAAAAGCTGAGACCTCCACAGGAGGAAGCCAGAATTCCATGAGGAGGGTTGAGTGACTGGGAATGCAGTTCTGCAGAGGGCTGAATGCCACGTGCCAAGCTGGCCACACCAGCTCCGTAACAGGGGACACGGTGGCTTCACACACTGTGGGAATTGCTGACCTTGAAGGCCTTTTCCAACCTTAATGATTCCCTGATTCCATGCTTTCCTCACCTGCTGGGTTTGTGTCCATCCATCCATCCATCCCCTGGCAATACAAGGGCACGGAATATTCCCAGTTGGAAGGGACAAGGACCATGGAGTCCAACTGGGAAGTGAATGGCCCATGTGAGAATCAAACCCCAGCCCTGGCCCTGTGCCCTGGAGGAGCAGTGGGTGCTGCCTGTGGCCACGTCCTGAGGTGGTTTTAGGACAAATGGGGTGCTTGGAGTAAGTCTGGTACAAATCCCTGCCCGTGGGTTTTCCAAACCCACCCTTTACTGCCCTTTCTGCTCCTCCAGCGTGAGATTTTAATTAAACCCCACAGTGAGCAGATAAAATAACAGGATCTGTGTGGAGATGGGAAGCTGTTGGACTCATGGCTGTATCCCTGACTCCTGGCTGTGGCCAATCCAGGGAATGTGCCCCTGGAGGTGTCTCCTGGTGCTCCCCATGTGGGAGCTTGGCGGGTCTGAGCCTGCGCCTGGATCCCCAGCAATTAGGTGGGAATAAAGCTGGAGTGGGGTCTCATGTTTCCAGGGAAAAGCCAATGCAAGGAACACAGAGGAGTTACATCACAGGCCTGAGGTTAATGCATTTCACAACAGCACATGAAAATCTTTTAACAGATTGTTCTTTATTTAATGGTTAAAATGGGGGGGGGGAGATGCTGCGAAATCCCACGGTCGTGGGGAGAAACCTTCTCTTGGACTCATCCCCCCCCACCATCCCAAAGCAAAGCTGAGGGGGGAAGAAACATTATTTGCAGTGTGTTTTAGGCAAAAATACATGTTTTTTTTTTAATTTTTACGTCCTGGTTTGCGTGAATGAACACGGTATTGCCCCGGTTTAAGAGAACTTTGGCAGCTCTTTATTGCTGTTTTACAGCACAGTTGTTCTTAGAAACAAAAGGTTTGAATTAATGGCGTTTTAATGTACAGGATATGACAGAAATGAAATGCAGAAACAGTTGGCTTGCACACTGGGATCCAAGTCAAAATAAAATTTGGCCGCCAGCCTGCAGGGCTCCTCTGGGACACCCAAAAGGGGTGTGAACATTAACTCATACAGCAATAACCCCGGCCATCCCGAGCCTGCTGCAGACTCCCACTAATGCAATAATTGAATAAAAACCATCTTCAATTGTCGTATTAAAACCGACCTCGAGCCCTGGAGAAAGACACAAAACCAAGCCGCGTGTCCTGAGCCAATCAGGTTCTGGTTCCACAGTCCAGAGCTTTGGTTTGCATTTATTAAGATTTAACAAATTACCCCCTCACCCCCCCCCCCCAAAAAAAAAAAAAACCTGCAGGGCAGATTTGGCTTTTTTGCTTTTCCAAGGCAATACAAATCCTGTGAGTACCCAAAGCAGAAGGCAGGGCTAATTATCACTGAAATATCTCTGACATTTCCTTCAGGGTTTTTGAAACACTCAAGCCCCCTTTCTATCTTTGTCAGTGCCTTCCTCTGCTGCTACAACCACGTGCCTTAACTCCTCCATCTCTCCAGCCTCCAACTCTGCTGTTTCATGCATTGTGTAGCTGACACAACTCCCTTTCGGTGCCAGCTTGTTCCACAGACTTGACTCTGTCTTTCTTTTGCCTTCTTTTATATTTTTTTTATTTTTTTTTCGTTTTGGTAATTGGGAACAGGCAGAAGTTCGGGTATTAAAAAAAAAAAAATCAAAAAAAAAAAAATCAGAGCGTTCCACATAATTTAGAGAAGTTAACAAAGCGTGAAACTAAATAAAAAACACCATCCGGTGCTGATCTCAACGTTTATACATGTGTGAGTGCAGAGAGCCATACAGGAGACACAGAACTGCAGCCCTGCTTTCTGAGCAGGCTTCTTGCTCTCACTCTGACACTGAACAGTGCTGTGAAGATTTTTTTTGGACCAGGTCATCTGTTTGGACTTCTTCAGGTCTCCTGGTTTGGGTGCTTTGCTGTCACTCTTTGCTGGTATCTCTCTAAACCATCGGGGTGGTGTCACAGGCACACGGCCCTCTGGGCACTTCCTGGAGGTTTCACTGGAATCCCAGGATCACTGAGGTTGGAAAAGCCCTCCCAGCCCATCAGTTCCACCCTGTGCCCCATCCCCACCTTGTCCCAGAGCACTGAGTGCCACATCCAGTCTTTCCTTGGACACCTCCAGGGGTGGGGACTCCAAACCTCCCTGGGCAGCCTCCTGCCAGTGCCTGACAGCCCTTTCCATGGAGAAATTCCTCCTGAGTTTTGGCCACCTTGGGGGGACTCCCCTTGCCTTCTGCCCTTGCTGAAGGTCAGAAAGGTCTATAAGGCAGAAGAACTAACAGGGGAAGAGAGTCAATGATTCAAGCTGCCCAAATGCACTGCTGGGAGAGGATGAGGAGGCACAACTGTGGTGTTTCAGGCTGGGGAGCAGGAAGCTGGGACATCCAGAGCCAGAAGCCTTAATTGGACATTGTCACTGAATGAGAAGTCACCAAAGAGAGAGTAACCAGCAGGTTCCTCCAGCAGATTTCCTAGTGGCCACATCCACAATCAGTCACTTCCAGAACATCTCTGCCTGAGTGTCCTGCATTCATTTCTCATCCCTGGGAGGATGCAACTCCCTGGAGCTGTGGCTGTCCTGCCAGTGGCTCCTGGCCCCAGGGCACAGAGCAGTGGGGTCAGGTCGTGCCTGGAGTGCTGACAGTGGCAGCTGCTCTGTGTCTGTCAGTGCAGGGCTCAGCATAGCACGGTCAAAATTGATTCCTCCTCCGATTCTTCTGTTCCTACCCCGAGCCCCAGCTCAGACAGATGCCTCACCCCTCCGTTGATTTCCTGGTTGTGATTAGGGATGGTTTACATCTATTTCCTATAGTTGTTTTCCTTTTATTACTATCATTCCAGCAGAATTCTGTGGATCGTTGCTTTTCCCAGACATCTGCACTTCAAAAGCCCTTTGCCAACTTTGGTCCTGGAACGGGACTCGCACCGGCTGAGGCTCCCACCCAAACTTCCCCCTGCGAAGTCTCAACACCTCTGTCATCCCAGCACTTCAAACTCAAGCTGGAAGAGGCACTGCAGGAATTAGAGCCCGTTTAACGGAGCACTTGGTGGAAAGTGTGATGTTAAATCACCCCGTGACAAATGGCCACCGGGATGAGCAATAACGAGGTGTCAGACTGACACTTCTCCCCTTCCCACGGATGAGGGGTGGGATGGAGCTGGGCCAAGCCAGGCACGGGCACGAGGAGCTGCAGGGCTGGGTGAGAAGCTCCTTCTTCGCTCACCCTCCCTCCCAGGAGGAGGCTGGGTGAGATCTGCTGCACATTCCTTGCCTCTCCCCCCCAGCTCCGCTGGCCAGCGCTGTCAGCGTGAGTCTGTCACTGCCCTGCCCGCTCCCGATCCACGAGGAGGGAGAGGGAAGGTGAAAGGGAAACTGGCAGTCCTCATGAGCTCATTTTCCCCTCCTGAAATGAAGTCATACTGCTGAGTAAAGAGGTGGACTCACTTCTTCCATCAGTCCCCTGCCCCGGTACACGGGTGAGTGCAGCTCGTTCCTTCAGCCCTGAGCAGCTCTGTGCTTGGGGTTTGTCTGTCCTGCACTTCAGCTACATCCTCATCTTCTTCAGTAGGGAATTTATTCCTTGCTGAGTGCAGAGCAGGACTTTCAGGTGCAGGCTGCACATTAATTTACACCTTGGTCATTTCTGAAAAAAAAACAAAAAAAAGATGATGGAGTGGCTGTCAGGGGCAGAGCATCCGATCTGTGAGAGCAGAGTGGGTTTGGGATCAATAGTTCTTCTGCCACACTGAACTGGACTGCACCCACACCTCACGGGACTAGATCATTTCCCCCAGCTGGGAATCACAGAGCAGATGGATTCTGGGATTTACCTCCCCTACCAAAACAAATAGTCCAAATATTTCAACATTGTGTCCCACTGGGAAAGTTCCCCCTTGTGCAGCCAAAACAAAATGTTCTGACTTTACTCACACAAAATTGTGTCATAAGCTTTGATTCCTCCTCCTCCTCCTCCTCCTCTGCTTGTGACAGCGAAGCTCAGTCCCTCTCCTTTGGCAGCATCCCTGTGGTTTTATGAGCTCTGGGAGGGGTTATTAATGTGGTTCCTGACTCCCTGACAATCCAGTGGAAGAAGTGGCTTTCCCAGCTGAAAGGCAGCCCCCAGATCCCAGCTGGTCCCACGGAAACAAGTGTCATTCAGACAGAGACCTGTGCTCACCTGTGCAGGGACATTTCTAGGCACAGCTCCTTGTTCCAAGCACTCCTCCTCTCCTGCTATGCCTTCCTTGCAGCTCTCATTCCTGGGGGTCAGACACCTGCCTTTATGCCGTTAAAAATCTGGCTTTTCTGCTGAAATAATGGATTTAAGCACCTGCCGTGGTGTCTCGGGCTGAGACTCCAAATTCCTCTGTGGTTCGAGGTGTAGGTGTGACCACTAAACAGGCACATGAGGAAGGGAGGAGGGTGACTGCAGCCCCTAAAAGTCTCCCATAGATATTTCAGGAGTCAGAGCCCCACAGCCCTGCAGACACAGAGGTTTTAATCACTATATTTTTATATATATATATATATATAAAAATTATATAATATACAAATATAAACTATAAACAGGAATATAAATAAAACTGTAAATATAAATATAAATATAAATATAAATATAAATATATTCCTCTGCCTGCCCTGGATTCCCAGGTAGTGCCATTCCACAGGAGACCGATTTTCTGTCTTAACCCTGTGAGACAGAGGCAGGTGATGCCAGGGGAAGAGCAGGAGGGCATTCCAATAACACAGATTCAGTGAGAAAGGGCAAGCAAGGGAACATGGGCCAACAAGTCAGGAAAAGACATTTGTGCAGAAACGCTGGGATCCCATGTCCCACGGTGCACCAGCAGCACTGGCCTCTCTTTATTGACCCTGATGGGGATAAATTTATGAATATATATGTGGTAAAACATTGGCACAGAGAAGCTGTGGCTGCCCCTGGATCCCTGGAAGTGTCCAAGGCCAGGTTGGACGGGGCTTGGAGCAACCTGGGCTGGTGGAAGGTGCCCCATGGCAGGGAGGTGGAACTGGATGATGTTTAAGGTCCTTTCCAACCCAACCCAGTCTGGGATTCTGTGAATGTACACTCCTCTGGAGCCAGAAAAATCCTCCCCCCCCAGCTTTCCAAGGACTCCCACAGGGATAATAACCCCGTGCCTCCTCCAGCTCTTCCCCCACACAGGGTGGGACACACAAACCCCAGGACTGCATTGCCATGGCAATGAGTAGGGCTACAATTTCCTACATCCAGAAATAACAGTTTGGGGTGGAGGGGGGGTAAAAAAAAAAAACAACGCATTTTTAAAAATGTGAAATCCCACAGGCCTTGTCCAGGGATCGATATTGCCCGGGGTGGGAGAGGGCTGGCTGGGGAAGGCAGGGTTGTGTTTGCTGGAGCAAAGCAACAGTAGCTGACGTGAAAGCCCATTCCAAGGCTGGTTTTTATGACTTGAGGTGCCTTTGAATTAAGAGTTTTCACAAGCACTACTGACTCAACCAGTAAACATGGCAACTGTTGCTACCAGCGGGCAACAATTAAGCAAATTAATCTCAACACTGGCACCCGCTGTGGAGCTCCCAGGCCTGGGGGACCTGCTTTCCCTGGGAAATGAGAAGGGCTTTTTGCCCTGCTCCTTGATTTCGGAGCTGCTGGTTTTTTCCAACCCCAAAATGTTGAGCTGAGTCACCTTCCCAGCCTGATGTGCTGCAGGACAAACCTGCCCTTCCAGGCAGGTGACAAAGTGACAGCAGTGCTGAGGTGAGATCTTGTCCTTCCCTGAGGTCCCATCAGCTGATGGGGCACCAGCAGAAGTCACTGGGGTGTTAAACAACCTTCCAGGCTGCTGTTATCCTGCCAGGAATCTCCCATTCACCTTGGGGAGGCTTTAAACACTGCCAAAGTGCTGCTCAGGCTTCTGGAACAGAAAACTGAGCGGGAATTGGGGGTGGAAGAAGAGTGAGTGCCGGGACTGAAACCACCAGCAAACCTGATGCTCAGGGAAACACCACAATGGACCCAATTCCTGACATTCCCCAGCACAGCAGACTCAATAAAGACTTTAAGTGATGCTTCCTTTTCATTACTTATAGAAAACCAGAAAAACCCAAGATGTTCAGAGCCAAGACATTTACTGGGAAATTCTTGGCATTTCCTATTGGAACGTCTCATGGTCCTTCTGGGTCTTCAGGAAAGCACAGAGAGGAAGGATACATTGTCCAGGGAATGCTGCAGTGCCACACAGCTCTGTGGCCTGTATTATCCACAAAATGTCATTTGAAGGGGAGCAAAGGAAAGAAAATAGAAATAATTGCAGTGGGAGGGTGGGGAAACTGAGGCACGGGACCATGGGGGGGATCCCCATGGGGGTCCAGGCATCTGTGCTTGTCCAAAGAGGGGACACTGCTTATCTGTCCTCCCCATGGGGGTCCTGCCCCACGTGTGGCTGAGGCCACAGGGAAACCTGGGAAGGGCTGGAAAAGCCAAGGATCCCAGCACAAAGGTGGCAGGAAGCACCTGACAGAGCAGGGGGCTCTGGAGAAAGAGCTGAGGGATGAGTCAGGCCGCTGATCTGGCAGGATTTGGTGGGGTTGAAAAGGCTGAGAAAAGGCTCCTGTGCTGGGCCCTGCCAGCAGCAGAGCACGCAGATGAAAGGCTGTGCTTGGGAGGCTCCAGCCCCGCAGCACCAGGAGCTCAGCAAGGAAACCACCCTGTGGCAGGAGCTAAAAATGTGCTGGAGCACAAAACCTGCCAGGGCAGGCCAGGAAGGCTGGAGCAGCCTCTCTCCCAGGCAGACCTCCCCTGCCTGTCATTCCTTCCTTTCGCCTCTCTCCCTTTTTTCCTTCTATTTTTTTTTAACTGACTTGGACGGGCCACGACTTCCTATTGCGACCAAAATTGCTTCCGTGGGCTTGCGGGGGAGAAACCAGAAAATAAATATGTTAATTTTCCCTTTGAGGCCGGAGAAGAGTATGAAGAGAGAGGCTGGATATGCAGATGGATAAATGATTAACCAGGCGCTGTCCTTTATCTGTCTGGAAGTCCTCTGCAAAAGAAAGGTTAAGAAAAGAGTGCAGAAGCAACTGGCCATAGAGCTCATTAATCTGTCTCTTTTTGTTGGCACCAGGCAGGTATTTGGCCTCCCCAGGGACCATCAGTGTCCGCTTTCAACATATTTCTTTGATAACCAAAGCAGTTTTTCATGTCCAGCAATGACTAAGTGGTGGATTTGGAGCTGTTACCTTACCTTACCCCCAGTGTTTTCTCATCACAGGACAACACAATAATCAGCTTGGCAAAGGAGCTGGGCCAGGCAACGCTTTTAATATGATTCCCAGGAAGAAAAAGCCCTGGAGTTTGCAGGGGAGAGAGCCTGGGTTTCTCTGGAGTTAAAGAGTAAGGGAGAGCTGAAAAGAGAGGAAAGCATCTGAAAACACAACTCTCCTTAATGAGGGAGTCTTGACCAGCATAGTTGGGTTTTTTCCAAGTATTTTCATTGTTTTTGCTCCATTAGGAAAAAAAGCAGCCTATGTTCCCAATATGCCAAACACATAAAACTGAGACAAACCATCCTGGGGAGGTTCTGGAGGCAGCAAACACCGTCCTGTCCTGCACTGGCAACACTGCTGTGCCCTTGCCCAGCAGCCCTTGAGCCAGGCTCCACAATTCCCCTGCAAGGATGGATGCCCAAGGCACAACCTGTTCCAAATGGGGCAGCCTGGGAAGAGCCAACACGTGCCAGTGTGGGGATCTCTGCAGGGAAAAGCTCCTGCCAAGGGCATCACCACCCCCTGGGGCTGCAGGAACTGGGGGGAAACTGAGGCACAGCCCCAGGGTGTCAAAAAAGGGATGTTCATGTGATCACAGAATGGTTTGGGTTGAAAGGGACCTTAAAGACCGTCTAATTGAAACCCTAGGGACACCTTCCCCCAGCCCAGGCTGCTGTTATCCCATTTCCTAGAGCGCTGAGCATCCCTGACTCCCACAGAGCCTCCAGCGAGTCTGACAGAGGAAAACGAGTAACAGGGGGCAGGGGGGAGAAAAGCAGAGCAGAGCAAATCCACTTCCCTCTCCCTTTCATCGGGGAATGCGGCAGCAGCTCACGGGGAGGGAGGAGAAGGGGTTAAAGTGATCCATCCAGGCCGAGATCACAGGAGACCCCCCTTTGTCAATCTGGAGTGCTTGCCAGATATTGGGCTGAATAATTAAACAGCTACTTAACCCTCGGACAGCGTGTCTCCCACTCCCTCCCCTGCTCCTGACAGCCTGTACTTAAGTAGCCATGGCAACGATTTGGGCGCCAGCCTGTTGACTGAAGAATATGGAAATCACAAGGATTTAATTTTGCTGTGGCACAAAAACTTGTTTGATCTGAGGGGTTGTGGCTTTTCTGCAGCTTTCAGCAAAGAATCATTTCTACATTCATATCTCCCATTCAGATGTCAGTTAGCAGCTCAAAAAAAAAAAAAAAAAAAAAAAAAAAAACCCCCCCCAAAACAAGAAAAAAAAAAAGGCCAAAAGATTCTCAAAAAAAAAAAAAAAATCCAGGTTTTTTTTTTTCTGGGCTGGATTAACACTTGAGATGCTGGAGGGAGATGCCTCTGCTTCATCCTGATGGCAGAGGGCTTGGAGATGCATCTGCCCTGAGTGTGTCCAAAGGAGCAGGCACTGGGAAATGGGGAGATTTAGATGGGATATTGGGAAGGAATCCTTCTCTGGGAGGGTGGGGAGGCCCTGGCACAGGTTGCCCAGAGAAGCTGTGGCTGCCCCTGGATGGGAACTGAACTGGTCCCAGTGCTCCCATGAACTGGGTCATATCAAAGGGTCTTTGGTCAGCTGGGGTTCAAACCCCGTGCCAGGACTATGCAGTACCTTTCACATCTCTTCCTTCTCCATTTTCAGAATCTCCAGGGCACAGAGAAGAGGACCCAGCGTTCCCTGCAGACACTTCCTTATCATAACGCAGCTCATTTGCAAGCAGGGCCGGGAGGAGCCAGAGAATGTGACAAATCTGATCCTCAGAGGGCAGGACGGGAAGAGCAGGATGCAGATTCTCCAAGAGCCAAACGCCACGGGGAGCCTCCTTCCCTGCCAGCACCACGGGATGCTGAGGCTGGGGATGGGAAGAGCTCAGCCCTGCAGAAAGCTCCAGCTCTGAGGGGGATATCAGCACTCAGAGAGCCCCTGGAGATGCAGGACCCAGCGTGGTGGGCTGGGAAGAGCTACGGAATTACAGCCAAATAATCACAGTCCTGGCCCTGTGGCTTCTCCCTGGTGGAGCTGGTGGGGCAGCAGCTGCCGAGGGAGCGGGAGGATAAATTAATGGGGGAGCTGAGGCTCGTTTTTCTCATCCCTGGTAAATCCACTCCTCAGTTAAAAGCTGTAACAGCTTGAACCAAAGAGCACAGGCTCTGCAGCTGCTGCTGTGACAACTTGTGACCTCTGTGGATTGGCAAGGAGGGGAGGCTCTTGTAACACACACACACCCACCCACCCCGGGAGGCTCCTCCGTGGGCTGAGCCCTTCACATCCAGCCTCATGCTGGAGCTGAATTTTAAATGCTCAGTGGGAGAGTTCCCTGTGCTCGGGGGGTTCCTCTGAGGTCCTGCTGCAATGCCAGGAGATCACAGGGCTTTTCCAAAAGGCACTGCACAAGTGACAACTTTCACTCGGCCTTTGACCAGAGGTGGATCCGCAGGAGCACCCAAGGGTCTCTCCTTAAGGCTCCCCTTGCACCCACCCAGACCCCAAAGGAGTCAGCTGAGGGTCTCCCAAAAGCAGGTTTTCCTAGGAAAATTCAGACCTGCTTTGTCATTTGGAAGCAAACAAGAGAAACACAAGAGCAGCAAGTTTTTTTTCACCTGGTCCAAGTGTGCAGAGGGCTGTGGTGGGTGTGTCAGGAGCGGGGTGGAAGGTCAGGTCACAGCAGAGTTAAACTCATCCAAGATTTTCAGATGCCACATGAAAAAGGCAGCCGAGGTTTCTGGACAAACAGTCAGCTCTAAAACCTGCCTCAGTTATTTCATTCCTGGGATGATGGAAGACCCTTAAAAGGCTCCCGGAGTCGGTTCCGGTCCACCGATCACATAAATTTCCAAGTTGTGGGGATGAAGGGAGCACAGGCAGCCAGCTGGCCAGGGGACACTGATCCCAGGCTGGAAAAGGTTTCTCCTTCTCAGCCATCTGCCTGTTTTGCTGCCCATAACTATCTGTCAGCCACGGGCAGGACGGGTCAGGCTCGGTCATCGGCTCCCCTGGAATCCGGCCAAACCCTCGGCTGCCTTTCCAGGAGGGCCCGGGAGATGGGAAATGTCCTTCCCACTTCCCTGGCTCCCAGGCGGTCAGGGCACCTCCCTGGTGCACGGTGGTGGCCTGAAATGTGTCAGCTGCCAAGGAAGCAGCTCAGCAATTAAATAGAACTCGGGCAACTACCTGACCTTGAAGCATCTGCAGTGGTGGAGAGCAGATTCCTTGGGATGAAGTTGTGCAGTCGGGAAATTATTCACTAAGCCTGATGGCCTCGAATTTGCTTGGACAACCCCTATCCAAAGACTAAATATCCATCACTGTTGTGAACAGTCTTCCATCCAGTACTGGAATAACTGGGAAGAGCTCCTGGGGACCAAATTCCAGACCAGACTCCACACAAAGCTAGAGGGACAAACCCATTGGAAAAGCACGATAACTGTGCCCCATCACAGACTCCTTACATGGGCAGTTGTCAGCCAAAGTGATTCAGACGAATTACAATTTATTGGGAATTCCAGTATTTCAAAGTGGTATTTTAAAATCCCCAAAATAATTAAAAAAAAACAAAAACAAACCCCCCCAAACCAAACAAAACAAAAAAACCAAGCAAACAAAAACACAAAACCAAAAACAAACAAACAAACAAAAAAATCAAAAGTCAAAGGCAAAACAATTTAAAAAAATGGTACAGAAATTTCTAAATGGCTGTGCTTGGAAACACTACAAGAAAACCTACAAACACTTAAAATAAAAAATCTGAATTAAAACGTTTTATTTATTAACAAGGAAAAAGGAAAGCTGGAGAAGTCTCCATTTCTACTTGGAAATTGTTATTTCAGTGAATCCCAAAGTCTTCTTAGAACCCTGTTTCAATCACTGTATTTCAAGTACCATAAAGAAGCAGCAACGTTTTTCTACCCTTCAATACCCAGAACAATTTCACTTTCCTGACATCAGCTTTTTCCCTAAAACAAAATTCCCTCAGACAATACCCAAGAGCATTTACTCCCAGTAACATGATTTGAGCAGAATTTTTCCACCGGGCTGACATATTTGTAAATACTCCTCTGTCCGTGGCTGGATGAACTTTGCCTCTCCAGTCTGCGAGTTTATTGCCCATTAATAATTATCAGTATCCATTTCATTCCGTAGGAATGAGGGGATTTAAGTGCTAATGTGTTACTGTGAGCAGCGCTCTGCTGCTTTCTTGGGGCTGGAGAAAACGATTCCCTCTCTCCCCGCCATCCAGGCCAGGCTGGGCTGGACACCTGACACCACCCCATGGAAATCGCTCGCAGTTCAGGAGTTTAAGCATGTGCTGGGCTGGGGGGAAGCCGATCCCGGGCCATGTCCTGATCCCTGACTCCAGAGCTCCCTGCTCAGTGCAGATCCCATCAAACCTGCTCCAAGGCTGTGGAAGAAGCCTTTCTTTCCGTGCTTTAAAAACTCACCAAAACACCTTTGACTTTGCTCGTCCCCAAACTACACAGCCCCATTTGAAGCCTTGTCACATATTCAGTGAAAAGCTGGTTCCTGTGCCCAGTGAAGGGCTGAGCCCTTTGAAATCACAGAATCCCAGCCTGGTTTGGGTTGGAAAAGACCTTAAAACTCATCCAGTTCCACCCCATGGGCAGGGACACCTTCCACTAGCCCAGGGTGCTCCAAGCCCCATCAACCTGGCCTTGGACACTTCCAGGGCTGGAGCAGCCACAGCTCCTCTGTGCCAGGGCCTCCCCACCCTCATTTCAAAACATTTCTTCCTTTTGTCTAGTCTGAATCTACATTTCTTTAGTTGAAAACCATCACCCCTTGTCCTGTCATTACAGGTCCTACTAAAAAGTCTGTCCCCAGCTCTCTTACAAGTAATGAAAGGCCTTCTGTCCTCCTAGAGACGTGGCAACAGAAATAGAACATTATTTCATGTTATATATGAAATGTAACAGCATTTAGGCAAAGTTCACCCTGTAGGATAAATGGTTTTGCTCGTGTTTTATTTAATTATTGTTAGATTGTTGGGCAACCAGGAGGCAATTCTGGCCTCAGTGTTCCAGGGGCTTGGAGCAACCTGGTCCAGTGGAAGGTGTCCCTGCCCGTGGCACAGGGGTGGAACGAGATGATCTCTAAGGTCCCTTCCAACCCAACCCATCCCACGATTCTGGGATGATTAACAGAAGGAAAGAGCCTGTCCTGTGCAGGTCCAGGGCAGCAGAGCAGGGATTATCAGGCAGGGCCGTGGTGAGAAGCGGGTGGGCTGCAGAGACCCAGATTAGCCTCAGTTCCCAGGCTGGGAAAACTGCTTGGGAAACGGGGCTGTGAGTTTGAGCTGAGGCTTCTGGAAGCCAAGATTGTCCCTGTGCCAAGACTGGTATCGATAAGATAAATTAAGGAAAAGATCCCAAAGCAGCCCCCACAGTGTGTGTGTCAGAGGAACGATCTGCACAGACCTGGGTCCTGCTGCAGCTCGACAGGGCCAGGCAGAGTGACAGGGAGAGAGGAGATACTGGGGGAAAAGACCACCCAGAGGAAAGCTTGGACCTTGTAAGTCATTTAGCAGAGACAGCTGTGAAATCTGCATTCACTTCAAGAAGCCTGAATGGCTTTTGGTCACCAAAAAGGCCTGGATGATTTGTAATCCCCTCCCTCGCACCCTGCTACGTTCCAGCATTAGGCAGGAACGTTCCTCTTGGCTCTGGGAGCAGCAGGTAGCTCTGCAATCTCCTTAGTGCTATCCAGACCTTCTCCCTGTGGCCAAAACCACATGCAGAACTCAAAACTCCCTTCAGAGACTCCAGCCTGAATTGCCCTTTTTACTAATTTTTCTTAAAAGTAAGGGAGGAAAAAAATGTGTCTTTGAAAGGGTCCAAGCCCTGCTGGAATTCACTGATAAAGTTCTTTATCACAAGTCAAATGGCAAAGCCTTTGGCTGCAGCCAGGTTAAGGGGAGTTGTGAGCTGCCTCTGCACCACTGCCAGGTACAGCTCTCACAGTTAGCAGTAGCTCAATTCCCCCATGGACCTGAACAGGTCAAATTTAGGTTTTACTGTGCTCTGCTGTTTAATGTCTCTGAGGCTTGTTGGGGGAAATGGAGCTCGGAGCCCATCAGGAGGCAGGAGGTGCAGGAGGCACCACCAGCTCCAGGGTTTAGGGAAAATCAGGAAAGAGACACTCAGGAAACCCTTCTCTGTCATGCTGAAGGGAACAGGGTGGCTTAGGAAGCTTTGGGAACAGAGGATTGCAATGGCCCACACTCAACACCCACACCAGTTCCTTGTTCCTTCAGGAAAACCAGAGGGTTTAGCCCAGGGAGGCTCCCAGGGCACCCACTCCCACCCACTGCTGTCACAGAAACCTCCCAGCCCCTTCTGAGACACAAACCCACCACTGTGATCCGCAGGGGCATCACTAATGTGGGGTTTCCTGCAATCCCAGGGAATTTGCTGGGTGAAATCCGCAGTGATCCTGTGGGTGCTCCCGAGTCCTCATCCTTGTGACCTGAGAGGAGTCATTCCTGCCCCCTAAACCAGAGCACTGGTTTAATCCAGAGCATGGAGAAATGATCTATCCACCAGGCAGCCAGGAGATTTTAATACCATGAGGAGCAGAAGTGCTGTGCTCAACATCCTGTGTCTGGCTGTGGCCTGTTCCCACTGTTTCAGAGGAAACAGAAGTAAAGAAGACAAAAAAAAAAAAAAAAATCTCAGAACCAGAAGCTAAATCACGCTAAAAGGGGCAGAACCAAATCCATTCTTGCCCCTGTGGATGAGCTGTAGAACTCCTGAAGAGCTGGAATAATGTAATACAAAACCAGCGCTGACAAATTTGAACAATCAGAATTAATTGTCTTTACACGTCCCCTCTCCACTTTCAGGCAGCAGACAATGGGATGTTATTAAATCAGAAGATAATCATATTTTCAGCCCTTTTTTTTTCAGAAAGATTTGCATAACATTGAGCAGGGCCAAGAAAACAGAGGTCACTGGTCTCTTTGCTTGATGTGTGCCTCGTCCTTGTCACCTCCACCGAGCCCAGCAGGCACCTCCCAACCCAGCCAGAAGAACAACCGTGTTTCCATTCCCTCTTTCAGGGAAGACACACAACAAGCATCACCTAAACACGGTCCTTGCCCTCTATAACACACCAATCCATCATTTCCCTGGCCACTCCTGCAATACTGTATTTTATGTACGTGAAAAAATACAAACCAGAGGCAGTTACCTCCAAATCTTGAAAATCCTGATTCTTTGTAAGCTGGTATGAATCTCAACCCCCCACCCTCCTATAAAACCAGGGGAAACTTGGGCATCAATTCCTCAGGAAATGAGGGTTTTTTGAGCTTTCATCCCTTCTCTCCACCCAGGCACCCACGAGACCGCGTTGGGCCATGACTGTCCCCGACCCAGGGACCACTGGAGCTCAGATACTGAAGTAAATAGATAAGAAATGGGCAGATAAATATTGTTCCATTGCCCAGACCACCCAGTGCATATTTTCAGAGCCCCAGTAGCTGGGGTTGGATGGGACCTGCTTTAAAGTGTGACAAACCCAATAATATTATGTGGATTTCTGTATATCCCTATGTACAGGCACATCCATGCATGGCTGATTGTGTATGTATATATATATATATTTATACATATATTTATCTGCATATATCCACACACACATTTAGAGGAAGTAAGCAGCAATTACAAGGGAAAAGCCACAAGTTAATGTATGTAATCATGTCAAATCCCCAGAGCAGTGAAGGGGAAACCGCCTCTGCTCGGGGTTTGTTCTTGGGGAAGTCAAGCCTTGAGCTGTGCAGGGAAAATCTGCTCCAAGACCCCACCATTCCCACGGCATTCCCTCCAAGCAGCCCCTCCTCCTGGTGCCACTGGACCCATCCCGTCCCCAGCTCTTTGCAACTCCTCTCTTGGCTCCCATCTCCTTCCCAAAGTTCTCCAGGACACTGCAGACAGCACATTTCCCTCCGAAACTCTGTGTAATCACCTTCCTCACCCCCCTGAGCACAACAGGGGAATCATTAAAAAAAAAAAAATCTAATTAATGAGACATGAGGCACTTTCAGAAGCTGCAAGGCTGGAGCCTGAGGTCAGGGAGAGAGGGGAGAAAAAACACACCTAATTATAAGTGTGCAAAAAAGAGCTGGGCTGTAGGAAATGGGAAGATTACATGCTGGAGGAACTGGCAAACAGCTCCAAGACAGGCAATCTGAGGGGAATTATGTCCCAGCACAGCGACTCCCCACTTGAAACTATTTTCATTTAAAATCGTTATTTTGTCTGCCTTCCTGATGGTTGTTCAGGGGACTCCAGATCACCCGTTGCCCGAGGAGCAGTGTGGAAATTCCTGGCCACAGAGCAGGAGGAGAGGGAAGAAGGGATGGATGGCACATTTGTTCCTTCCTCTGCACCCTCCAGAAATTAAAAGGGATAGGGCCAGAAGGGAAGGTTATAAATCCATCCAACCTCAGCACTGCACCAGCTTCCCTGAGCTCAGGATGGTGTCCATCCCAGCTGGAGCCTTGGAACTGCATCCTCAGCATCCCTGTGGCCCACAGCTCATCCCCAAATTGCCTCCCCAGCAGACAAATGGGGCTTGAGCTTTGCATCCATCTCAGGCACAGCTAAAAACCACTTTACAGGAGGAACCTGACTGGGTGACAGCCCCTAATTAACCACCTCGAGGTCAAGTGAAGTTTGGAGCTAATTGAGGAAGACCTCAGCTAATTATGACTCCCCTTATCAGGGTCAGAGAACCTTTAGCTTGAAAACATCTCAATTTGCTCCGAGCCTGAACAGGCAAAATCGCTGCAATTAGACATGGCCTCTAATTTTACACCCTCCCAAGTGCCTGTTCCTCTGCCCCAGCCTGGCTTAAATCAACTTGAGGCAGCACTTGCAAGAAAAAAAAAAAAAAGCTCTTTCAGTTGGGAACCTTTTGCATTCACTTTAGGGCTTGATTTCTTTGGGGTTGCCTGGTCATCCTCTTCCTTCAAAGAGAAAGGAAGCAGCTCAGCCAGCAGACTGGGGTGATGAGCACTGCAGGAAACGGAGAAACAGCTGGGTTGGAATATGGTATTTTTATGACCTAGGCCTTGCTGGTATATTCTCCTTCCATCAAGGGCTCGTTATTGCACTCAGATGCCTTCCCTTCCAGATGAAACTGCAATTATTAGCTCTGCCTGGGAATAAAGCAGGAGAATGGCAGGAGTGAGAGAGGGAGCAGGCTCAGGAATGGCTGAAATTCGAACACAAAATGTATGCAGAGAGCTGAGCCTTCCCCCTTATCAGGGTGCATTTAAATATGAACTACTGCCTTAACAGCAGGCCTGGCAGCTGCTGTGTCAGGGGAAAAAAAACAGCTCTGAAAAAAGCCCAGTTGTGAGCAGAAACCACCAATTTCATGCAGCAAGAGCTGGAGGTGGTAGTCAATCTTTTTATTGCCCAAGAAGTCTCGAGGTTTCTCCAGCCAGCAATGGCGGGGACAGTCTGAGCCAGAAACAGCCACAGCTTAATTTATCCCATGGATTTACCCTGCTCAGTAACAAAAAGAAAACACCCCTACCTTGGGCACTGCCAATGGAGAAAGGGCCTTTCCAGCTTGTTGTGGTATTTTGGTCTTTGCCAGATGCTCCACTTGCACAACAAATCCCAGACTCAGATGGCAGATCCTGAGCTTTGCATTAGTGGCTTAAAAATAAAGCACAGTTTAGGGCTCCAGACCAAGGCTCTGCAGGGCCTGAGTGGTTTCTGATGTGGATTTAAACAAGGGTTAACTCCAGGGAAGGAAACCACACACCAGAGGCCACTGGTGGCATCCCAGCACCGGGCTCAGCAGAGCCAGATCATCTGCTGGGTGAAGGATCCCTGAAGCAACAGCACATGGCAAACTGGGTGCTGTTCTCAGTGAATGATGGAGAACAAGGCTGGGAGGGACCTGTTGAGGTCACCCCATCCATCTCCTGCCCTGGGATGGAGCAGCAGCTCCTGAGTGGTGCCTGTGGGTCTCCAGAAGCTTCCAGAGGGGTGACTCCACTCTGAGCCCAGGTGTTTTTTCCCAGTGTTTAACCCCTCCCAGTCAGAATGACTTTTCTAACTTAGAACTCCTCTGGTGGGGTCTAACCCAGAATTTCTGGAGCTTTTCCCAGTGGGTATGGAGAGGAGGAACAAGCTCTTATACACTGGAAGACTTAATAAGACAGAGGAGTGAACTCTTTTTGGCCTCAGCAGGAGAATGGCTTAATCAGAACTATTAGAATTGGCCTGTGATCCATCATTTCCTTAGCATTCATCCCCTTCAAGTGTCCCCTGGGGATGCCTTTTCAAACTTGAAGCACTGCCTGCTCTGCACCCTCGCTCCCATGTCCCTCCCCGTTCGTTCACCCCTTTATTTTTGGAGTTAGAAAGAAAAGCAGCACCACAGAGGTGTGATTCTGTGCGAGGAAACTGCCTCCTGCTGGGTGCCAGTGCCACCTGTGTGTCCCACTCGGGTCTCTGGCGAGGACAAGGAGGGGCTGTCCCGTGGGAGTGAGTTGGGCCAGCTCTTCTCCTGCCCACGAGCCAGCATGGAAAAGTCGAGCGTTGTGGGCTCCTGAGAGCAGAGATTTCGAGATATTTGGCCTCATTCTTCTCAAGCTGAATGTGCCTCGATAAATCAGAGCCAACTCCACGTTGGGGACGTGCAGGGACCGTCGAGGTTGTGTTTGTTTAATTAATGCATCTGGTTTTGCTCCACTTTGGCTCTTTGTTTTTACTTATCGGACACGAAATAAGGCTCCAGCTTCCCCAGGACCCCAGAAGAAAGGAGGAGTGTGTTTTTCTCTGCAGACCATCAGTGTATCTGCAGGCTGAACAGACTGGTATGGCTGGAGGTGAGGCAGGATAAGGTCAGAGCTGTGGCTCACGCAGGAAGGAGAGAAGTTCTCTTATAAACCTTATTTCTGTGCCCTCCAGGGCTCTGCTGTGACCCATGGAGAACACAAAGGATACAGCTGCCTGCAGCATTGATGCCAGTCTTTTTTAGGGAGCTGGATTTAACCCTGGAGTTGCTTCATAAAATCCTGGAGTGGTTTGGGCTGAAAGGGACATTAAAAATCATCCAGTGCCACCTCCTGCCATGGGCAGGGACACCTTTCCCAGACCAATTTGCTCCAACCTGGCCTTGGACACTTGCAGGGATGGAGCAGCCACAGCTTCTCTGGGCAACCTGTGCCAGGGCCTGCCCACCCTCCCAGGGAAGGATTTCCTCCTAATCTCCAGTGCACTTGCATGTCCTGGGTGGGTCAGTGGGAGTGAGGCTGACGTGTGTCCATGGAGCAGTCTGGGGAACAGCCTCCTTTGGGGCACCCAGGAGGGCAGAAAGGCTCCAAATCCAACACCACCCAGCTGGGAAGCTGCAGTGGGAGTTCCCCCACCGTGTGCAGGAAGAGGATGACAGAGGTTTGTGGAAAAGGGGGTTCAGGGGCTGGAGGCCAAACCTCTTACTGAGGCACCAGCTGAGCTTCAGGGAATCACTTCAGGTCATGCTTGGAAAAACACCTCTGGAATTGCCACCAACTTTCAACTGGATCCACCTGGATCCCACCTGCCGATCTTGAGCATCTCCTGTGACTTTGCTTGAGTTGGGAAGACGCCTGGGAATCCCCTTAGGAATGCACCAGCCTCTTAAAGACGAGGATTGCAGCCAGTCCTGCTTGGGAATGAGGGATTTGCCTCCTCCTGGCCAGGGCACCGAGGGGAGGGAGCACCTGGCTCTCTGCTGAGCAGGGAGAAGGATGGCCTTGGGAAGGGAAGAGGGATGCAGTGGCTCCCAGCCCTGCCAGGCTCAGCTCAGGGTGTTCCCCACCCCTCTGTCACCACACATTTCTGGCATGGCAGCCTCTCCCTTGACTGACAGCTCTGAAGGGAAGGCGGGGGTGTCAATGGTACTTTTTCAAAGATTTCCTTGATGTCTTCAAGTTCCTACCCAAAAAAAAAAAACCTAAAAAAACCCAACCCCAAACCAACAACACAAACCAACACCCGCCCCCTCCCCAGCTTAACAGCTTTATCAATCTCAGAGCAGCGTTCTGCCAGAACAAGGATGGGGAGCACATGCCAAATTATTTGTTGTCACTGAAATAAATTAGGTATCGAGTTATAAAACAATAGTGTGGTGACAGAAAGCTGGAAAGCAAAAGCAGCCCTAATCAGAGGCGAACATGCTGCGTGTTCCGGAGCCGAGAGCGCGGCGCTGCAGCAGGATCCTCATCCGGTGGGGGTGATGGATCTGGGATCCATCTGCCGGTCCTGCCGGCCGGGAATTAACTCACAGGGACTAATTACCCCAGCAGTGGGAGGGGGTGGGGGGAGAAATGTGTCTTGCACTGCGTTTTTAGAAGATCTCGAAGCGCTTTGGGAAGAGCGATGTTGGTTTTGAGGCTGAAGCTCTTGGAGCTGCTTGAGGGGAGACCTCACTGCAGGTACAACTGCCTGGGCAGGGGCAGAGGAGGGGCAGGACTGAGCTCTGCTCTGGGGGGACCAGGGACAGCCCCCAGGGAATGGCTGGAGCTGTGTCAGGGCAGGCTCAGGAGTGGATCTCAGCGAAAGGTTCTTCCCCCAGAGGGTGATTGGCACTGAACAGGCTCCCCAGGGCAGTGGGCACAGCCCCAAGGCTGCCAGAGCTGCAGGAGGGTTTGGATGATCCTCTGGGGCACAGGGGGTGACTCTTGGGAATGGGCCCATGCAGGGTCAGGAGTGTGAGTTGATGAACCCTGTGGGTCCCTTCCAACTCAGCATGTCCTGGGATTCTGTGCTCTGGACTGGAGGGACAGAGCCAGGGCTGACGATGAGGATGATGAAGCATCGCTACCTCCAGCATGGCAAACACAGACCCAGCAGGAGAGCAGAGGATTTATGGACCCATTGCCACTGCTCCATGCGAGGCACCGTGCCAGGGATGAGCACCGGGAGGGGTCAGGAGGAGCAGGAACAAGCAGAGCAGGAGGCCAGGACCTCAGATACCTCCATGGAGTTCCTCCCGCAGTTCCGAGGATGCAGAGGGGTCTCGAGGTTATACCATGGCCCCATCCCATGGGCCCCATCCCACGGGCCCCATGCCATGGCCCCATCCCGGCCCCTGTCCGGGCAGCTGGCGCGCGGCGTGTCGTGCAGACGGATTAGCAGCGGCGCAGCTACAGCTGCTCTGATCCGACACACAGGGGCTGGCTGGGAGACAGCCCGGGCTGGCAGCTTCCCCGGGAAGGGGAAGGGTTCCGCAGTTGCTGCCCCGGTGCCGTGTCCCCCCCCTTCCTGGGCCGGTCCCCCCGGTAATCCCGCAGCCCCTCGGCCACCCCGCTGACCCCGCGCTCGGCCCCCTGCCAGCCAGCCCGGCCTCCCCACAACTGGATGCCGGCCCCAGGGAGGGCTGAGGGGTGGTGGGGCTGTGGGGGCAGGTGGCCCGGCCAGCTGTGGGGTTTCGGTTTCCCCGCTGATCCCACAGCGGGCCTGGTCGTGCCAGGGAAGCGGGAAAGGCAGAGCGGGCTCTGGGAAGGCGGCGGTGCCTCTGTCGGTGTTGGGGCTGTGGTTATCCCTGGCTGCTGGGGTGTCTTCTCCTGCAGACCCTGCTGGAGATCCTACCAAACAAACGTACAGGGTGGGAAAGACACTGGGGAGGGCAAGAAAGATGGGGAAGGGCCTTGATGTGAAGGCGTGTGAGGACATTGAGGGTACTTGGTGTGTTCAGCTGGAGCAGAGGAGACTGAGGGGAGACCTCACTGCAGTCACAGCTTCCTCAGCAGGGGGACCTTCCTCAGGACTGAGCTCTGCTCTGGGGGGACCAGGGACAGCACCCAGGGAAGGGCTGGAGCTGTGTCAGGGCAGGATCAGGAGGGATCTCAGGGAAAGGTTCTTTCCCCAGAGGGTGGTTGGCACTGAACAGGCTCCCCAGGGCAGTGGGCACAGCCCCAAGGCTGCCAGAGCTGCAGGAGGGTTTGGATGATCCTCTGGGGCACAGGGGGTGACTCCTGGGGATGGGCCTGTGCAGGGCTGAGGGTTGGACTGGATGATCCCTGTGGGTCCCTTCCAGCCCAGCACATCCTGGGAGTCTGTGATTTCTCTCCCAGGATCTCACCTGGCTCCAAACTGAGCTGCAGGAACCAGACAGTCTGTACATCATCTTGCAGCTGAAGGTGCATCCCTTCGGGGGGGCAGAGGGTGCTGCTTTGTCTCCAAATAGAGCCTTCTACCTGGTATCTGGGATACAGGCCAGAGATTCAGCCTTAAAAAAACGTGTTTGGCTTGGAAGGAGCCAGATCCACTTTTAACAATCCCCCAGGAGGGACTGAATCATAAAAATCTGCCCGAGCAGGGCACCGTGTCCAAGCAGTTGTCTGGTGGGAAGGGAGGCTGGAAGAAGGACTCATCACTTGGCATGTGGAAACATCTTCCTACACATTTCCTAAAAAAAATGGAAAAGAAGATGGAAAAAAAAATACAGAAGAAGAAGAAGGGGAAAAAATAGAAGAAGAAGGAAAAGAGGAAGAAAGATTCATAATAGACATAGTTTGGAATAATAACAAAACCTGATGGTAAATTACCCCCTGGTTTGTCAGCTGTGTATCCTTGTAGTATGAAGACCCAACAGCTTGTCAGGTTCCCCTTTATCAGGAACATCTCTGGAGAGTGTGAAACAGGATGGGATTTTGCAGAAGTGAAAATAATCCCTCAAAATTGATGGTTCTTTCAGTGAATGTTTCGATTTCTCTCTGCTATCGAGTACATAGAATCCCAAATTTAGAATTATTTCTCTCTGTAAAAAAAAAAAAAGAAAAAAAAAAAAGAAAGGTTACTATGGGATTTTAGCTTTCCTTTGCAGAACAATTTCTTCAAATTTCCCACATCCTCTGAAAACCAGAACAAGGAAGTGAAAATGGCTCGAAGCGGCCGGACAAGTTTCACTGCCCAAGGTAAGTAAACTTGAAAAAGGTAAATAACATCTTTTTGGCCAAGGCAGGTTTCTGGAGATCCAGGCACAGGCTCCATGAGCTCCCTATTGAATTCCATGTCCTTGCTCCAGCTGGGGCTGGGATTTCACCCTGCTGTACCTGGGACACTTGGTTTCCAACCTTCCCCTCCTTTGTGACACCGTAACACGATCTGGTTGAAGTCTTCTCTTTAAATTAGATTTTCATAGCAGAGCAAACAAGAAGGAGAATAGAAGGAAAGTCATTAGACAAGATACAACAATAGTTCTGGTGGGTAAATAATTAATAAATAGAAAAGGAAAGTACCTTTATTAAGAAAAAAAAAAAGAGTTCTCAGGAATTGAATTTCCTTTGAAGTCTCTGTGAGTGAGTCACCTGCTGACCTGGAGCTGATTTCATAAAGGATTTGAGAGATTTCCTGGTGCAAGTCGTGGTGAGACACCAGGAGAACAAGGCAGCTGCAGGGACCTGCTGTGGTGCTTCAGTGATGCTGTTTCCCTGCTGGCTTCACTTGGGAAGGGAAGCAGGACCTGTGCAACACCACCTGGGTCACCTGTGCTGCTCACACAGGTGACACCTGTTGACCCAGAACGACTGCTCTGGGTTTCTGCTCAGTCAAGAGGTTGAGACTTTTCACGGTGGGGTTCCATCAGCTTTAATACAAGAAGTCAGGCTGATGTCCCAGCAGCTTTCACAAGGTGTGGGACATGCAGGAGGTGCTTCTCCTGCAGAGGCACCAGCTCCAGCCCAGCCCAGTCCTTGTCCCCAGCCCACCTGGGAGCCTGGACCTGCCTTCACCCTCTGCATGGAGACAGCTCTGGTTCCTTGGCCTCCAGCCTGTCTGGAATTTTGGGCTACCAGAGAGGTTGTGGAGTCTCCTTCCCTGGAGACATTCAAAAGCCATCTGGACACAATCCTGAGCAAGGGGGGTTGGACTGGACAAATTCCAGTGGTCCCTTCAACCTGAACCAGTGATTCTGGAGCTTTGATGCCCACCTCCGTATCTGATCCTAACCCTGGAGTCCAGACACCCCTCTCCTCCTGGGAGAGATCTCATTTCAGCATTTCTGCAGCACAGAGAGCCCTTCCCAAAGGAATCTGGGTTAGGAAGGACTAAGCTGCTTAACACCTCCTAGTAATGAGCTGGAGGAGTGGCTGGGGGACAAGGTGGCAAAGGCTGCCTCTGCAGAGCAGATCTCAGCATTTTGAAGCTGCCTGAAGTGTTTTGTGTGCTGGCTGGTTGGTTATTTTATTTTTTTCTTTTTCTTTC